>NC_139025.1:122725018-123082938 GCF_964662115.1 Mustela nivalis
TCACTGGGTGTTATATGTAAGTGATGAATCACTAAATTCTACTCCTTAAGCCAATATTACACAGTATGTTAAGTAGAATTTAAACAATAACTTGGAAAAAAATAGCACTGGTAATATAAGTTATCCAATCCTAGTTACAAATGTAAAATAATTAAGAAAGTTGGGTTTCTAAGGCTACCTCTGCTCCTAGTGACAAATAGCAGGATTAATTATTTGACTTCATACAGAATGTTTTATTTCAAACCCCTAATCAGTGTTATATTTTTGGAGCCTGGATCTTGTTGTCTTCTTTATATCCCCAGCACTTCTTAGAATGTGTTCAGTAAATGATGGATCCAAGAATAAATGTTAACAGTGAAACACTAAAGGCATTCTTGTTAAAATCAGAGATAAAGAAAGTTGCTAGTTATAACCCATTATTATTTAATATTTTCTGGAATTTCTGGTTAATGCAATAAGATGTGAATTTTAGTAAATAATCAATATTGGAATTTGAAACCAAATTATCATTACTTACAAATGCTGTGTTTATATGCCTAAAAAATATGAATGAATTAATTAAAAGGTTCTCAGAGCTAATAAGAGGAAACAGTAAGTTGACTATGAGGAAAACAAACTGTAGCTTTCCTATAAAGCATGATGGCAGAATTACCAATATAACAGCAACACTAAAAAAAATTCAAATACCAAAGAATAATCTCTGGAAGTTATAAAGACAATTTACCAAAGTTTACGAAGACATTAACCAAAGTCTTGACTATGAAGACCTGCCTCATTCCTAGCTTAGAAAACTGAGTATTTTTTTGTCTATGGGAATGCCATCCCTCTTGTTAGATTTTCTAAACAAACAAACAAACAAACAAACAAACAAACAAAACCCTGCTCTGGGACTGACTATTGAGGTCTCAGCGACTAAGTGGGTTCATAGTCATGGCTTCTCATACTCCATGGAAGCATTGATGTGTGAGTAGGATTCTGACACCAATTCTATGTGTGGGTTTTTCCCACACCACCAAGCATTTCTCAAGACACCAACTGAGTGTCCTACAATTCAATTCAATTCTGACACCATCTACTGAGAGACTATCTATCTGCAGATTAAGGGCTCAGATTTAAATTCTGTAAGACTGTCCTTCACTTCAGATGCCAATAAAAAGCCCAGGGTATTGCCTGTGCTTCTGACTTACTGGCTATAAATCAGCGGTTTGCAACTCACAAAATTCAGGAGCTCACTAGATTACCAGTTTGTTATAAAAGTATATAATTCAAGAACAGCTGGAGAGAGTTGTGTAGGGTAAGGTATGGGAAAAAGGATGTAGAGCTTCTCTTGCCTCTCCAGGCACATCACACTCCCAGCACCTCCACAGGTTCACCAATCTGACATCTCTCTAAACCTCATCTTTTTGTGTTTTTATGGAGGCTTCCTTACAGAGGCATAATTGATGAAATCATTGACCTTTAGTGATTGAACTCAATCTCAATCCCATCTGACCTCCTCATAGTTGAGGGGTGGAGAGGGTATGAGAACTAAAAATTCCAACCTTCTCATCATATGGTTGGCTTCACTGGCAACTAGTTCACATTCGTAGGTGCTTTACAAAAGCCACCTCATTAGCATAAACTCTGAAGTGGTTTAAAGGGGCTTGCTATGAATATTGAGACAAATTTGTCATTCTTAGTCCAGGAAATTCCAAGGCTTTTAAACCTCTGTACTAGGAATGGGAACAAAGATCAAATATATATTTATTATAAGTCACAATAACAATGGTGAGTCTAAGGGAAGTTTGTAGGAGCAGCATCCTAGAAAGTCCAGGTTGATAGTTTCAGGTAATAATATAGAACAAATCTAAAATGGACAAATGAGAAGCCAAGAGGGTTAGGGAAGGAGCTGTATAGGGCATGACTCACAGGGACAATGGGAAGCAGAGGCAGGGGGAAGACTTCAGGACCTCCCCCAAGTGCCCACAGGCCACCCTCTCCAGTGGTTAAAAACCCTGGCACATATTATACTCTAAATACATATTTGCTGAACCAAAACACAAGCCTGTCACACAGCATACACTGGGCTTTGGAGGTAATGGGTATGTTGTCCTATTAAAACCATACTGAAAGGGTGCCTGGGTGGCTCAGTGGGTTAAGCCGCTGCCTTCGGCTCAGGTCATGATCTCAGGGTCCTGGGATCGAGTCCCGCATCGGGCTCTCTGCTCAGCAGGGAGCCTGCTTCCTCCTCTCTCTCTCTGCCTGCCTCTCTGCCTACTTGTGATCTCTCTCTGTCAAATAAATAAATAAAATCTTAAAAGAAAATTTAAATAAATTAAAAAAAACCATACTGAAAGATACTCTAACTTAATTTGACATGTCTATTGGATCCATTGGAACTTTTGGATTCATATATCCATTTCCTTTTTTTTTTTTTTTTCTTATCCTAATCATTGAAAAACAGCATGATGTAGAGTTGGGAACTAGAGTGTCACAAAATTGGAATTTTGACCTTAGCTGAGCCATAAAGTAACTGTAAAACCACAAGTTTTATCTCCTCTTTGGAATCCTTTTCCTAGTTGAAACATAGTCCAAATAAATAATTAATAAAGTCTTTTTCATTCTATAATTCCACATTTTTTAGGATAGGTCACCAGGTTTAAAAAAAAGGGGGTAAAACAATTTGAGAGGCTGTCAAGGGTAATGTGCTGCTAGGACACTCCAGGTTCTCTTGAGATAGCAGTACTTACTCCCCATCTCCTGGCAGGTCGGTTCTGGCCACTCTCTTCTGGAACCTTTCTGGAAATGCCCTCAGCTAAAGAGGCTACTTTCCCAGGCTCACATTTTCTCCCTGGTTTTCAACCCACATCTTTGTTTATGTGGATACATGAAGGGCTTTGAAGAGCTAACGAAGTGCCAAAGTTCACTGTGGGACCAGGCAGGACCTGTTACAATTTTTTCACCCTTCATAGATTCCCTCTGCCCAGTTCTGCTTCCTTCACAGCCCCACACTCTGAGAGCATTACCCAAGAGACCTGTCACTAATCTCAGTCTCAAAGGATATGTAACTGAAATAGTTCCCAAATTAGAAACCAATTTTCATGTAAAGATGCTACTAAGCCATTCTTAAATAAATATCAAACTATTTGTATGAAATCACAACTAAAGTGGAAGAGTTTAATATGAAATCTTATTTTAAGAAATAGCTGCCTGTATAGAACAGGTGTCTCAGTATGCTTCTGTATCATAATTGTCCCTTATTGTCTTGAATTTATTGTCTATAAGTAGAACTAAGCTTTTCTTAGTATTTTTAAAGGATTTATTTATTCATTCATTTTTTTAAGAGAGAGAGAAGGAGTGTGTACACTCATGCACTATGCACAAGTAGGGGGAGGGATAGAGGGAGAGAATCTTCAAGCAGATTTCGTGCTGAGAGCAAAGCCTGACATGGGGTTCAACCTCATGACTCATGAGATCACAACCAGGGCTGAAACCAAGAGTGGGACATCCAGCTGATTGAATCACCCAGGCACCCCTTCTCTTAGTAATTTTTTTAAAAACAGACTGGCAATTTGGTCTGCCCAATCCCCCAAATGGACACATTGTTGCTTTTGGACTTGCAGCACTCCATTATCAGTGACATATATCTGCCAATGTCACTTCTCCTGGATGCTATTCCCTGATGTCTCAGCCAGAAGTGCTCTCTCTCTCTCTCCTCTTTCACTCCCAGAGACCCAGAGTCTCACTAAGATCACTTTATGATCTGCAGCAGTTTCATCTCTATGCTCCCACATTCCCATAAATGCCTGGATCTTCTTTCCAAGATTATTTGCTCCTTCAGGGTAGCATCTCAAATTCTTCAGAGTGACTTGTTCTATAATTACCATCTTTGTCCTGAATTAGTTGAACTGTCCATGCCATGCATCACTAGAAAAATAAGGTCACTCTTCCTGATTTTACTTTGTAAATTCTATTTGACCCCCCTGGTGTGCTATAGCTCTCATAACAACAGCATTGTGTCTCTACTTTGGAGATGGGAGTCCCTAGCTCTATATTCACTTCATATTGGACTTCCTTGGCACAATGACCATATTTACATAACTAAAAGTCAGCATTCCCCACTTTGACAGTCCCTAGAACAACACAATATTTGAAATGGGAATTATATAGAAAGACATTATATAGAAAATAAAAATAAGACAATTAAGATACAAAGAATTTTAGCTTTAAAAACAGTAGACAACCCATGCACGAGAAAGGAAATAATTAAAATTAGAGCAGAGAGCAGTGAGTTAGAAACTAGAAATACAGTAGAACACATCAATACAACTAGAAGCTGGTTCTTTGAAAGAATTAATAAGATTGATAAAGCACTGGCCAAACTAATCCAAAAGAAAAGAGAGAGGACCCAAATTAATAAGAGGAGAGACCATGACCAAGGAAATAGAAACAAACATCAGAAAGTATTATCAACAGTTATATGCCAATAAGTTAAGCAACTGAGAAGAAATGGATGTATTCCTGGAAACACAAACTTCCAAGACTGAAATAGGAAGAAACTGATAATCTGAGTAGACCAATATCTAGTAATGAGATTGAAGCAGTGATCAAAAACCTCCCAAAACACAAGAGTCCAGGACCTGAAGGATTCCCTGGGTAATTCTACCAACCATTCAAAGAAGAAATAATACCTATTCTCCCGAAGATGTTTAAAACAAAAACAGAAGGAAAGTTTCCAGACTCTTTCTATGAAGCCAGAATTACCTTGATCCCCAAACCAGGCAAAGATACCATCCAAAAGGAGAATTTCAGACCCATATATCTGATGAATATGGATGCCAAGATTCTCAACAAGGTCCTAGCTAATAGGATTCAACAGTGCATTAAAAAGATTATCCATCATGACCAGGTGGAATTTATCTCTGGAATGCAAAGGTGGTTCAATATTTGCAAATCAACAAATGTGATAGAACAAATCAATAATAGAAGAGAGAAGAACCACATAGTTCTCTCAATTGATGCAGAAAAAAATATTTGACAAAATAGAGCATCCTTTCCTGATTAAAACGCATCAAAGTATAGGGATAGAGGGAACATTCCTCAGCTTCATAAAATCTATCTATGAAAAAATCCACAGCAAATATTATTCTCAATGGGGAAAAGCTGACAGCCTTCCCACTGAGATCAGGAACATGACAAGGATGTCCCCTCTCTCCACTGTTGTTCAACATAGTATTAGAAGTCCTTACAACAGCAATCAGACAACAAAAAGAAATGAAATGTATACAGACTGGCAAAGAAGAAGTCAAATTCTCTCTCTTCACAGATGACATGATACTTTATATGGAAAATCCAAAAGACTCCACCCCCAAACTACTAGAACTCAAACAGCAATTCAGTAATGTGGCAGGATACAAAATCAATGTACAGAAATCAATTGCTTTCTTATACACTAACAATGAAACTATAGAAAGAGAAATTAGAGAATTGAGGTCATTTCCTATAGCACCAAGAACCATAAGATACCTTGGAATAAACCTAATCAAAGAGGTAAAGGATCTGTACTTGAGGAACTACAGAAGACTCATGAAAGAAATTGAAGAAGACAGAAAAAGATGGAAAAAAAATTCCATGCTCATGGATCAGAAGAATAAACATTGTTAAAATGTCTATACTGCCCAGAGCAATCTATACTTTCAATGCCATCCTGATCAAAATTCCACCAACATTTTTCAAAGTGCTGGAACAAGCAATCCTAAAATTTGTATGGAAGCAGAAAAGACCCCAAATTGCTCAAGAAAAGTTGAAAAAGAAAAACAAAGCTGGGGGCATCATGCTGTTTGATTTCAAGCTTTATTACAAAGCTGTGATCACTAAGACAGCATGGTACTGACACAAATACAGACACATAGATCGATGGAACAGAGTAGAGAGCCCAGATATGAGCCCACACCTATATGGTCAAAAATAATCCTTGACAAAGTAGAAAAAAATATCCAGTGGAAAAAAGACAGTCTCTTCAATAAATGCTGCTAGGAAAATTGGACAGCTATATATATAGAAGAATGAAACTTGACCATTCTATTAAACCATACACAAAGATAAACCAAAAATGGCTGAAAGATCTTAACATGAGACAGGAATCCATCAAAATCCTAGAGGAGAACATAGGCAGTAACCTCTTCGATATCGGCCACAGCAACATCTTTCAAGACATGTCTCCAAAGTCAAAGCAAACAAAAGCGAAAATGAACTTTTGGGACTTCTTCAAGATCAAAAGCTTCTGCACAGCAAAGGAAACAGCCAACAAAACAAAGAGGAATGGAATGGGAGAAGATATTTGCAAATGACAGTACAGACAAAGGGCTGATATCCAAGATCTTTAAAAACCTCGTCAAACTCAACACCCAAAAAACAGGTAATCATGTCAAAAAATAGACAAAAGACATGAACAGACAGTTCTCCAAAGAAGACATACAAATGGCTATCAGACATATGAAAAAATGTTCATCATCATTAGCCATCATGGAAATTCAAATCAAAACCACATTGAGATATCACCTTACACCAGATAGAATGGCCAAAATTAACAGGACAGGAAGCAACAAGTGTTGGAGAGGATGTGGAGAAAGGGGAGCCCTCTTACACTGTTGGTGGAAATGCAAATTGGTGCAGCCACTTTGGAAAACAGTGTAGAGAGTCCTCAAAAAATATAAAGTGGAGCTACCCTATGACCCTGCAGTGGCACTAGTAGGTATTTACCCCCAAAATACAAATGTAGTGAAAAGGGCTGTATGTGCCCCAATATTTATAGCAGCAATGGTCACAATTGCCAGACTGTGGAAAGGTCCAAGATGCCCTTCAACAGATGAATGGATAAAGAAGATATGATCCATATATACAATTGAATATTACACAGCCATCAGGAAGGATGAATACCCAACTTCTGTATCAACATGGATGGGACTGGAGGAGTTTATGCTAAGTGAAATAAGTTAAGCAGAAAAAGTCAATTATCATATCATTTCACTTACTTGTGAAGCATAAGGAATAATGTGGAAGACATTAGGAGAAGGAAAGGAAAAGTGAATTGGGGGAAATTGGAAGGGGAGATGAACCATGATGGACTGTGGACTCTGAGAAATAAACTGAGGGTTTTGGAGGGGAGGGGGTAAGGGTGGGTGAGCCTGGTGGTGGGTATTAAAAAGGGTATGTATTGCATGGAGCACTGGGTGTGGTGCATAAACAATGAATCTTGGAACACTGAAAGAAAATAGAATAAAATAAAAACAGTAGAGGATAATTGGAAAGTTAAAAATTATTTGATTATAGCCCTCTGTATACAAAGGTAGGAAGAAAAGATGGAACAAAGAACAGATGAACAATTAGAAAACAAATAACAAGATTATAGACTTAAACCAACCATATCAGTAATTACATAAATGTGAGTGGACAAAATACTTCAATTAAAAGACAAAGACTTTCTGACTTGATAAAAAAAAAACACAGTATAAGAGGTATAAAGGCTAAGATAGGTTGAAAGTACAATATGATAACAAAGAAATAAAAAAAAAGAAAGGTGATGTCATTAGATGACTATCAGGTACAGTAGACTTTGAGACAAAAAATTGGACATCACATAATGATGAAAAGTCAGTTTCTCAGGAGGACATAAGAATCTTGAATGGTGGGCACCTAATAACAGCTTTAAAATATATGCAACAGGGGCACCTAGGTGGCTAGGTCGGTTGAGTATCTGACTATTGATCTGGGCTCAGGTAATGATCTTGTGGTCATGAGATTGAACCCCACACTGGGCTCTGCACTCCGTGGAGAATCTGCTTGAGATTCTCTCTCCCTCTCCCTCAGCCCCTCCCACTCACTCTCTCTCTCTCTCAAATAAATAAATCTTTAAAAATAAATTTTAAAAAATACATGCAACAAAGATTTCTGGAAAAGAGAAATAGAAAAATCACAAATATAGCCTGGTCCTTCTCAGAAATGAATAGAACTTGTAGGGAGGGTGTAAAAATTGTTGTAGGAGCTAGGATATCATAAGTAACTTGTGTCTGTATTTGTGACTATGAAATAAATGGAAAATAAAGGCCCAGTTCTAAGTCTGCAGTGGCCAAAGGACTTAAAAACAGAGTGCCTCACTTCAGCTTGAAGCAGAGTGGGCCAAGCAAGGCCAAGGAGGAGTTTTAGGGTGAGTAGGCAGAGGGGAAAAAGTGAGAAGAGAGAAATGCAGGGAGGAGACTATGGGTAGAGGAGTGATTGCAGAGAAGTCCTGGGGCCCCTGACTCTCACTGGCTAGGGAGGCAGACCCTCCCCACCTACCTAGTTCTGTCCTGCCCTCACCCCTTTGTCTGTGGCCAAGGAGAGAGGGCTCCATGGGCCATTTACCCAAGGGCTGGGCACAGTGTACTGGTCCCAATTCTGCCACTCACTTTCACCCTCATCCTGCATTTTTGGTGACTGTACTGAATAATCTCTGTATCTGGACATGTTCTCAAAGGTACAAAGACTTTCTTTAAAAAGAAAATCCATCCTGCCACTGCAACAAATCCTATGTTTAAGATAGGGCTTCTCACTCTCAGATTTTCACACTGGGGCCCATACATGGATTAGGAAATAAAATTTTTCTCCACTATCTATTTGTGTGTGTGTGTCTTTTTTTTGGGGGGGGGGTTGTATTTTATTTTTATGTTTTTATAAATATATACTGTATTATTAGCCCCAGGGGTACAGGTCTGTGAATCGCCAGGTTTACACACTTCACAGCACTCACCATAACACATACCCTCCCCAATGTGGGGTTGTGTGCGTCTTTAATGAAATGATGGATTTTGGTCATCTGAGCAAGGCATACAGAAGATAACAGTTCCAACTCACCTCCCCCCAAACCTTTGTACTTTGATCTTAGAATGGAAGCCATCTCCAAGAGGGCCACCTCTGTGCCACCTGAAGTCAGCCTCTCTGTCACAAGGACCATTACACAAGTCCTAGTGTCTTTGCTAGAAGAATCTGCATTTTCTATTCTTTTTTTTTATCTCACCCTAGCCAGTTTGAACACAATCACAACCTGGTTTCTTTCTTTCTGTTTACGAGTACTAAAGATTCTTTGAACAATTTGAACCTAGCTCATATCTAACTTCAAGTAACTGTTTCAGAAAAAAAAAAATAGTGACAAAGTGATTTCAAGATACTTACAATAGTATTGCTTCCCTCTTGTCCTCATTAATAAAACACATCTGGAGACCTCCATGGGAAAGACACTGGATGGCATAATTAAGACCAAGGAAATGCTCTTCACCATTCCAAGTCCTGACTGATCTTCCTACTCTACCAGAAGGACCATCCACTACTCCTTTAAGCTCCCTGAGCTGTGTGCCCAGGCCATACACTGTGGGTTCTGACAGTTTAGTCACCATTTTAGCTCAGGGTGGATTTCAGCTGACTCTTGGGTTTTCTTTGTTATTAGGATGTTCAGGTTCTTCAGTTCTTGTTTGTTTTTGCCTTACACAGCCATCCCATGTATATGCTTATATGTCAAGTCCTTGAATTCAAAATTTAGGTAAATTGAGGTCCAGAATCATTTGTCATCCTCAGTTCTTATTTAAATCAGCAAACAAGCACCAGATTGTCCACTGAACTCAACACCTTTCTGGTTCTCACCATTTTCTACCCTTTCTGGCTGGGGGGTAGGGTCAACCCTGGCTAAGAGGAGTGTGAGGAAAGGGCTGTGCTCAGAAAAATGTGGTCATCCTCATTTGCCTCCCATACTTTCAGCAGAGCCGTCCCAGGTAAATCAGATTTTTACCACAGAAATTAATATTTCCTAGCTTGTAATTTAATTATGTTAAAGGTGTTGCTTTTTGGTTTTAGAGATTTTTGACTCTGTATCTTACCTTTCAAAACTAAATGACAAAAAATTATTACATGACACATGAAACACTGATTATTGGCTCTATCCAATAACCCACACACAGAGACATGCAAAAATGTTTTGGGCAGTATGGCTGATCTACTACACTTTGGGATGAAACGATGAATTTTAAGGAGACCTGTGTAGGGACACACAAACTTAATAAAATAGGAGAGGATTATGGTTGATATTACTCTAATCTGAGCTCATCAGTCATTTATGTAAACAGATATCCATACTTGGTGTGTGCAACCAAAATAAGTAAAGATGTTTTACCAGCTTCTTTCTCTTCCTCAAGTCCACTTTGTACATTGAGCTGAGGGTGTGTGACTCCTGGGCTTTTGGTTGTAAGTGGCTTCAGTGACTTCTCTGTGGAAAATGATCTGACATCCTGACTCCATGTTAGGGATGGCATCTGGCCATGGTGTATAATGGCTGTGGACCCCAGCAGCCCTGAAGGGACACTGAGTGAGTCTCCTGTTTTTCCTTCAGTCCTGCTGGTGGGTCAGGGCACCATGAGGCTCATGCCCACATGCACTAACTCTGCAGCTTGAACAGAGAGTATCCTAAGCTGAGGATACGTGCAAAGACTTCTTCTCATCATGTTCTTTTCATCAGTCTAAGAGTGACGATCTGGGGGCACGTGACCTCCTTCCGGTGTCTTTCCAGGCCAAAGAGAAACAAAAAACAAACAAACAAAAAACAGGGCTGCTGGAGCTGCAAAATACCCATCAAGTGAATGCTCAAGATGCCCTGGTGGGCCATCACATTCTTGGCATACAAATGACTTCAGGGTGGCTCCCTTCAAATGAAGAGGGCTGAGGATCCCAACAGAAAGGGTGCTTTTCATATAAGGACACACAGAGACGTATTACCACCCACCTTCCTTCTTTAAATACAAGGAGAAGAGATTTCAGTATTTTAAGTACTTACTATTCTTGAGACTTTTAAATGTAGCAACCTCAAAAATGAACCAAGACAAGGGAGGGTATGCCGGGACTTCTTTGTTAATGGTCACAAAGGGCAAAGCAGGCTCTTGAAAACCCACTTGCAAGTCCCACCTTCTTATGGAGCCACATTTGCCCACCAGGAAGGCACAGTCATTCTCCAGATGCAGAGTTCAATGAGTACCTGTTTCTGAAAGCCTGGTGCCTACTGATCTGAGGAGACATCTGAGTTGTTCGAAACCAAAGAGCACATCAAGTGCCAAAGGGAGGCAATTCTGATAGGAATTTTTTTCCTTCCTGATGTTTAGCTGTGGCCCACTGGTGTTCCAGGAGTAGAAGTCTGGCAAGACAGACACTCAGAAAGCTCTACCCCTCCTCCATTCTTGTTCCTGTTAAAATGCGTTGGCCCCCCACTGCTGCCCAGCATAATTGCCAGGACCTACCTCACTCAGGGGAGCAGGCTGTCCCTCAGCAACCCATGTTCCATGAACTGGGACTACTGAGTCCTTCTTGTGGCTGACTGCTGTGACAGAGAGCTTACTCTAAATACATGCAGGTCCAGAATGTGGGCCTTGTGTTTTGCTAAGGGCAACTGTCTTTGTGGGCCCTCCTTCTGTTCTCTCCAGCCCATGGGTATTATTGGGATATAACTGAGCATGTGTTCCTGTACCTGTGTGTCAGGGGTCATATAACCATAGATTAGTTTTTAGACAAGTTACCTCTCTGGACAAAGCATCTAGTGGTATCTTGTCCTGCCCTGGAGACCCCTACTCTCCCCTAAATACCATGGCTTCCCTTATTCTCATCCTACACTTCATAACATAACCTATGAGAATTCTTTTCATTGTTTTAGTAATCACTCATATTCAAATTTTATAATGTTAATATTCAAGGCATGCTCAACATCACTAATCATTAGGAAAATGCAAATCAAAATCACTTACCATTGATTAAGAAAGCTATTGTCAACAACAACAATAACAACAAAACCAGAAAGAAAGGGTTGGTGAGGATGTGGAGAAATTGAAATACTTGTGCGCTGTCGGTGGGAATGTAAAATGGTGCAGCTGCTGTGGGAAACAGTATAAAGATTCCTCCAAAAAACTAAACATAGAATTATTATATGATCCAGTAATTTCACTTCTGAATATATACCCCAAAGGATTGAAAACAAGGACTCAAACAGGTATTTGCCTATGCACATTCATGGTAATGTTACTCACCATAATCAAAAGGTGGAAGCAAGCCAGTGTCCATGACAGATGAATAAATAAACCAAATGTGGGATGTTCATGCAATGGAATATAACCAACCATGAAAAGGAAGAAAATTTTGGCATATGCTACAACATAGGTAAACTTTGATGACATTAAACTAAGAGAAGTGAGGGGCGCCTGGGTGGCTCAGTGGGTTAAGTCGCTGCCTTCGGCTCAGGTCATGATCTCAGGATCCTGGGATCGAGTCCCGCATCGGGCTCTCTGCTCAGTGGGGAGCCTGCTTCCCTCTCTCTCTCTGCCTGCCTCTCCGTCTACTTGTGATTTCTCTCTGTCAAATAAATAAAATCTTTAAAAAAAAAAAAAAACAAGACAAAACAACTAAGAGAAGTGAGCCAGTCACAAAAGGACAAATACTGGATAATCCCACTTATATGAGACCCCTGAAGCAGTCAGATTCATAGAAACAGAAAGTAGAATGGTGGTTGCCAGGGGCTGGGAGAAGGGGAGAAGGGATGGTTATATTTAATGGATGGAAAGTTTTAGTTCAGGAAAATGAAAAAGTTCTGTGGATGGATGGTGGTAATGGTTGCACAAAAATGTACTTAAGGCCACTAAACTGTACACTTAAAGATGGTAAGTTTTATGCTATGTGCATTTGCCACAATAAAAAATAAGTCTAAAAATTGTAAGCACAGTCAAGAGCACCTTGGAAAATACGATTTTAGATTAAAATGTTCCGAAGCATGATATTCTGACAGGGTTCAGAAAGACTCCGCTGGCCTGCTGGCTCAGCAGGTGGGCCTGCCTAATCCCACTTCATCATTGTCAGAAGGTTTGAGAGTTCATCTGCTTATAAAGAAACATGACAGCAAGCATGTCTCCTCTGAGACAGAAGCTCTAAATAACTTGTTGGAACCAGGTGGTCGTGAATTGCTATGATGCACTGGGTGTGGCCCACAGAGGCAGGAAACACCTTGGCCAGGGGAATCCAGGTGGAGCCATTCTGCTATTTTCAGCTCCACCTCCTCTCAGAGGAAAGGAGGGTCAGCCCACTGAGAGACTGTGAGGAGAGCTGCTTAGAGAACCACATGTGCCTGCGATCCTGGCAGAGTGCTCTGCCCACCTTCAGGACAGCCCCCATGGGGTCTAGCCTCTGAGAACCCCAACAAGACATCCTCTGCCATACACACACTTTATTTCCTTTGTAGCAATTATCAGCTCATGACATTATTTTGCCAACTTTTAACTGGTTTGTTATGTACCTTCCCCTTCTCAGCCCTTCCCATCAAGGGAGGAAGTTTCCTTTTCCAATATCACATACAGAAAAGAAAGAATGAGGGTGGGGAGAGTGAGGAGGAGAGGAAGCAGGGGAGGGGACGTAAAGAGAAAGACAAGAAGGGACGGAAGTGAGAGACAGAAATTACCTGATAGATGCGGCAGTATTTTTCATAGTTAATTGAAGACAACTTTTATAATTGGCAATGTCATTTATATCTTTGTATATGTAACATCAGTTCCTTCTCATACCAGGAAGCATAGATACGTTCCTCCCAGTTTTTATCTTTTCTTCAGAAATAAATGCACAAATTCTATCACCTCTTATGTTGAAAATACCAGCTTTTCTAAACATGTGGAATGTTTTTAGAAATTACCCCCCAATTCCCTTTTTTTGATCTCTTCTAGCTGAATCACACCCTGGGAGCAAACGATGCAATTTTGCAATTTTATTGCTGGAGATAACATATTTTTTTTAAAATGAAGTATAAAATTACATCCCACTGTGTGAAAAAGGAATGTGATTCTTAGCTACACCTAAAAATGCTGCTGCATAGTTGTTCCTTAAAAGAGTGGCCACGTGACACATTCTAAGACATATGATGCTTTAGATGCTCCTGTGTATACAGAGCCGGGTTACCTTCCCAGACTTAGTAAAGGGGTCCTCACAGCCTTGAACTTTGGGAGAGGTCCCCTTACACCCTAGCATTCCTCACTTACACAGTCTGGATTGCGTCAGTGGGCACTGGATAAAAGCAAAACAAAAACAAAAAACCCACAGGCATTCAATTTTTCCAGTGTGCTGATGAGAATAAACCAAAGCCTCTTGTGTCTGCAGTTTCTTCTGTGCTGAGCACAGAGCCCTCCTAAGGCCACTTAGGACTCAGAATGAAAAATCGTGCCTTCCTGAGCGTGAGGCTGCACTATTTTCAGCTTGGTTTTCTCATGTGGATTGGCCACGTGCATCTGCTGTTACTCTGTGCAGGAAAGTGATCAGAAAAACCTGCTCCTTCTCTCTGGTGGTTTCCCTCATTACCTCCCTCTGCTTGACGGGGATTCCCAAACCTGTCCAGGACCAGGGATCAAACACAGATACCCCAACCCCGGCTACAGAAAGATCTTTTTTATTTATTGTGGGGATGGGGGCTGGGGGAGAGGGAGAAAGACAATCTTTTTTTTCCTTTTTTTTCTTAAATTTTTTATTTTTTATAAACATATATTTTTATCCCCAGGGGTACAGGTCTGTGAATCACCAGGTTTACACACTTCACAGCACTCACCAAAGCACATACCGTCCCCAATGTCCATAATCACACCCCCTTCTCCCAACCCCCGTCCCCCAGCAACCCTCAGTTTGTTTTGTGAGATTAAGAGTCACTTATGGTTTGTCTCACTCCCAGTTCCATCTTGTTTCATTGATTCTTCTTCTACCCACTTAAGCCCCCATGTTGCATCACCACTTCCTCATATCAGGGAGATCATATGATAGTTGTCTTTCTCTGCTTGACTTATTTCGCTAAGCATGATATGCTCTAGTTCCATCCATGTTGTCGCAAATGGCAAGATTTCATTTCTTTTGATGGCTGCATAGTATTCCATTGTGTATATATACCACATCTTCTTGATCCATTCATCTGTTGATGGACATCTAGGTTCTTTCCATAGTTTAGCTATTGTGGACATTGCTGCTATAAACATTCGGGTGCACGTGCCCCTTTGGATCACTAGGTTTGTATCTTTAGGGTAAATACCCAGTAGTGCAATTGCTGGGTCATAGGGCAGTTCTATTTTCAACATTTTGAGGAACCTCCATGCTGTTTTCCAGAGTGGCTGCACCAGCTTGCATTCCCACCAACAGTGTAGGAGGGTTCCCCTTTCTCCGCATCCTCACCAGCATCTGTCATTCCCTGACTTATTGATTTTAGCCATTCTGACTGGTGTGAGGTGATATCTCATTGTGGTTTTGATTTGTATTTCCCTGATGCTGAGTGATATGGAGCACTTTCTCATGTGTCTGTTGGCCATCTGGATGTCTTCTTTGCAGAAATGTCTGTTCATGTCCTCTGGCCACTTCTTGATTGGATTATTTGTTCTTTGGGTGTTGAGTTTGCTAAGTTCTTTATAGATTTTGGACACTAGTCCTTTATCTGATTTGAGGTCCTTCATCCATTTTGAGTCTATTTTTTTTTGTGTGGTGTAAGGAAATGGTCCAATTTCATTTTTCTGCATGTGGCTGTCCAATTTTCCCAACACCATTTATTGAAGAGGCTGTTTTTTTTCCATTGGATATTCTTTCCTGCTTTGTCGAAGATTAGTTGACCATAGAGTTGAGGGTCTATTTCTGGGCTCTCTATTCTGTTCCATTGATCTATGTGTCTATTTTTGTGCCAGTACCATGCTGTCTTGATGATGACAGCTTTGTAATAGAGCTTGAAGTCCGGAATTGTGATGCCACCAACTTTGGCTTTCTTTTTCAATGTCCCTTTGGCTATTTGAGGTCTTTTCTGGTTCCATATAAATTTTAGCATTATTTGTTCCATTTCTTTGAAAAAGATGGATGGTACTTTGATAGGAATTGCATTAAATGTGTAGATTGCTTTAGGTAGCATAGACATTTTCACAATATTTATTCTTCCAATCCAGGAGCATGGAACATTTTTCCATTTCTTTGTGTCTTCCTCAATTTCTTTCATGAGTACTTTATAGTTTTCTGAGTATAGATTCTGTGCCTCTTTGGTTAGGTTTATTCCTAGGTATCTTACGGTTTTGGGTGCAATTGTAAATGGGATGGAGACAATGGCTTGCACAGGATTCTGGACCCCCAATGTATACAGTGAACATATACCACTATAGCACAAATATGCTTAGCAAATAAAATTGTTTTTTTCTAGAGTAATCTGGTCTTTCTCTCCATCTATTCTCCTACCCACCAGTTTGCAGGAACAAATTAACTTTTATCCTATGCCATCAAAGTAGTCCTTTAGGGGACTTCTCAGTCTTTATAGGTGCTTATTCCTCAGTCTCATTGCCATCTTCAGCCTCTAGGGTGACTCTGGCTCTGGGAGGAGGGGTCTATCAGGGATGGTGGACCTTCTCAGACCCACCTAGTTCGTGCGTTGTGACTCTTGTGCTTGCATAAGCTACTGCAGTCAGGGCTCTCAGCTCTGTGCTTTGGGGTCTCTGTGTTTGGACAGAACTTGGCATCCTGTCAGCACAGCTGTCTGACTGCACAGTTGTCAGACTACATGGTGGTCTTGGTCCCAGGGCCACATGGAAGCTGCTGTCAGGACAATGTCTCCTGGGGGGTGATGGGAGTGCTACAGTGCTAGGACTCCAACCTCTTTATGCCATGGGTCTCCTTGGCTGCCTGGTGAAGACCACAGGCTCCCCAGACTCTTGTTTGTAAGCTTGTCAAAAGAAGTACATTAATGGCAAAGTAGGCCAATTATACTGAAATAGCAAGATGAGAATTTTTTTTAAGTAGCTCTATGTGAGATAATAGAAAATATGTATGCAGTTGATTCTTGAATAATATGGGTTTGAATTGTGTGTGTCCACTTATACATTGATTTTTGACACTATATTACTGTAGAGGTATTTTCTCTTCCTGGGTCCCAGGCCTGGTGGGAACCTGTCTGAGGGCTCAGGAGGCTGGCTGAGGGGAGTCCATCTGTACTGAGAGGCATGCTGCTGTCCAACACAGAGGGCAGTATCCCTGAGCTTGGGTTGCCCACATGCTGCTCCCATATGTTATGAAATGTTATTCTAAAACACCCTGTGAAACATTAGAGAAAAAACAATGTGGTGTCCACACCTTATACAAAGTTAAAGTATTAGGTGAACATTTTCAGTAAAACTAGAAAAGTAAAGGAAAGAAAAACCCATGACATACTTTCCTATTAGGATGTGGCATGCCCAGCCTGTCCTCCGGTTTCACATTAGTCTTAGTTCTGTTCCTCAGCTGATGGCATTTCCAAGATCAGGCTTCCAAGGCAGATGGAAATGGTCATTTTGTCACCCGTGAGACATTTCCAACCCTTGCCCTGGTCCAGTACTGCTTCTAGTGCTGTTATTTGCAGCTTGGGGTCATAGGAGCTAATAGGTGCAAACAACCTAATGTCCATCAGCAGATGAATGGATACACAACATGGGGTATACATATATAATCTACATGATGGTCAATATTGGGTTAGCTTGACGGGACTACAGGATGCCAGAATAGCTGGTAAAACACTATTTCTGGCTGTATCTGTGAGGGTATTTCTGGAAGAGATTAACATTTGCATTAATAGACTGAGTAAAAAGATACACCCTCACCAGTGTTAGTGGGCATCATCCACTCCCTTGAGGGCCTAAAGAGAACAAAGAGATAAAAGAAGGATGAATTCTCTCTATTCTTGAGCTGGGGCATTCATCTCCTTCTACCCTAGGACATCAGAGTTCCTGGTTTTGGGGCCTTTGGACTTGGCCTGAATTTCCTTGTTCTTCAGCTACAGACAACAGGGTGTGGGACTTCTCAGCCTCCATAACTGCATGAGTCAATTCCTATAATATATCAGCTCTTAAATAGTTCTATATGTATCCCACTGGTTCTGTTTCTCTGGAAAATCCTGACTAATAGAATGCAATATTTTTTTCAGCCTTGAAAAGGAAGGAAATTCTGACTACTGCTACAATATGGATGAAACTAGAAGACATTATGCAAAGTGAAATTAGGCAGTCACAAAGGACAAATTGTGCATGATTCCACTTATATGAGGTCCCTAGAGTGGTCAAATTTACAGAGAAGGATTCATAGAGTAGGCTGGTGGTGGCCAGTGGCTGGGAGAAAAGGAATGGGGGGTTAGTGTTCATGGGGACAGTTTCTGTTTGGAATGGCTCAAGTTCTGAAGATGGATGGTGCTGGTAGCACAACAATGTAGTTGTATTTAATGCCAGTGAACCATGCACATAAAAAAACATAAAATGGTAAATTTTGTGTTATATGTATTTTACCATGATAAAAAGATGCATAAAAGAAAAAAGAAAAAGGATATGTAAGTCATCAGAATGATTACAAACCTTGAAAAGCTACAGAGGGAGCATGTGAACACTACAAACCTTGAAAAGCTACGGAGGGAGCATGTGAACACTTTTTCCCAGTGCCTTCCCAGAACGGGGAGCTGTCATAGCCCACCCTCTGAGCAACTGTGTCTATGTCTCCTCCCCACGCCTGAGATATGCTTTGCCTTCAATTACCGATCTTTGCATCTACCTAAGGAGCATGTTATTGGATTAATAAGCCAGAGTACTAAAAACATGAGATTTAACAAGGCAGTCCCCAGCACCTTCCTCCCTACTTCAGGTTGGATTTCATGAAGGTGACCACTTTCAGCACTGTATCTTCCAAATTTCAAAGAAAAATGCCTACATGGCTCTCTATCAATTTATTCTGCTAAGCATTATTCAAGGACTGTCTGGTATGAAAATAGTACTTAGCATTTACACACCTTTTGCCTTCCTTCCCCCATTCTTCCAATTTATTGTCACTTTTGTTAAATCACTTTTCATTGATAACATCCTATTTTTAACACTAAGGCCAATATTCTACTGAGCTAATTACATTTCTTCTTTTAGATATGTTTTCTAAATATTATTCTTGGCATTTATTATTTTTTTATTTCTCCTTTTACCTCATTTGCTATAGCTCTATCCCAGACTCATCCTGTCTTAGCCTGCAGGACAATAAAATATCTCTCAATGCCTTTTCCTCACAAACGTATAGGCGATTTATCAGTTCACTGGGGTGCTGGTACCAGCTCCTACCAGCTTGGTAAGTATTCAGAAATTTGATAAGTGGGTTGTTAATGTGTTGAAAGCTTGACATCAGCATAATGGAATATTTTATGTTATAGAGATTAGTAAACTTCAGGTGTCAGAGGCTGTTGTTTTGTTTTTCAGAGTCTGTTTCCCTATGTAACATGCCACCAGTTTCATTGTGTTCCCTAGAGGCAAACTTTGCAGAGCAGCTGCAGTCACAGGCTGCAAGGCTGCCTTCCTGGCCTTCCTTCCTTACTGCCCTAGAGAGCTTCCCTTTGACTCCCTTGGGCATTGTTCTCCTTTTGTTGGATCAAGTGTCTCTTTTTTATTCATTGTACTTGAGGTGGATTCTTTCCACTAACTTTCCTAGCAAAGATATACAGAAGTTAAATTGCTTAATTCTTCACATGCTTTTATTCTCACTCATAATTGATTAATAGTTTAACATGAAATGCAAGGTTGAAACTATTTTCCCTTGAAAAATATTTTTAAAGATTTTATTTTTATGTTTTTGATAGAGAGAGACACAGCAAGAGGGAACATAAGTAGGGGGAGTGGAAGATAGAGAGAAGCAGGCTTCCTGCTGAGAAGGGAGTCAGATCCCAGGACCCCAGGATCATGATCTGATCTAAAGGCAGACACTTAGGTACTGAGCCACCCAGCTGCCTCTCCCTTGAAATCTTGAAGACACTTCCATGCCACCCTGTTTTCTAAGGGCTTTCAATGCTGTTGTTTAGAAGTTTGAGGATGTCCTTGATAAAAGTCTATTGATTCTTATTTTATTGAGATGCTTCTCCTCCAATTTTTTCAATACCTTTTTTACTGGTCAGGTATTTTACTTTGTGCATTTATACTCTGCTTTTCTTCTTTTTTTTTTCCTCTTATTTTCATCTTTATCTTCTTGAACCTATAAATAATTCCTAGGATATTTATTGACTTTACCTATTTATTGAGTTTTTTATTTGTATCATACTTTTTATTTCCAAAAGCACTTTCTTGTTCTTGATTCTTACTTTTTGTGACATCCCATAATTTTTTCATAGGTGGACTGTGTCTTTGAGGATATTGTGTTTTTCTCCATTTGCTTTGAGCTCTAGTTTTCATGTTAGAAACTTTCTCAAATATTTGATGATTCTTTGTACTCATTTAGAAGTAAAGGACTGGTATCAAGTTTCCTCCTAGGCTGGGGAATCAATTATTTCAGTGGGGATTCCCAAATTAGAGAATCTAGAAGTGTTTAGTCAGGGCTGTCAAGTTTCTACAGAAAAGAAGGGGTGGCCTGGGGTGGTGCATGTAGATAGAGCTATGTGGGGTAAGAGGAACAAGGCTTTCTCCATCTGCTGTGGGCATTTCCGTCTATCTCCTTCCCTAGTTTTACACCTGTTCCTTGACCCTCCCTCACCTTCCCAGGACCCACAGCCTCCAGGATCCATTGTTGAGGGATGGAGATCATGTGCCTCATGTAATCAGTGCACCTCTCTCAGTCTTCTGAGGACCCTGACACCCCAGACTCTAAGGACCCTGCTGGGATACTCTGCTCCTTACATTTTTCCCTGGAAGTTCCCTCTTGTTTCTGGTTCCTGGCTAACTTCCTTTCCTTTGAACATTCATTAATCATGCTGATAAGTCACTAAACCTTCCCCTTTTCTCCTTGTCCTTAGGGGTCTATACATTTTTATTCTTCCACTATAACCTGACTGGGGTTCAGGAGGGAGCTGAAATAAACACGTGCTAGCCTGCCATCTTTAAATAGAAGTGGAGGACAACCCTCTGAGGTCCCCTCCTTCCTTGGGAGCTTTGTACGATCACTTTGCTATTGTTCAATAAACCTTGTTTTGCTGCCCACAAAAACAAATAAATAAAAATAAACAAGTAATAAGCAGAAGTGGATTTATCCCTCATTTTTCCTGCCCTTTTTTGTCTCCTATTCTGTCCCTGACGAGTGTGTCCTTCCTCCTTTGTAACTGAAATCATTTTTCCTGGACTAATACACCATCCTGTGTCTAGTATCTTAATTTTCTTTTCTTTTTATGTTAAATTTCTCTTTATTGACTCCTTGTCTTCTGCCTGTAAATGTGTTCTTCCCTTCTCTCCATTTACAAATGTGGTGGATCCCCCTCAAGCTCTTCTTGCCTCTTTCTAGCTCTCTCTCTCTCTTTTTGAAGATTTTTTTTTTTTTTAAGAGAGAGAATGAGTACAAGTAAGGGAAGATGCAGACCCTCTACTGGGCAGAGAGCCTGATTCAGGACTTGATCCCAGGTCCCTGGCATCATGACTTGAGCAGAAGGCAGACGATTAACCAACTGCGCCACCCAGATGCCTCTCTTTCTTTTTTTATGTGCAAAAAATATTAAAGAAATTCATGTAAACAGACTTGCAACACAAGAGAGTTAATAGATTACCCTTTTGCACAATTAACCCTACCGAGCAAGTAGGTGGACAAAGACTGTTGGTGTGGTTTTCGACTATGCCTACTATAACCTCTTAGGTGACATATTACAATGAATGTTCATTCAAATACCAGAATTTAGAAGGCATTGCTCACTGTAGTGTACTGATAGTGTCTATGAGCATTGTAATGATAAGGTACATTTTATGAGGATGTTATGACCCTAGTGGATTCCTTAAAAACATTGCAGCAATGCCCAAAAAGACAAATTTTATTTTTTTTTTGATGATTTGGTCTTTGATTTTTATTATTACACTTCTCTATAAATCATTTTTTTTTAAAGATTTTATTTATTTATTTGTCAGAGAGAGAGCGAGCACAGGAAGACAGAGTGGAAGGCAGAGTCAGAGGGAGAAGCAGGCTCCCTGCGGAGCAAGGAGCCCAATGTGGGACTCGATCCCAAGACGCTGGGATCATGACCTGAGCCGAAGGCAGCTGCTTAACCAACTGAGCCACCCAGGCGTCCCTAAATCATTTATTTTATCACATTTTCATGGTGATTAATTTTCTTATCTTGTGATTAAAAAAAAAAAAAAGATGAATGGAATGAATCTTTTAAAATGAATCTGGTAGGGGCGCCTGGGTGGCTCAGTGGGTTAATGCCTCTGCCTTCGGCTCAGGTCATGGTCACAGGGTCCTGAGATCAAGCCCCACATCAGCAGCGAGTCTGCTTCCCTCTCTCTCTCTCTGCCTGCCTCTCTGTCTACTTGTGATTCCTGTCTGTCAAATAAATAAATAAAATCTTTTAAAAAATGGATCTGGTAGCTACCATTAATAAGTGACTTAAAAATTCATACTTCCAATACAAATGGTAGTAAAATCTTGTCATATAATGTTCAAGTACTTTTTTTAAAGAAATAGAAAACAAATTATGTTCTTGTGGTACAAAGCATGAGGGTGCTGAGAAATGGAATATTAGCATATTCAAGAAAGTATGTATAGTTTGCAAAGAAATTACCAAATTATAATACAGACTTCAAAACATAAAGCTTGATAAGATACTACTGTTTATGGAGACTATGAGAAATGAGTCAAAACACTAATGTGAAGCTTGAATTTAAAATTTTCCCTAGGACAGGGGCGCCTGGGTGGCTCAGTGGTTTGGGCTGTTGCCTTCGGCCCGGGTCATGATCTCAGGGTCCTGGGATCGAGCCCTGCATCAGGCTCTCTGCTCCGCAGGAAGCCTGCTTTTCTCTCTCTCTCTCTGCCTGCCTCTCTGCCTACTTGTGATCTCTGTCTGTCAAATAAATAAATAAAATCTTTAAAAAAAAATTTTTTCCCTAGGACAGATTGGATGGATAGACTAAGGCTAAGCTGTGTCCCATTCCACTCTTACCCTAATTCTGAAATATGAACTCATCAGAATTACTTCTCTAGTCCTTATAAGGGGACTTTCTTGCCCTGTGTCTAAGTGTTAGCATCAGAAAGGTAGAACCTCCTAGGAAGATGTTGCGATGACCCAAATTGTGGTGTGTGAGCCAGCAGCACCTGGGAGCTTGGTATAAATGCAGAATCTCTGGCCCTACCTTAAGCTTACTGAATCAAAATATGCATTTACACAAAATTTCCAAGTATTCTATATGAATACTCACAATCCTGGTTTGTGATCCTGGAACTTAAACCACAAAACCAAACAAACCAAAATACAAACAAACAGCTGACAGCACAAAAACAAAGAAAAAACTAATGTTCAAAGTCCCCTCAGAACAATTAATTAAATTACGACTTAATCAGTCTGGCGATGGGTTCTAGCCATCTAGATATTTTAAAGTTCTGCCAGGTAATTCTGATGGACAAACATGTGGTGTGTCCCTGTTCATGACCTGCTAGGTACAAAACTCAGCTACATTTTCCTCTTAATGGATACCTGCACCTGAATCACAGTCCAAGATTAGAATATCCTTACTGTACAGATGGCCCAGACACACTAACTGCCTGCTTGAACTTCAAATACTAACTTCCCTAATGCTTCCCTTTGCCATACTTTTCTTTTGTATTCCTGAAATTAACTGCTGTTTTGAAATTTAATCCTATATTTTCAGACATACATAGCCTATACCGTAGACTTTCTCTCACAATCTGTAAACAAAGGAAAGGAAGAAATCCAGCCTCAGGCCCTCCCAGACCCTAGTCATGCCTGTCTTTCAATAACTAGCTCAAACATTTATTCCATGGTCAGGACAATGACCATTTATTTTGTGCTTCTTTTATTCTGTGTTTTTGTTTTTTATACTGTTATGTTAAATTGCAGCATATTGGTTACTAATGAATTGTATCACTGTTATTTACTTTTTATGCCTTAATCACTTTATTAATCTGTACAACAAAAGTCCATTCACTGATGGTACTGGTCTGGAATTCAAAGCCTAATCATGAGAATTGATAATCTTTCCCTGATCATCAATGAATTAACTACTTTATACTATTTTTTTTCATCATGATAAGTGTACTTTTAAAAAAAATTTTAAATATAAATTCAATTAGCCAGCATATAGTATATCATTAGTTTCAGATGTAAAGTTCAGTAATTCATCAGTTGCATATAACACCCCATGCTCATCACATCATGTGTCCTTTTTAATGCCCACCACCCAGTGCCCCTACCCACCTCTCCTCCAGCAACCCTCAGTTTGTTTCCTATAGTTAAAAGTCTTTTATGGTTTATCTCACTCTCTGATATCTTCCCATTCATTTTCCCTCCATTCTCCTATGATCCTCTGAGCTGTTTCTTATATTCCACATATGAGTGAAACCATATAATTATTGTCTTTCTTTGATTGACTTACTTCACTCAGCATAATACCCTCAAGTTCCATTCACATATATGTAAATGATAAGATTTCATCCTTTTGGATGGCTGGGTAATATTCAATTGTGTGTGTGTGTGTGTGTGTGTGTGTGTGTATACACACGATACTTTCCTTATCCATTTCTGTCAATGGACATCTGGGCTCTTTCCATAGTTTGGGATAAGTGCATTCTTTAATCCTTATCACCTATGTCACCCATCCCCTCACCCACCTCCCCTCTGGTAACCACTTTCTTTCTCCATACACAAAAATAAACTTAAAATGCATGAAAGACCTAACTGTGAGACCAGAAACCATAAAAACCCTTGAAGAAAACACAGGCAGTTATTTTTCTGACATCAGTTGTAGCAACATTTTTCTAGTTATGTCTCCTGAGGCAAGGAAATAAAAGCAAAAATAAGCTATTGGGACTATACCAAAATAAAAAGTTTCTGCACAGCAAAGGAAACAATCAACAAAACTAAAAGGCAACCTATGGAATGGGAGAAGATATTTGCAAATGCCACGTCCAATAAAGGATTAGTCTCCAAAATATATAAACTATTCAATACCAAAAATAAGTAATAATCTGATTAAAAAATGGGCAGAAGACATGAGCAGACATTTCTCCAAAGACATACTGATGACCAAAAGACACATGAAAAGAAGCTTGGGATGCCTAGGTGGCTCAGTCAGTTAAGCATCTGACTTTTGATTTTGGCTCATGTCATAATCTCATGGTTGTGAGCTCGAACCCCATGTGGGGCTCTGCTCTGGGCATGGAGATTGTTTAAGATTCTCTTTCTCCCACTCTCTCTGCCCTTCCCTCCTCCATCTCTGAAAAAAAAAAATTATACTCAACATCACTCATTGTAGGGAAATACAAATAAAATCACAATGAGATATCACCTCACAAGTGTCAGAAATGACTAAAATAAAAAAATACAAGAAAAAGTAAGTGTTGGCAAGGATGTGGAGAAAAAGAAACACTCCTACACTGTTGTTAGGAATGCAAACTGTGTGAAACCATTGTTAAAAACAGTATGGAATTTCCTCAAAGAATTAAAAATAGAACTACCCTATGATTCAGTAATCACACTACTGGATATTTACCCAATGCAAAAACACTAATTCAAAGGGATACATACACCCCCATTTTATTGCAGCATTATTTATGATAGCCAAACTATGGAGGCGGCCCAGTTGTCCATCGACAGATAGATGAATGGATAAAGAAGATGTGGAGGGGTGTGTTTGTGTGTGTGTGTTTATTTAAGCCATAAAAAAAGAATAAAATCTTGCCATTTACAACAGTATGGATAGAGCTAGAGACTATAATGCTAAGTGAAATTAGTCAGTCAGAGAAAGACAAAGACCATATGATCTCATTTGTATGTAGAATTTAAGAAACAGAACAAATGAGCAAAGAAAAAAAAAAGGGGAGAGAGAGACAAGCCAAGGAACAGACTCTTAACTATAGAGAACAAAGTGATGGTTGCCTCTTTCTCTTCACTATGTTAAATTTCTAAAATTATCCTATGGGACACAAAGTTTGCAAAGATGAATACAACACACCGCCTATTTATGGCCCAGCATAGAAACCAGAGGAAAAAGTAAATGGACCATACAGGAACCACATAAAGAAATGGTTCCAGAGTAGTGTGAAAGTACATAGTACAGATGATGTATCCAGAACCCAAGAGAAACTAGCTGAGGGAAAGGGGATGGAAGAAAGTATCTTGGAAAGAAGAACATTAAGGAAAAATTTCAAGGAAGTTTCTCCTCGAGCTGATTTTGGAGAATGAGAAGAAAAAAAATTTCTGAATAGAGAAAAGAACTTATACAAGTTCTTTGAACTTTGGCCATGTCTGACCCCATCTCCACACTGAAATTGCTCTCATAAATATCCCGAATAATTTCTAATTATCCAAACATATGTCTCCTTTTCAGGGTCAGCTTACCTGACTATGAGCATTTGCCAGGGTTGGCTGAACCCTACTTCTTAGATGTCTTATTCCCTTCAACATCCTGGCAAATCCCTGCCCCTGAACTCCCACTATGTCTCCCCCTCTCTGCCAGCTTCCTTCCTGAGTTTTCTATCTTTCTGTACCCTCCAGCTGGGGCTTCTCATCTACTGATAACACTTTGGCACACTTGTAAGGTAGGTAACTATCCTGTTGCTTGATCTGGATATGATGTCAGGAGGGACATGGTATCCTGGATGCTCTCAGACATTTTGAACCCCAAATTTCTCAGATTGTGCTCCTATCCTCCAAAACTGCTCAGCTCTGCTCTACTGTTGATCTCAGTCATGAAATTGACCACTTCAATTTCCACCTTAAACTCCACACTATCCTAGAGTCCTCTCTCTCTTTCTTACCACACAGAGAAAGTTATTCACCAAATTCCATTGATTTTACCTTAGAAATACTTCTCATTTCATATCACTTCTCCATTTCTGCTGAATACCACAATTGATGCAGTAGTTTCTTTCCATGTCTGCTGTCACAAAGGCCTTCTCCACACCATCTTCAGAAT
This sequence comes from Mustela nivalis, assembly GCF_964662115.1. NCBI lineage: Eukaryota > Metazoa > Chordata > Mammalia > Carnivora > Mustelidae > Mustela > Mustela nivalis. The sequence continues at coordinate 122,751,937 of NC_139025.1, forward strand.
TGTTTTTCTGATGCCCAAAATGCCTTGTGTCTCTTTCCTGCTTAGAAGAGGCATTCCATAGTTCAGAGTCCAAACTTTTAACTGTGGCTGACTAGGCTCCTCATAATTTCACCTTCATTGGTTTTGAGTCATCCCTGCTACATTCAACATATTTAAAGGGTCAGTAAACTTCAGGATTTCTCCTCCTGACTATATAGTGCCACTACATAACCCTACTCCTTCGAAGATAGGTATGACCATGTGACTGCTTTGGATAATGAAGTGTGAGTAAAAGGGACATGAGTCATCTATGAAAAGAAGTCTTTAAGAAGAATATGTGAGTCATTATGTTCTTCTCCCTAGGGATGGTGACCACAATGCTAGAGATTAGGTTTGTGTCAACCTGAAACCATGAGAGAGAGAGACACCATGCTGCAGAACCTGCTATCAGTAAAAATAGACATTATCATAAGTAATATATAAACCTTGTTGTTTTGAGCTCTTGAAATCTTAGTATTATTTGTTACTTGACATAGCCTAGCTTGTCTGACAGACCATGTCAAAGAAACACCAGAGCTGGACAGAAACTAAAGGAGTAAAAGCCGATTTTGCTCAGGAATAAAATTGCAGTAGGGGAAATGAGACCTCATTATAGAACCAGGCTCAGTTTCAAATGCAGCATTAGCAAGTGGACATCTATAGCTAAGGAAGCTAGGTGGGGGGAGCCATTGCGTGGAAGTTCCTAAGAGGAAACATCATGGGTAAGATGAGATTTTGGCTGAGTTGACCTCACATGATTCTTTCTGAAGGCAGGCCAGAGTGATCAGACATCACCTGGGGGGTGGTAAGGGATGAGGAATTTGGTCAGACATTGAGGATGATCAGATATCAGATATTGAGGGCACAAGATTCCAACTAAACTGACTCATTGAAAAATTGGGTTCTTACAGACATTTCAAGGATGGGGCCTTGTTGAAAGAGAGTTGAGTTGCCTGGCTCAAGTTTGGTTGAGAGAATCTTTTGTCAGTAACTAATTCACAACCCTCACTCTTATTTGCACTTTCTGGAATGCATGTTAATCTCATCCTCTTTTCCTCTGGCAAAATGCCTTTCATCCTTCACATCTCATCTTCCCTTGAGATTCCCTTGAGGTTCCTGTGAACAAATGTGGCCTTCCTCATGCTCCCATAGCTCCTTGTGCACACATCATATAGTACTTTTTATTTTGTATTGTGTTGCATTCAATTGTATGAAGTATTTCTTGACTGTGGCCTCCTCTCAGATGTAACTTCCCCAAGTTCAATATCTCTTCACCATCAGTACACCAAGAACTTGCCAAGTGCACAAAATCTTCCTAGTAAGTGCTATTTCAAAGCCCTTTTTCAAGTTTTTATTCCATCCAATTTTTCTCATCACCAACTAAATTATGTCCAGAAATCAACAATTTATGACTTCATCAAGTGGATTGTTTCTACTTTTAAACAAATTAAAAGTATAAAAACCTAGGTTTATATAAAGGATCTATTGTGTGTGGGGGGAGGGGAACATAATGTACATATAATTTTTTTCACCATAAGCCCATTCTAGAAACTTTCAAAGCTATTGTGACACACCAACCTGTCATTTCTAAGAGGAAGTGGAATATATTTTATTCCTTTTTGTTTCCCAGGAGATAGCTCAGTGCCTAATGTAGAGTTAGTTATATCATTCACATTTTCTGAATTGCATTTAATGACTAGGAAGAGAAATGTCTGTGAAAGTTAAATGTAAGTCCTTCTTTCTTTATCCTTCTAACTGCTCTGTCTTGTACAAAGTCTTTTGTCGGAGGCAGGCCCCTGGCCAGGGCGGCCTCCGCCATTAAAAGATGGCGCCTGGCTAGTTGCCAGGTTAGGATTGCCTCGTGAGACTAAGCAGAACGCCCAAAGAGGAAGTAAACAGCATTGGTTGCTAGCGAAGTTGTTGGTTTAGGTGCACAGCCTGATTCTCTCCCTCCTGTACCCTGCTCGCTGATTGGTCATGTAAGCGTATATAAGTGTGTAGACTTGCAGAAATAGAGAGAAGATGCATCTGAACTGGGGTGTCTTGTTGTCCTTGCGGGGCGAGGGCGATAAATGGCGCCGGCACCCGGGAACTAAATAAAGGAATCTTGCAAGGTAACCCACAGGAAAGTGGGGAGTAAAGGTCCGCAGGTAAGCGGGGACATTAGCCACGTTCAAAAGTGGGAATTCCGTGGTAAAGCGGGGAGTAAAGGCCACGTTCAAAAGTGGGAATTCTGCGGTAAAGCGGGGAGTAAAAATAGAAAAACCTTGCAAGGGAGAAGTCCTCAGGTAAGCGGGGTAAAACCACAACAAAGGTGGTGGGAAACTTGTACAAGACTGCAACAAGAAGCGGGGCGGCCATAGAGCCGGGATTTTCTTATCGAAACTGCGGGTAAGCGGGGACGGGACCATGATCAAAGTGGTGGGAATCTTGTACAAGTCCGCAGTAAGAAGCGGGGCAGCCTTAGAGCCGGGATTACCTTGTACAAGTCCGCAATAAGAAGCGGGGTGGCCTTAGAGCCGGAATTTAGCGGCAATTCTTTAACGTCCATGTCTGTTGTTTGTGTGTTCATAATGGGATCTGAAAGTGCGGTTGGAAGGGTCTTTAGAAGACCTGCTGAAAGCCAATGGAACTCCACTGAAAGCAAAAACTGCTTGGGCCTTTTTGAATACAGTGGAAAAGGTGGCTCCATGGTTCCTAGATGAAGGCTTGCTAAACATACCTCAATGGGACCACTTAGGGGAGGATTTGAAGAAACAGGACAATAAAACGCCTTTGCCACTCGGGACCCTGGCAATATGGACCTTAGTCCGGGGATACCTGGTGGGACCTAAACCCAAATGTGAATCAGCTCTACAAGAGGGAGCAGAGGCATTGGAGGAAGTGAAAGAGGAGCGGTCTTCTGGTGCCTCAGAGGTGGGTAGTTCTAGTGAAGAGGAAGAAGAAATGTCAGGGGAAGAGTTAGACCGTAAAATGCACTCCAAGTTTGAACAGTTGAAACTGTCGACTCCAGCGACGCCTAATGCCCCTCCGCCGTATAATCCTATGGCGTGCCAAGGAGCTTGTAGCTGCTGCACCATATGTGGTAGTGGCAGGGTTTCAAGCTGGAGAGATCATGACCTGGCCTCTGCCTTTCCGGTTTTAGAGGACCAAAACAACCAGCGGTATCATCAGCCTCTTGATTTTAAACTAGTTAAGCAATTAAAGGAAGCAGTCATGCAGCATGACCCTCAGGCAGCCTTTACAGTATCTTTGTTGGAGACCATAGCGGGAATGAACTTAGTCCCTGAAGACTGGGGTAACCTAGCCTGTGCAACCTTGTCAGGAGGGCAATATCTAGTATGGAAAACAGCCTGGCAAGAATACTCACAGGACACTGCCCGCCGTAATACAGCGGCTGGAAATCCTCAGTGGGACCTAGAAATGTTAATGGGAATAGGACCGTACATGGGAAAGCAGACCCAAATACAATACAACCCTGCGGTGTATCTGCAAATAGCCATGGCGGCCACTAAAGCATGGAAGACAATTCAAGGCAGTGGGGATTTACAGGGTCAGCTGTCTAAGGTAATACAAGGATCAAATGAAGCATATGCTGATTTTGTAGCGAGGCTGATGCAAAGAGCTGGTCGAATATTGATAAAACAGCTGGCTTATGAGCAGGCTAATAATGGTGTAAAGAAGCCATCAGACCTTGGAAAAGCAAAGACTTGAGTACATATATTAAAGTTTGCAGGGATATCAATGACAGTTATGGCTGCAGCTATCACTCAAGGTTTACAAGGATTACAGGGAGCTCAACAATATAAACATAGGGGTACTCCTGGAGTTTGCTATTACTGCAAGAAGCCAGGACACCTGTAGGAGCTATAGTTACCAAAGAAGAGAGTTGGACCTTTCTATTTTAAAGCTCCTCTCCCCAAGAAACCGAGCTGCTCACAGTGATAAAAGCACTTCAAATGTTTTCATTAAGAACCCTTCAACCTTTTATCAGATAGTAGATATGTGGTGCAAGCTGTCTCTATCATTGAAAATGTGGGTTCTATTAATGCCAGGTCTACTATCTCTAAGGCATTACAAGAAATCCAAACATTAGTTTGGAACAGGAAGGCTCCATTTTATATTGGCCACATATGAGCTCATATAACCTTACGAGACCCCCTGACAAAAGGTAATCGGTTAGCAGACTCCTTAACCAGAGGAGAATTTGTCTTTGCCATTGAGGACCCGGTACAACAGGAGAGACATTATCACAAGCTGTTCCATGTGAATGCTTTAACTCTTTGCTTCAAATTTAACATAACAAAAGCACAGGCACGGGACATAGTAGTCTCCTGCAGAAATTGCGTGATCTTACTACCTGCACCGTCCTTGGGGGTTAATCCTAAGGGTTTGTTACCTAATCATATATGGCAAATGGATGTCACACATGTTTCAGAATTTGGAAAGTTAAGATATGTTCATGTCTCGGTAGATACCTGCTCTGGAATAATTTTCGCCTCAGTGCATACGGGGGAAAAATGCAGAGATGTTATCGCCCATTGCCTACAGGCTTTCGTGGCATGGGGAAAGCCACACCAATTAAAGACAGATAATGGTCCAGGCTACACCTCACAACCCTTTAAAGACTTCCTACAACAACTTGACATTCACTTGATACATGGAATACCCTATAATCTACAAGGACAGGGTGTTGTGGAGCGTGCGCATCTTACAATAAAAAATGCGCTTTATAAACAAAAAGGGTGAATAGGGGACTCCTTCAGGTCCCCTAAAGATAAGCTCACCTTTGAGACAACAGTTAATGTGTCTTGTATACTCAGCACCTGCTGCTAGGCATAACAAAGATAAATAACACCAGAGTTGAGCTTGCAACCCTCCCAGAGATAATCAAAACATTGCAAGATGTGTTAACCTTTATGAAACAATGGGCTAGCATAATTGGTCTGATGACAATCCTCGTAGTGGGCTTGATTCTGCTAGTAAGGAAACTGCAAATTTGGAGGGGACAGCAACATAGGCAACAGCAAGCCATGGTGCAGGCCTTGTTAGCCATCAAGGCTGGAACATCCCCCAAAGTGTGGCTAAGTATGCTGGATCGATAGTCAATGACGGGTAAGATTGGTGGGGGAAATATACCAACCTAAGACAGGACGCAGATCATTGATATCTGCCGTCTGATGACGGGTAAGGATATTCCCCGCCACTGACAACCTAAGACAGGCACTATCCCTGCCATAAAAGAAAAAAGGGGGAGATGTCAGAGGCAGGCCCCTGGCCAGGGCGGCCTCAGCCATTAAAAGATGGCGCCTGGCTAGTTGCCAGGTTAGGATTGCCTCGTGAGACTAAGCAAAACGCCCAAAGAGGAAGTAAACAGCATTGGTTGCTAGCGAAGTTGTTGGTTTAGGTGTACAGCCTGATTCGCTCCCTCCTGTACCCTGCTCGCTGACTGGTCATGTAAGCATATATAAGTGTGTAGACTTGTGGAAATAAAGAGAGAGAAGATGCATCCGAACCAGGCTTCTTGTCGTCCTTGCGGGTCGAGGGCGATCATCTTTTTCACTCTTCAACTTTTAGAACCAAATCCAAGTACAGCACCATCTATTTGTTTTATTAAAATGGTGTGCTGAATACCTCTGGGAGCTACAATGAAAGAAGAAAGAGGGAGAAGAAAGTGAGTGAGAGGAGGAAGAGAAAATGATGCTGACAAAGACCACACAGTAGAAAATTGAGGGAAAATTGCAAAAAGCACTGCTTAGTACTAACAAAAGCTATATTGCCCTGAACTCCAAACCTGTGGGGCATTTTACCTAGGTACCCGCAATCCTACACCAGCCCTTAGAGGTGAGGGCTCCCATTCCACTGTTTGGTAAAGAATGGGATGGTAAGGAGGCAGTACCCAAAACAGCTGAGCCTCAGAGTGGGAGCCAGGGCAGCCTGACTTTAGAGCTTACACTTCATCTGCTCTAATGCTTCCTCTGCTCCTGGGAGCTGAGCTGTAATTGCTGGGCTCTGGCTTCTAAATGGGAATCTATTTCTGGGTTGAAGAAGTCACTGTAAAGTTTCACCCAGGGTGAAAATTGGCTCATTCACCTGACTTGGTTCTGACAGCAGAAGAAAAGTTTGATGGGATGCTCTTTCTATAACATCTTTGCCTGTGGCTGCCTTCCCTAGCTAAACTACTGAAGGTTCTACCCCCAGCCTCGCTACTGGCCCTGGAGCAGACACTCAAGTCCTGTTTTTGTCCATGGAATCAGGGAATAGCTAAACTGTCACCCCCAAATTTTATTTTTAATAATATATAATTTTCATACAATGAAATGCATAGATTTTAAATGCATAGTTCATAATTTTTACATATCATTTATATAAAGATATATATTTTTAAATATACCACGTAACCACTCTAATCAAGATGGAGAACATTTACATCAGCACAAAATGTTCTGGCTTGCTGAGTGAAATCAGTCAAGCAGAGAGTCAATTATCCTATGGTTTCACTTATTTGTGGAGCATAACAAATAACATGGAGGACATGGGGAGTTAGAGAGGAGAAGGGAGTTGGGGGAAATTGGAAGGGGAGGTGAACCATGAGAGACTATGGACTCTAAAAAACAATCTGAGGGGTTTGAATTGGCGGTTGGGTGGGAGGTTGGGGTACCAGGTGGTGGGTATTATAGAGGGCACAGATTGCATGGAGCACTGGGTGTGGTGCAAAAATAATGAATACTGTTATTCCGAAAATAAATAAAAAATAAAATTTTAAAAAATGTCTGGCTTGTCCATTTCAATTCTACTCTATGCCCATATTACTGATCTGATTTCTGTTACTATAGATTAGTTTCATCTGTTCTTGAACTCTAGAATACTAGCCTATGTACTATTTAATGTCTAGCTTCCTTTCAATGTAATTTTTTTTTATTTTTTATAAACATATATTTTTATCCCCAGGGGTACAAGTCTGTGAATCACCAGGTTTACACACTTCACAGCACTCACCAAAGCACATACCCACCCCAATGTCCATAATCACACCCCCTTCTCCCAAACCCCCTCCCCCCAGCAACCCTCAGTTTGTTTTGTGAGATTAAGAGTCACTTATGGTTTGTCTCACTCCCAATCCCATCTTGTTTCATTTATTCTTCTCCTACCCACTTAAGCCCCCATGTTGCATCACCACTTCCTCATATCAGGGAGATCATATGATAGTTGTCTTTCTCCGCTTGACTTATTTCGCTAAGCATGATACGCTCTAGTTCCATCCATGTTGTCGCAAATGGCAAGATTTCATTTCTTTTGATGGCTGCATAGTATTCCATTGTGTATATATACCACATCTTCTTGATCCATTCATCTGTTGATGGACATCTAGGTTCTTTCCATAGTTTGGCTATTGTGAACATTGCTGCTATAAACATTCGAGTACACGTGCCCCTTTGGATCACTAGGTTTGTATCTTTAGGGTAAATACCCAGTAGTGCAATTGCTGGGTCATAGGGAAGTTCTATTTTCAACATTTTGAGGAACCTCCATGCTGTTTTCCAGAGTGGCTGCACCAGCTTGCATTCCCACCAACAGTGGAGGAGGGTTCCCCTTTCTCCGCATCCTCACCAGCATCTGTCATTTCCTGACTTGTTGATTTTAGCCATTCTGACTGGTGTGAGGTGATATCTCATTGTGGTTTTGATTTGTATTTCCCTGATGCCGAGTGATATGGAGCAGTTTCTCATGTGTCTGTTGGCCATCTGGATGTCTTCTTTGCAGAAATGTCTGTTCATGTCCTCTGCCCATTTCTTGATTGGATTATTTGTTCTTTGGGTGTTGAGTTTGCTAAGTTCTTTATAGATTCTGGACACTAGTCCTTTATCTGATATGTCATTTGCAAATATCTTCTCCCATTCTGTCAGTTGTCTTTTGATTTTGTTAACTGTTTCCTTTGCTGTGCAAAAGCTTTTGATCTTGATGAAATCCCAATAGTTCATTTTTGCCCTTGCTTCCCTTGCCTTTGGCGTTGTTCCTAGGAAGATGTTGCTGCGGCAGAGGTGGAAGAGGTTGCTGCCTGTGTTCTCCTCAAGGATTTTGATAGATTCCTTTCGCACATTGAGGTCCTTCATCCATTTTGAATCTATTTTTGTGTGTGGTGTAAGGAAATGGTCCAATTTCATTTTGCTGCATGTGGCTGTCCAATTTTCCCAGCACCATTTATTGAAGAGGCTATCTTTTTTCCATTGGACATTCTTTCCTGCTTTGTCGAAGATTAGTTGACCATAGAGTTGAGGGTCTATTTCTGGGCTCTCTATTCTGTTCCATTGATCTATGTGTCTCTTTTTATGCCAGTACCATGCTTTCTTGATGATGACAGCTTTGTAATAGAGCTTGAAGTCCGGAATTGTGATGCCACCAACGTTGGCTTTCTTTTTCAATATCCCTTTGGCTATTCGAGGTCTTTTCTGGTTCCATATAAATTTTAGCATTATTTGTTCCATTTCTTTGAAAAAGATGGATGGTACTTTGATAGGAATTGCATTAAATGTGTAGATTGCTTTAGGTAGCATAGACATTTTCACAATATTTATTCTTCCAATCCAGGAGCATGGAACATTTTTCCATTTCTTTGTGTCTTCCTCAATTTCTTTCATGAGTACTTTATAGTTTTCTGAGTATAGATTCTGTGCCTCTTTGGATAGGTTTATTCCTAGGTATCTTATGGTTTTGGGTGCAATTGTAAATGGGATTGACTCCTTAATTTCTTTTTCTTCTGTCTTGCTGTTGGTGTAGAGAAATGCAACTGATTTGTGTGCATTGATTTTATATCCTGACACTTTACTGAATTCCTGTATTAGTTCTAGCAGTTTTGGAGTGGAGTCTTTTGGGTTTTCCACATATAGTATCATATCATCTGAGAAGAGTGATAATTTGACTTCTTTGCTGATTTGGATGCCTTTAATTTCCTTTTGTTGTCTGATTGCTGAGGCTAGGACCTCTAGTACTATGTTGAATAGCAGTGGTGATAATGGACATCCCTGCCGTGTTCCTGACCTTAGCGGAAAAGCTTTCAGTTTTTCTCCATTGAGAATGATATTTGCGGTGGGTTTTTCATAGATGGCTTTGATGATATTGAGGTATGTGCCCTCTATCCCTACACTTTGAAGAGTTTTGATCAGGAAGGGATGCTGTACTTTGTCAAATGCTTTTTCAGCATCTATTGAGAGTATCATATGGTTCTTGTTCTTTCTTTTATTGATGTGTTGTATCACATTGACTGATTTACAGATGTTGAACCAACCTTGCAGCCCTGGAATAAATCCCACTTGGTCGTGGTGAATAATTTTTTTAATGTACTGTTGAATCCTATTGGCTAGTATTTTGTTGAGTATTTTCGCATCTGTGTTCATCAAGGATATTGGTCTATAGCTCTCTTTTTTGGTGGGATCCTTGTCTGGTTTGGGGATCAAGGTGATGCTGGCCTCATAAAATGAGTTTGGAAGTTTTCCTTCCATTACTATTTTTTGGAACAGTTTCAGGAGAATAGGAATTAGTTCTTCTTTAAATGTTTGGTAGAATTCCCCCGGGAAGCCGTCTGGCCCTGGGCTTTTGTTTGTTTGGAGATTTTTAATGACTGTTTCAATCTCCTTACTGGTTATGCGTCTGTTCAGGCTTTCTATTTCTTCCTGGTTCAGTTGTGGTAGTTTATATGTTTCTAGGAATGCATCCATTTCTTCCAGATTGTCAAATTTATTGGCGTAGAGTTGCTCATAGTATGTTCTTATAATAGTTTGTATTTCTTTGGTGTTAGTTGTGATCTCTCCTCTTTCATTCATGATTTTATTTATTTGGGTCCTTTCTCTTTTCTTTTTGATAAGTCGGGCCAGGGGTTTATCAATTTTATTAATTCTTTCAAAGAATCAGCTCCTAGTTTCGTTGATTTGTTCTATTGTTTTTTTTTTTTGGTTTCTATTTCATTGATTTCTGCTCTGATCTTTATGATTTCTCTTCTCCTGCTGGGCTTAGGGTATCTTTCTTGTTCTTTCTCCAGCTCCTTTAGGTGTAGGGTTAGGTTGTGTACCTGAGACCTTTCTTGTTTCTTGAGAAAGGCTTGTACCACTATATATTTTCCTCTCAGGACTGCCTTTGTTGTGTCCCACAGGTTTTGAACTGTTGTATTTTCATTATCATTAGTTTCCATGATTCTTTTCAATTCTTCTTTAATTTCCCGGTTGACCCATTCATTCTTTAGAAGGATGCTGTTTATTCTCCATGTATTTGCGTTCTTTTCAAACTTCCTTTTGTGGTTGAGGTCTAGCTTTAGAGCATTGTGGTCTGAAAATATGCAGTGATTGATCCCAATCTTTTGATACCAGTTGAGTCCTGATTTAGGACTGAGGATGTGATCTATTCTGGAGAATGTTCCATGTGCACTAGAAAAGAATGTGTATTCTGTTGCTTTGGGATGAAATGTTCTGAATATATCTGTGATGTCCATCTGGTCCAGTGTGTCATTTAAGGCCTTTATTTCTTTGCTGACCTTTTGCTTGGATGATCTGTCCATTTCAGTGAGGGGAGTGTTAAAGTCCCTTACTATTATTCTATTATTGTTGATGTGTTTCTTTGATTTTGTTATTAATTGGTTTATATAGTTGGCTGCTCCCACGTTGGGGGCATAGATATTTAAAATTGTTAAATCTTCTTGTTGGACAGACCCTTTGAGTATGATATTGTATCCTTCCTCATCTCTTATTATAGTCTTTGGCTTAAAATCTAATTGATCTGATATAAGGATTGCCACTCCTGCTTTCTTCTGATGTCCATTAGCATGGTAAATTCATTTCCATCCCCTCACTTTAAATCTGGAGGTGTCTTCGGGCTTAAAATGAGTTTCTTGGTGGCAACATATAGATGGGTTTTGCTTTTTTATCCATTCTGATACCCTGTGTCTTTTGACAGGGGCATTTAGCCCATTAACATTCAGGGTAACTATTGAGAGATATGAATTTAGTGCCATTGTATTGCCTGTAAGGTGACTGTGACTGTATATGGTCTCTGTTCCTTTCTGATCTACCACTTGTAGGCTCTCTCTTTGCTTAGAGGACCCCTTTTAATATTTCCTGTAGAGCTGGTTTGGTGTTTGCAAATTCTTTCAGTTTTTGTTTGTCCTGAAAGCTTTTAATCTCTCCTTCTATTTTCAATGATAGCCTAGCTGGATATAGTATTCTTGGCTGCATGTTTTTCTCGTTTAGTGCTCTGAAAATATCATGCCGGCTCTTTATGTCCTGCCAGGTCTCTGTGGATAAGTCAGCTGCCAATCTAATATTTTTACCATTGTATGTTACAGACTTCTTTTCCCAGGCTGTTTTCAGGATTTTCTCTTTGTCACTGAGACTTGTAAATTTTACTATTAGGTGACAGGGTGTGGGCCTATTCTTATTGATTTTGAGGGGCGTTCTCTGAACCTCCTGAATTTTGATGCTCGTTCCCTTTGCCATATTGGGGAAATTTTCCCCAATAATTCTCTCCAGTATACCTTCTGCTCCCCTCTCTCTTTCTTCTTCTTCTGGAATCCCAATTATTCTAATGTTGTTTCGTCTTATGGTGTCACTTATCTCTCGAATTCTCCCCTAGTGGTCCAGTAGCTGTTTGTCCCTCTTTTGCTCAGCTTCTTTATTCTCTGTCATTTGGTCTTCTATATCACTAATTCTTTCTTCTGCCTCATTTATCCTAGCAGTGAGAGCCTCCATTTTTGATTGCACCTCATTAATAGCTTTTTTGATTTCAACTTGGTTAGATTTTAGTTCTTTTATTTCTCCAGAAAGGGCTTTTATATCTCTCGAGAGGGTTTCTCTAATATCTTCCATGCCTTTTTCGAGCCCGGCTAGAACCTTGAGAATTGTCATTCTGAACTCTAGATCTGACATATTACCAATGTCTGTATTGATTAGGTCCCTAGCCTTTGGTACTGCCTCTTGTTCTTTTTTTGTGTGTTGAATTTTTCCGTCTTGTCATTTTGTCCAGATAAGAGTATATGAAGGGGCAAGTAAAATACTAAAAGGGTGGCAACAACCCCAGGAAAATATGCTTTAACCAAATTAGAAGAGATCCAAAGTCGTGAGGGGGGAGAAGGGGGATAAAAAGAGGTTCAAAAAGGAAGAAAGGAAAAAAAAAAAAAGAGAAAAGAATTAAAAAAAAGAAAGCACCTAAGAAAAATATAAAAAAGAAAAAATATATTTATTAGATAATCTAGTAAAAAATCGTTCAAAAAGAAAAAGGTAACAGTTAAAAAAAAATTTTACCCAAAGGCGAGAAAAAAAAAACAAAAAATGAAAAAGAAAAAAATTAAATTAACTGCAAGACTAAAAAAAATCACAGGGAAAAAGCCATGAGTTCCGTGCTTGGCTTTCTCCTCCTCTGGAATTCTGCTGCTCTCCTTGGTATTGAAACCGCACTCCTTGGTAGGTAAACTTGGTCTCGGCTGGATTTCTTGTTGATCTTCTGGGGGAGGGGCCTGTTGTAGTGATTCTCAAGTGTCTTTGCCCCAGGTGGAATTTCACGGCCCTTTCCCGGGGCCAGGGTAAGTAATCCACTTGGGTTTGCTTTCAGGAGCTTTTGTTCCCTGAGCGCTTTCCGTAGAGTTCCGGAGGACGGGAATACAAATGGCGGCCTCCTGGTCTCCGGTCCGGAGGAGCCGAGAGCCCAGGGCCGCACTCCTCAGTGCGCCCTCAGAGAACAGCGCCCAGTTACTCCCATCTGCCTGACCTCCTGCCGCGCTCCGAGCTCATTGAGCCTGCGACCGGTTCAAGGTCACCCCGAGCTACGAGTTACTGTCGGCTCTGTCTCTGTAGCGGGCTTTCCCGTTCCAATACCCGCAAGCTCTGCAACACTCAGACACCCCGATCCTTCTGTGACCCTGTGGTACCTGAGGCCACGCTGACCCCGTGTGGGCTTTGCCCCAGGTAGCCTCTGGAGCGATGTCCCTCAGCGGAACAGACTTTTAAAAGTCCTGATTTTGTTGCTCTGCCGCTTGCCGGGAGCCGGCCCCTCCCCCCGGGGTCTATCTTCCCGTCGCTTTGGATTCACTTCTCCGCCTATCCTACCTTTCACAAAGTGGTTGTTTTTCTGTTTCCAGAATTGCTGTTCTTCTTCTCTTCGATCTGCCGATGGATTTTCAGGTGTTTGCAATCTTTAGATAAGCTATCTAGCTGATCTCTGGCTAGCTGAAGTAGTCTCAGCCTGCTACTTCTCTGCCATCTTGACTCCTCCCCTCTCAATGTAATTTTTAAAATTTATTTATTTATTCATTTAAATTCAATTAGCCAATGTATGGTACATCATTAGTTTTTTTTTCTTTTTTTTAAATTTATTTTTATTTTCAGCATAACAGTATTCATTATTTTTGCACCACACCCAGTGCTCCATGCAATCCGTGCCCTCTATAATACCTACCACCTGGTACCCTGACCTCCCACCCTCCACCCCTTCAAAACCCTCAGATTGTTTTTCAGAGTCCATAGTCTCTCATGGTTCATCTCCCTTTCCAAATTCCCCAAGAATTTTTGATATAATGTTAAATGATTCATTGGTTGAGTATAACACCTAGTACTGGTTTTATCATGTGCCCTCTTTAATGCTCATCACCCAGTCCCCATCCCTCCACCCACCTCTCTTCCAACAACCCTCAGTTTGTTTCCCGGAGTCAAGAGTTTCATGTGGTTTGTCTCCCTCTCTGATTCTTTCCATTTAGTTTTTTCCCCTACCTGTATTGTTCTCTGCACTCTTCCTTAGGTTCCACATATGAGTGAAACTATATAATTGTGTTTCTCTGACTGACTTATTTCACTTAGAATAGTACCCTCCAGTTTCATCTATGCTGATGTTAATGGTAGATATTCACCCTTTCTGATGGCTGTATAATATTCCATCATATATATCAACCACATCTTCTTCATCCATTCATCCATTGAAGGACAATTCCTTCTACATTTTAGCTATTGGGGACATTTCTGCTATGATCATTGGGGTGCATCAACATAAATATTTTGGACTCACCCATGTGGTTAATGTGTATCAATAATTCCATTTTTATTGTTGATTTGTATTCAATTACATGACTGTGTCACAATGTGTTTATTGATTTTTTCCCACTGATAAACATTTAGGATTTTCCAGTTTAAGGTTATTATACAATAACATTGCTATAAATATTTACATCCAACTCTGACTGTGAATGCATATTTTTATTTCTTTTGGATCAAGACCCTGGAAGTGAAAATGCTTTTTAAGAAACAGCTGAACTGTTTTCCAAAGTGGTTGCACCATTTCACACTCCTACCAGGAGTATGTTTTCAGGATGACCCAAATCCTTTCAACTTTTAGAGATATAAGTATTTTCAGTTTTAGCCATTCTAATGTGTGTGAAGTGATATTTCATTGTGGTTCCATTGACATTTTACTGATAAGTGATATTGTGTACTTACTTATATGTTCATTGGTTGGTTTTTAGTCTATTTTTTATGCTGTTTATTCAAGTCTTTCAATTTTCAAAAAAAAATAAATTGGGTTCTTTGTCTATTATTGAGCTGTAAAAATTATATATTCTGGACATAAGTTCTTTGTCAAATATATGTCTTGTAAATATTTTATCTCAGTTTGTGTCTTATCTTTCTATTTTTAAAATATTTTCTTTTGATGAGATCATTTTAAAATTTTGAAATTGAATTTATCAATTTTTTTCTTTAATAGTTAGTACTCTATGTGTGCTGTCCAAGATTTATTTCCTACCCCACGTTACAAATAGTCTTCTAGTTACTTCTTAAGCATTATAATTTTGGCTTTTATTTTTAGGTCTATGATCCATCTTTGATTAAATATTGTGTGAGGCATAACCTAGAGCTTTTACTCAAGAAATGGAGTGGACATGGGTGATATTATGAATGCTTTAGCCCAGTTAAATTCCTGAAAATTTTCACATTGGCATGGAGTGCCATTTAACTCATCTTCCCTGACTTACTAAATTCAGTTGGCACTCAGATTCTTAGATGAGGTATGTATTCATGACATACTGGCATTTACAGCAAGACAGACACCCACATTTATTATAGAATCATTGATTTAAAACAAAGAGCATGTAAACCAGTGCCTTGATTTTACAGAAGAAAGATGAAGTTCAAAGAAGTTAAGTGTCTTGCTTGAAGTCACATGGCTTTGCAAATAACAGAATCAGGTCTAGACACAAGACTTTAGACTCCTGGTTTACTTAAAAAAAAAAAAAAAAAGCGGGTAGAAGAAAAAGAAAAAAAAGAAGAAGACTCCCCCAAAAAATCCCATAAAGCTACACCATGATGAATGCCTGGAAAACTGACGGGTCAAAAAGCCTGGAAAAGTGTATATAAATTGAAGGTACCTGAAATGCTCCCACAGAACATTGATCCCATATAACTGCAGAAATCTACTGGCAGAATCTGAGCAGTCCTGTTTCTTAACCTCTGAAATTTATGTTTATATTTTGCATTTGTATTCTGAGTGACATCTGTCACCTCTAATATTTCTCTAAACTGTACATACCATAACCTTGTATTGCCCATGGTTCCACAGAGCCCTACTCAAGAGCAATCTTGGACATTTCAGAGGCATATGATGAGGGATTCCACCCTCTGAAAGGCTGAATATTGTCAAAAACAAAAGGAAACTCTTCTTCAAGAACTGGCTTTACTTAGGAGTCTACATGTCACTGAATCTACTTCCTGAGAATGCCAGATATGAACTAGAAAAGCATGTATTGATGCCAGACGGAATTGCCAATGACATGGACAATGATGACCTTGAGTCTGTCTACGAGCATATAGATATACTGCATGTTGACGCTTCAGTAATTATAAATCAAAATCACATGGAAAGATTTGATGGCAGAACACAGAACATAGGGCTTACATGAACTTCCCTCAAAGTTTTGAATATCTAAGCTCATTCATGACTATCTCCTGATATACCAACATATCAAGTTTTGGTAACTTCCTGTGCAGTCCTCAGACTGCTACAGCAGGCCCAAGGGTGCTACTAACAATGACATGCATAGTGCTAGGTGCTTCTGTAGACAGGAGCTTGATCCATACCTTTTGTGCTGAGCCTAGGCTGTGGGACCAGAGTAGCTCTTATGGGTGTCTCTCCTGAGGGTGTATGGTGACCACCGGCTTTTCAGGACTTCACCTGGGTCAAAGGCCAGGGTGTGTGAGCTAAGATACCCCTGCTGCTGCTCCTGCTACTGGCAGCTGGGCAAAAATAAATGATGACCTTCAGGGTAAGTGCCCCCCGAAGTAATTTGACTTCTGCATACAAAAGACTGTTATGACATATACATATATGTTATGTATGGTATCTGTGAGATATATGTAATACATGTATGCTATGGTCTGAAATGTTGAAATTTCAACCTCCAATATGATATTGGGAGATAGCGCTTTTGGAAAGTGATTAGATCACAGGGTGGACCCTAGTGGATAGGGTTAGTGTTCTTATCAAAAAGACCTCACAGAGCTCCCTTGTCTCTTCTACCATGTGAGGAACACAGTGAAAAGTTAGTAGTCTGCAGCTGGAAAAGGGTTTTCACCAGAACCTGACCATGTTTGCATCTTGATCTTAGACTTCTAGCCTCCAGAATTGTAAGAAATAAATTTCTGTTGTTTATAAGCGACCCAGTCTGTGGCACTTTGTTACGAAAGTCCAAATGGACTAAGACAATACATATATCGTTATATACATAGGTTTTTTTCTTTTTAAATAATGATGAAATAAACTGCTGTGTCCCCGTAATTCATGCTTAAGACAGAGAACATGATTGATACTATTGACCCCTGGACCCAGTGTCCTCTTCTGACAATCCCCCACCCCCAACCCCAACAAATACTCTGAAATGGGCTACTTGTTCCCTTGACTTTCTTGGTAGCCATGCCTGACATATGCATATTCCCAGGCAATGTAATATTCAGTTTTGCCCATTTTTGAGCTCTGTATAACCCAGATCTTATTGTGCACCCTTCTGCAGGCAATTCTTTCCACCTGATGTTGTTGGTGAAATTCTTCTGTGCTCATGCATACAGATGTGCTTTGTCTATTTTCACCTCTTAAAGGGCAGTGCCCCTTATGTCAATGCACCTCATTACATCTACCCATTCTACTACTGCTAGACTTTTGGGTCTTGGCAGTTAGGGGCTGTGGGTCACAGTGCTGCTGCAAGAGTTCGTGTACACCTATCCTGGGTCACAAGTGCAGGCATTTCTCAAAGGCATATGTAGCATTGGCATTTGCTAGGAAGCAGTGTATGTGAAATTCAGCTTTTCTAGTTGCCATGGGCTGAATTGTGCCCCACCCTATCCATATTTTGAAGCCCCAACCCCTAATGGAATGGATTTGGAAGTGGGACCTTTGGAAATAATTTTGTGGAGCCCTCATGAGTGGGGTTAGCCTCCTTAAAAGATGAAACACAAAAGAGCTTACTCTTTTTTTTGCTCCATCATCAATTGACATGTGAGAACACAGCAAGAAGGCAGCCATCTGCAATACAGGAAGAGAGTCCTTATCAGGAACCTACTATGCTGACTTTGATCCTGGACTTTCAGCCTCTAAAACTGGGAAAGTAAATGTCTTGTTTAAGCCACTCCAAGTATGGTATTTTTTGATGATAGACTAAGCTGACTAAAACATTAGTTATAGTAATAGAAGATACCATATTATCTTCCATTTTAAACATACATTAGAAGAATTCTTAACATCTTAAAAAGATTTTTTAGAAGTTTTTTTTTTATTTATTTATTTGAGAGAGAAAGCAGGAGAGTGAGAGAATCTGAAGCAGACTCTGTGCTCGGCACTGAGCCCAAGGTGGGGGCTCAATCACCTGACCATGATAACATGACCTGAGCTGAGACCAAGATTCAGATGTTTGACCAACTGAGCCACCCAGGAGCCCCTAAAATATTTTGTTTTTAGAAAAAAAATAGCTATTTTTGTAGAGTTCCCATATCCCATCTTCACTGGAAATTGCTCCGGTCTGGGAGGTCTTATTTGGTCCTCTCTCTTGCTGGCTCCCTTAAGTGGTCAGGTTTCTTTATTTGTGTGTTCATTTCATGGTTTCCCCATGATGAAGCCTGGAGGATGCACCATCTGGCTTACTCTCAGCACCGCCTCTAGGGAAGTGCAACAAAGCCCTATTTGTTATGGCTAAAATATATTGTATTCAACTCAGGGACTTTAGTACAGATAACTTTATGATTCCAATAAAGGTAATAATCCTTATTCCTAGGAAAATAGACAAATGCACACAACATTCACTTAATTTTGAAAGGTTTATAACCTCCCAACCCCATCCCAAGTGAATAAGTTGAATTAAGCCTGGAGAAGAACCTTGTGTCAGCTTTTGGCCCTTACCAAAACAGAGGCTACATTTCAAAACAAATGAGGAATCCACACATGCTTATACACTTTTTAAACATTTTATTTTTATTTTTTTTAAAGATTTTATTTATTTATTTAACAAAGAGAGATCACAAGTAGGCAGAGAGGCAGGCAGAGAGAGAGAGGAAGAAGCCCGCTCCCTGCTGAGCAAAGAGCCCTATGCGGGACTCGATCCCGGGACCCCGAGATCATGACCTGAGCCGAAGGCAGCAGTTTAACCCACTGAGCCACCCAGGTGCCCCTAAACATTTTATTTTTAACAGAAAAGAAATGATGGCAAGAGAAGACACAAGGCAGCAGTAGATTTTAATAGCAGAGCAATCTTAAGGCATAATAATTTATTGCACGAAAAGTTACTTCATAGCTCCATGAACCAAGAGCTCTGCCTGGATACAGAGCTGGATATGACTGATGCTGCAACAGAAGCATGTGTCTTTAAGTTAGGAGGACGGCCAGGAAGGAACTCCTGCACATTCTATCACATTGTCTGGAAGTAGGAAAATCTCCCCTCAGCCAGAGGAAAGGAATCAAGAATCCTGAAGTGTCTGAGAGTTTACCCTCTTTGCAAGCTAATTAATTAGCCTGCTGCTCTTCATGGAAACAGGAAAAAGACACAAGACTTCTAGGTCAGAGACATACGAGGAGATAGCAAGAAGGCAGCCATCTGCAATCCAGGAAGAGAGTCCTTCACTACTTCATTACTCATGGTATCTGTTCCCCCTTGCCCTCAAAGTTCCATGGGAGTGATGCAGAGATGGGCCTGGATGGATGCTGCATACATACATTAGGTCTGTGTCATAGCTGAGGAGCCCTAAGCTCAGGAACCCCCAATCCTACAAGGTGGTTGTTAACAGACTTGTTCAAATTGCAACAATATCTTTAATATCTTGGTCAGGAAACAAATCTACCTTCTGCCACAGAGGGAGACGCTATCTCTAGCTCGCAAAGCTGTTTGCTATACAAACATCTTTGGGAAGATAGTCCAGAACAAAAGTAATTTAAGATGTGCACATATATATGAAAAATTGTCTCCTATGCAATGGGGATGACATTATGATTCCTACATGACAAGGGAACTAGATTACAGAGAGTTTAGGTTCTAATATGGAACATACATTGATGGGCCCTGGACTTGAAGCCAGTTCATGAACCTCCAAAGCTAGAGTCTGCTCAGTGTACCTGGTAGCCTGGGGTGACTTAGAATTGGGTGAGAATCTCCCCAGGACAAGAAGGGATGGTGGGGAGAGAATGCAGAGGCAGACAGAACATGTATCAGGAAGCATGAGGTGTGTCAGGGTGGTGACCTGTAGTCTAGGCAGGGACAAGGAGGCTGAGCTGCAGAGGAGGTGATTATTGGTGGCAGGTAGGAAGCCAGGCCAGTGCAGTACAGAGCCCACTCATGGAGAGTTTGTGGGCCAGACCTCATTAACTGGATTTGAGCTATACAAGGAGAAGTATAAGACTGTGCAATACACAAACCTTCACAAATATGCATTTCAAGAAAGCCATGTGGGTTTTACTATGTCATGGGAAAGTGAAAATGAAAAATAAGGGAGGCAAATACCAGGTCAATTAAAAAATACATATTAGAGATCACTTTTGAGATATAGAAAAAGAGATGCATTTTTTATTCTGAATCTCTAATATGCAGAGATGGAAGGATCTAAGAGAAACTCCTAGAAACTAGAAGAAACTTTAGAAACTAGACAGAATTCCAAAGGGAAGAAGGAACCTATGTGACATCAATTTTCTGCTGCAGACGATGGGCAAAACTTCTGAGTGCTCAAAGTTGGTGAATTAAAATGTTAAATAAATCAGTAAATCCCTACTAAAGATTATGGAGATTAGTGCCCGTGAAATCCACATGCTTTTTTTTTTTTTTTTTTTCCCTAGTGTAGGAAGCACATAGAAATTTCAAAGGAATAAAACCTACAGCTACAATTGGTTGAGATCCACTCTTGGATTCTGGCTCAGAGGTTCTCATCACCTTCCTTTTCTCTCTCTTGCTCAGGACCACTTAGCCCTGGATGCAAGGAGTACAAATTCAGATTTAGAGGACTGGGTGACAGACATACCAGTGATGGGAAGTTAGGTCCCTGTGGGTTGAGATTTGACCAATGGAAATTGCAGAGTGATGGAGTTCAGTACAATTCTCCAAAAGCCTGCTCTACAGTGAGGGTCCATCTCACAATCCTTTGGGAGAAGGTCCACAGGCCAAATAAAGGAGGCTGCTAAGAAGTACAGTGTCTTCATGGAAAAGTATGAACATCACATGGGATCTTCTCTTGCCTTACCATCCATTTTCCTCATCCTCACTGCCCTGGACTTGAACTTCCCATTTAATCATAGAACTTTGATCTTGTTTCCAGCTCTTCTTTCTCTAGGACTTGCATTAGGATAGGAAGGGGAAAAAAGGGCTCGATAAACACCTCCTCTATATTTCTACCTGGCCTGGTGCAGATGAACATGTGAATCAAGAATAAGGCAATGCTCCCAGTTCCAATTTTTAGTTGGTTGGGTCTTCCCTCCCGTCTGGTCCAGAAGATTCTCCCCCTTTCAACTGTGCAGGCATCCTTGGAAGTCTGGGGCTCTGTCTACTCTCATTCTCCCTTTGTCAACCATCCATAGGAAACATCTTCACTTGAGTCAAGAATTCTTTGGTGTGAGTATTAGCAGACATATGATCTCTCACAGTCACGTTTCATTAAAAACTTCACTGCTGATAGTGGACTGTGTAGTTCACTGGTAGATGACATCACCTGAGAAAAGATGGAGAGGTATGTTTTAAGACATGGACTCCCTTCCTGAGAGTACTACAGAAAGAACAAGTCCTTTGTCTGAGTCCTTGCTTTGGTTTTTGCCAGAGGTGTGATCTTTTTTTTTTTTTTTTAAGTTTTATTTATTTATTTGCCAGACAGAGATCACGAGTAGGCAGAGAGGCAGGCGGGGGGGTGGGGGCAGGCTCTCCACCGAGCAGGGAGCCCTAACACAGGACTTGACTCCAGGACCCTGGGATCATGACCTGAGCCGAAGGCAGATGCTTAACCCACTGAGCCACCCAGGTGTCCCAAGAGGTGTGATTTTGTACAAGTTAACACTGATGTCATTATTCTCATCTACAAATCTATAAAAGGAATAAATATGACTATACCTGTTCAAGGGGATTATTGTAAGGATTAAATGAAATCATGTGATGAAGTGCTTTGTGGGTCATACAACTGCTATCTATCAATTCATCTATCTACCTACCTATCAATCTATATATCCCTCTTTCTTCTTACGTATATGTGTGTGTGTGTGTATGTGTGTTTGTGTGTGTGTGTGTGTGTGTGTGTGTGTGCATCCATCTATCCATCCATCCAACCATCCCCTCTCTATCTCTCTACTTACCCATCTAATTTGAACTCTATCCCCCATCAGGCAAATATCAGACCCCAGACTCTGGTGTGACATATCAGTTGTCTAATGGCATAAACTCGCCACCAATAGTCAGAGGAATTATTAAAGTGGAAACAATATGATTAATAAACTGTTTTTGCAGGTATCAAGGAAAAAGCTGTGCTCACAATTTATCAGAGTTTGAAAGTGTTTATTTGCTCTGGGGGATTTGTTGTATTGCTGAAGCACCATTCTTCAGGGTTTCTACTTGCCCACAAATCCAGTTTATCGTGCTTCCCCCAGGTGCCTCTAGGGCAAAATACCACTGCTGTTGACTGTGGTTGAAGAGTTCATTCTGGGCTGTGGCAGAAGTTTAGGTATATAGGATAGAGCAATGATTCTGTACTCAAGATTGAATTCCTGAGAACCACATGGAATAAGGCCTTACGAGCATTTTTTAAAGTTTATTAAACTCACAGTTACTTTAAAAAATCACTAGATATCATAACTGTTCTTTAACAATTTCAGAATATATTCCAGAGTATATATTAAAAAATAAATCCTCAAAGAGAAAGTACTTATTGAGGGACAAAGATAGTTAATCATTACCTATCCCTAGGACTCTGTCCCAATCCATGCCAACATGGACATTGCTGCTGGGACCTGGAAGTCCTGAGGCCCTGCTCTCTTTGTTCTTCCTCTGTGCACACCTCCCACACAGGTGTGTAGTGTGAGTTACTCTTCTGCCCATGCCTGGCCCCAGCAGGGCTATGTGCTACTCCTCTGAGGCAACTGTTTCTCCTTTCTCCCCTCAGAGGAAGGAGAGTGGTTCTTTCCAAAGCCTAGTTCTTTCCCTGTCCTAGCTGCTGATCTGTCTTGTAGGATGTCCTGGGAAGTGCTCTGTGTAAAAGGCTTCCACACCAGGTAAGGTCAGATGCTGTCCTGGAAACTAAGGATTCTCAATTCTGATTGCCCATCATAGTCACCTGGGAACATAAAAACACCTGTCTGCCTAGGTGCCTTGCAGACCTTAAGTGGAACCCTGTGAATTTGAGAATCCCTATCCTAATTCAGTACTCCCAAGTCTTTGCTTTCAACAAAGCCTGATTTCTGTGAATGAGATTAAAATGTCTTCAGGAAAATGAGGTCATATTATTTATCTTTTTCAAATTAATCAGAAAAAAACTAAAGTTAGTAGGTCAAATTTTCTCAAATTTAAAATTTCTCCCATATATTGTCTTGAAATTTGGGGGTCAAGTACTACTTATGTGAATTAAAAGATAACCAAATGTATTATGTCTGATTTAGCCCATGTTTATTATGATTACTTTTTAAAATATTTTATTTATTTATTTATTTGAGAGAGACAGAAAGCAAGAAAGAGCAGATGAGTGGGGACAGCGGGGGGGTTGGGCAGGGACAGAGCGAGGGGGAAAGCAGACTCTGAACTGAGCAGGAAGCCCAGGGCAATGCAGGGCTCAATCCTAGGATCCTGGGATCACGACTTAAGCCAAAGGCAGACACTTAATGGACTGAGCCACACAGGCATCCCTACGTTTTATTATTTTATATGAAATATAAAAATACTTCACAGTGTTAGTACATGCTCTGCCCACATGCGCTGCCTGCTGAACACATGTGGAAGCATGACAATGCTGACATTTGAACCTAGGGCCGTTTTTCCAGAGAAGCAGGGTTTTCCAGAGAAACAGAACCAACAGGATAGAGGAAGAGTGAGAGAAAGAGTAAAGAGAAGGAGGGAGGGACTTTTTTTCACCCTTTAAAAAAAATTTTTATTATTATGTTATGTTACTCAGCATACAGTACATCATTAGTTTTTTTTTTTTTTGTTTTGTTTTGTTTTTAATTTTATTTATTTATTTGACAGAGAGAGAAAGAGATCACAAGTATGCAGAAAGGCAGGCAGAGAGGAGGGGGAAGCAGGCTCCCTGCTGAGCAGAGAGCCCAATGTGGGGCTTGATCCCAGGACCCTGGGATCATGACCTGAGCAGAAGGCAGAGGCTTAACCCACTGAGCCACCCAGGTGCCCCACATCATTAGTTTTTGATGTAGTGTTAAGATTCATTATTTGTGTATAACACCCAGTGCTCCATGCAGTCTGTGCCCTCCTTAATATCCATCACTGAGGAACTGGCTCACATGAGTGTGGATGTTGGCAAGTCCAAAATCTGCAGGATTGGCTAACAGGCTGGAGACCCAGGGAACAGTTGACATTGCAGCTCAAATCCAAAGGCACTCTGGAGACAGAAGCCCCTCTTCCTTAGGAGGTCCAGTCTTTTTTCTCTTATGCCCTTCAGTGAATGGGATAAAGCCCACATTGAGAATCATGGTCTGTATTCAAAATCTACTGATTTAAATGTTAATCTTATTAAAAAAAAAAAACAAAAACCTTCTGAGCAATATCAAGACTGACATTTGACCAAATAGCTGGGCACTGTGTCCCAGCCAAGTCAAGACATAAAATTAATCACCACAGATGAGATGTGCACAGTTAAGAAATAGTCCATTTCTTACTTGATGCCCTGAGCAGCTGTCTTTGAAGATGGAGAGTTTCAATACAGATATTTATTGAGTCCTAATTTAACATGTTGGCTCCTGGTCTACACTGATTGAAGCATCTCACTCACTCTGAAATGAACCCCATTTGTGCCCCCACAGGACTTTATTGAGATTATTTCCTGTCCTTCATCTTTTTTCACCCCATCTCTACTTTTCAAGCCCAAATTCATTAAATTTTTTCCATTGAATTCCTATAGTTTTATTGTCTCAATCATGTAATCTGTCACTCAGCCTAACTCTGGCATAAATTAACTCCTTCCTAAGTTAAGACAATGGAAAACTTTCTGAGAATGGGACATATTTGCTATTCACTATGCACCTGGCTTTTCTTGAGTGAAGGAGTTAATAAGCAGGTGACATTATGGAATGTTTTTCATGGTATTGGAGCACACTCAGAAGGAAAAAAAAAATACCTAAAACTAAGAATGGGTGAGAGGCCCACCAACAGCATTTTGGCATACATACTAACTTGAAGTGTTCAGTTATTTTCCTGACATAACAATATTCGTGAAAGAGTATACTTTGACACTGAGTAAAGTTTCCCTTGGATGGATGCAGCAGTCTTTCTTACTCTGCTTCAGCAAAAGAAAAAAAGAGTTGACTCTTCAACACCAAGACAAATCACCCATCTTCCATACTTGTTTTTCCACACTTGTTCACTTGTTTAAGAGGAAATTTGTTTGGTCTTTATTATTTGACAGATTGTGGCTGCAGTGAGAACTTTCTGATTCCTCCACACTAGAAGGTTTCAGTTTACTGAAATTCTCTAGCAATAGTTTCCCTTTCCTTTTTTAATTGAAATATAGTTGAAACACAATGTTAAATACATAACATTGTACAACATAGTGATTCCATGAGTTTTGGTATCCTCACCACAAGTGTAGTAGCTACAATTTGTTCCCATACAATGCTATTACAATGCCAAAGACTACATTCCCTGTGCTGTACTTTTTATTCCTGTCGATTATTTATTGCATCACTGGAAGCCTATACTTCCAAGTGGTTTCACTTTTTTGCAGGGGTACATTTCTAGTTCTCCATAGCTGACAAAAATTTTATTTACTTATTTATTTTCAGGATAACAGTATCATCATTTTTTCACCACACCCAGTGCTCCATGCAATCCGTGCCCTCTATAATACCCACCACCTGGTACCCTGACCTCCCACCCCCCCGCCACTTCAAACCCCTCAGATTGTTTTTCAGAGTCCATAGTCTCTCATGATTCACCTCCCCTTCCAATTTACCCCACCCCCTTCTCTCTAACTCCCCATGTCCTCCATGCTTTTTGTTATGCTCCACAAATAAGTGAAACCATTATGATAATTGACTCTCTCTGCTTGACTTATTTCACTCAGCATAATCTCTTCCAGTCCCGTCCATGCTGCTACAAATGTTGGAGGCAGCAGGCTTTCTGATGGAGGCATAATACTCCATAGTGTATATGAACCACATCTTCCTTATCCATTCATCCGTTGAAGGATGCTGCTACAAATGTTGGAGGCAGCAGGCTTTCTGATGGAGGCATAATACTCCATAGTGTATATGGACCACATCTTCCTTATCCATTCGTCCACTGAAGGCCATCTTGGTTCTTTCCACAGTTTGGCGACCGTGGCCATTGCTGCTATAAACATTGGGGTACAGATGGCCCTTCTTTTCACTACATCTGTATCTTTGGGGTAAATACCCAGGAGTGCAATGACAGGGTCATAGGGAAGTTCTATTTTTAATTTCTTGAGGAATCTCCACACTTCCTCAAAGTGGCTGCACCAACTTGCATTCCCACCAACAGTATAAGAGGGTTCCCCTTTCTCCACATCTTCTCCAACACATGTTGTTTCCTGTCTTGCTAATTTTGGCCATTCTAACTGGTGTAAGGTGATATCTCAATGTAGTTTTAATTTGAATCTCCCTGATGGCTAGTGATGATGAACATTTTTTCATATGTCTGATAGCCATTTGTATGTCTTCATTGGAGAAGTGTCTGTCCATATCTTCTGCCCATTTTTTGATATGATTGTCTGTTTTGTGTGTGTTGGGTTTGAGGAGTTCATTATAGATCCTGGATATCAACCTTCTGTCTGTACTGTCATTTGCAAATATCTTCTCCCATTTCGTGGGTTGCCTCTTTGTTTTCTTGACTGTTTCCTTTGCTGTGCAGAAGCTTTTGATTTTGATGAAGTCCCAAAAGTTCATCTTCATTTTTGTTTCCTTTGCCTTTGGAGACATATCTTGAAAGAAGTTGCTGTGGCTGATATCGAAGAGATTACTGCCTATGTTCTCCTCTAGGATTCTGATGGATTCCTGTCTCACACTGAGGTCTTTTATCCATTTTGAGTTTATCTTTGTGTACAGTGTAAGAGAATGGTCGAGTTTCATTCTTCTACATATAGCTGCCCAGTTTTCCCAGCACCATTTATTGAAGAGACTGTCTTTTTTCCATTGTATATTTTTTTCCTGTTTTGTCGAAGATTATTTGACCATAGAGTTGAGGGTCCCTATCTGGGCTCTCTACTCTGTTCCACTGGTCTATGTGTCTGTTTATATGCCAGTACCATGCTGTCTTGGTGATGACAGCTTTGTAGTAAAGCTTGAAATCAGGTAACGTGAGGCCCCCAGTTTTATTTTTGTTTTTCAACATTTCCTTAGCAATTCGGGGTCTCTTCTGATTCCATACAAATTTTAGGATTATTTGCTCCAGCTCTTTGAAGAATACCGGTGGCAAAAATGTTTATTCCCTGAACACTGAATAGCCCCCAAATAACCTGACATACACATCATGTGCATATACTTGAGAACATTAAGTTGAGGGAAGGCCTTCTTGACTCTAGACTCACGGAAATGAGAATATTTGTGTTTTAGGCAGTATAACTTCTCTGCAACCCTAATTGCCAGAAGAAGACCAGGAAATGCCCTTGGTTTTACATATAAATGCACTCTTCTTCTTTTGTGTTTTCTTAGTGGCTGCTCTTTTGAGTCAGCAGCATCCAGGGCTGTCCTGGACACCCACACAGCTGCACTGGTAAGAGGGCAATATTCCATTCAAGTTGGTGCTTACAGGCTACAGTATGTCCCTCTGGCACCAAACTCTGAGAAAAGCAGTTCTGTGATTCATCTGTACTGAATATAGCCATGGAGCCTCAGGTGTTGGTCTGTCCAGGGTCATTCCCAGCCCTGCAACTCTGAACCAGTTAGTGAACTCCTCTGATTCCTAACTGAACTCCTCAGATTCCTCATCTATAAAATGGGGCTTAAAATAGCGCTGACTTCACAATCTATGTAAGTCAAGTCATTATGCTATAGACCTTACATGTATACAGTGTTACATGTCAATTATATCTCAAAAGGACTGAAAGAAAAAATAACTAATTTGAAAACATCATCCAGAAGACCAAGGAATAAATGTCTGTGAAGCTCTTAGAACAGTGCCTGCCCCGGCTCAGTGTCAGATTTATGCCAGCTGGCACATCATCCATAGTAAAATATGTGGGAATTCTACAGTTGATTCATTTTCCACAGAATTCCCCGTGCTGTGATCCCAGACTCCCTCTGTTCAGCAAGCCTGATAGCCAGGGACTGTGACTGAGCCTGCAGTGCTGAAGAATGGAAAGATTTCATTACTGAATTCTTTCTCACCCAGGCAGGTGTCAGACTCCCCAGGCCATCTTACTGCTCTGAGTCAAACATAGGAGAACATACAGTGTCACGGTGGGGGAGTCACAGGCCAAGAAAGATGTGCTGGAAATAAAGTTACTAGCCTTGGGATCCCTCCTCACCTCTTCATGGGTGCATTCTATGATGTCAGGCTTACTGAGGAAGATTTCACTGCACTCAACTTGGGAGGAGAATTCAGGATTTCTGGATAGCTCAAAAAAGAAAAATAAAAATACATTTTGGTACAACCACTGTCTCAACCATGCCCCCTCTTATACTCACACACAACCACACTCTCACATGTGCTGAACCACACCCACATTTACACAAACATACCACAAACCACCCAGATTACTGTCTTAAGAAATCAGGTGTCATCTAATCCACATACACTTCTTGAGGATATCTGTGGCCAGCCAGATGGTAAATGGGACTCTTGGAAGAATGCAAAGATGATGCCCCAGATCTCCAGAGACCATACCCTAACCCCATAGTAGACTGCAGAATTGGGGTCCTTTATGAAGGGATGCCGAAAAGGGTCTTCTTCCTTTGAAGGGCTCACTGCTTATATAGAAAGCAACTCAGTTTCCCCAATTGACACAAGCTGGCAAAGAAAGAGAACAAAGGATGAGACCCTCCCATGGACCTTCCATGTCTGTCAGCAAATTACAAGTTCTCCTTAGGCTCTGCTCTATGGGTATTGAGCCCTGGAACAGAGCTGGCAAGAATACACAGTGGGGTCTAGGAGTCTGCTTCATGGGAAGTCCCAGAACTTGACTTTGAAAAAGTGACTCCTGGGTCTTAAGAGTCTTATCCAATGGTGGAGAGATTCTGAAAACAGCAGACATTTAACTTCTGTAGCAACTCAAGGGGCACCTGTTGCACTCAGCATAAATATAAAAGATAAATATCTGTCAGATTCTTACTATAGAAACAAACCAAAAAAATCCATGCAACCCTCTTTCCTAAAGTCAGCATTCCTGGACAACACACAGGAAGCCTGAATGCAAAGTCACAAAGGTCTATCAGCCATGAAGAAAATAAGGGAGGATCCAGAATTCTGAGCAATCAGACTCCTGCCCTTTTCAAGGTGCAGTGTTGCTCCCTTAAAGTTTCTTCCCTGGGCAGTCCTGCCCCTAATCTCCCATCCTTCCCAGTTTGGCATCTAAAATGTACATTTAGGGATGCCTGGGTGGCTTAGAGGGTTAAAGTCTCTGCCTTCAGCTCATGTCATGATTTTGAGGTCCAGGGATTGAGCCCTGCATTGGGCTCTCTGCTCGGCAGGGAGCCTGCTTCCTCCTCTCTCTCTCTCTGCCTCCCTCTCTGCCTACTTGTGATCTGTCTGTCAAATAAATAAATAAGATCTTTAAAAATATAAAGAATAAAAAATAAAATGTACATTTAGGGCACCTGGGTGGCTCAGTCGTTAAGAGTCTACCTTCAGCTCACGTCATGATCCCAGGGTCCCAGGACTGAGCCCCACATAAAGATCCCTGCTCAGCTGGAACCCTGCTTCTCCCTCTCCCATTCCCCTTGCTTGTATTCCCTCTCTCGCTGTGTCTCTATCTGCCAAATGAATAAATAAAATCTTAAAAATAAAATAAAATAAAATGTACATTTAAGGAAATGGGTTGTGGCTTTTAAAAATCCCCTGCTGACTTTCTGGCTGACCCAAAATGGAAAGCCTATAATACATATCAAAAGTACTAATGTGACTCCCCAGTCCACTGCTCTGTTTACTCATTGCATGGTTGTGGGAATGCCTGTCTTCCTCCTGAACTGCAAAACTCATAATTCATCCCCCTGCCCCCTGCCCAATGCACGCACTGTTTGTGGAGCAGAAGCTCAAGAAATACTTGCCGGTGACGATGGCATCAGGATAGCAAATGTGCTGCTTTCTGCATTTTCCCAACAGAGCCTCCATTTTCATCAGGGTTTCGCTATTGGCCTAGTTTAGAATTTTTCTAAAAGGAGTTTTATCTCAATATGGAAAGTCAGGAAGTTATGGTTTTACTCTTTGATCTTGTGAACTAAAACTTTAAGAAATATCAAGAAAGGATATTGGGTTTTTTGCATTGGAGCTGGACCTGGACACTATTACATTGTCACTATTATAGACCAGAAAAGCTCAAGGGGGTTTGAAAGTTAAACTAAGCTCACTACAGCCTGATAAGCTATTTATAAGGTCCTGATTGTCTCTTCCTATTATTATAAAGTCATCTTTGGTCCCAGTTTGTATAATACCAAGAATTGCTCACCCACAGTTATTTAATGCTCACAGTGCAAGAAGGGCTTTTATGAAAGCTCAAGCAAACAGAATTCAGCCTTCCAAAGAGTGCACAATTTAAATGGAACAGGAGACACAAAGAGAAGGTGATGTCCTGGTGGCTTTTTTTGTTCTTGGGAGCTGAGAAGAAGAGTGAAAGAGCCCCCTCCCACCCCAGCTTCCACCTTCTGGTAAGTAGGGCTCTCTTCCCTCTCCTCCAAGTCTCTGACCTTTTTTTCCCTCCTCCCTCCCACCAAGTGTGGTGCAGCCAGTCCTGGTGAGTTTTCATAAAGGAGAAAAAGGGACCCAATATATAGCCTTGAACCAAAGACAGACCTGGATATAAGCCACCTGTCTCCATGCTCCACCCTTTAGTGCATGGCTAAGGCCCCAAGGACAAAGCTGCTGGGTTTTCTCTAAGTCATGCCCAATCATATTGCCTCTTTACTCATCATGCTACTTGCCCTGTGACTATAAATGAAACAGCAGGTTTAGCCATCAAGTCTCATCTGAGTCAAAGGCTGCAAATCACAGAGGACCCTTGTGGTCAGTGTCTCTCTCATTGTTGCAATTCTGTTCTTGCCCCACTTATATTTTTTCTTTCTTTCCTCTCCACAGAGTCCTAGTTTTCTTCTGATATTTTATAAGAAGGATTATACTTATCATTTTCAACTTAAGACTTTCTTTTTCTTTCCATAACAATATTTAATTTTATACTCACATTAACAATATCTGTGAGATAAGAAGTAAGCATGGATTCTTATCCACATTTCATAGGTGGGCACCTCAGATCAGCTAGAAGACAAAAATGCTTACATCCACATAATGAGAAAGAGGCTTGACCCTTTCCTCCAAATCAGGGAAGAAAGTATGAGCTGAAGATCCCAGAAAGCTACAGAGTTTCAAAGGGACTTCATGTTAGTTAGTACATGAGGCCCTCAGTATATGGAAGAGATGGCAACTCTGATCTCAGCCTGAAATCATGGATGGTTTTCATCCATAGCTGTTATCACTAGTACAGTGCCATTTCATTCTGAATTAATAGTAGCTTGGTCATAACATGTACTCTCAAATGGGAGGTACTTAAAGAACTATCACAAGGAGACAAGATGGCAGGGAAGTAGGAGGAGGTGCTGTTTCAACCTGTACCCTAAAATGAGCTGATTACCTACCAAAGAACTCCGATCACCCATGATATCAGCCTGAGATCAGGATTATACATGTCTGGATCTCTACAGGGGCAGAAGATGCCAGTGGGCAGGTAAAGTGGAGTGGGAATGTCGGACTGATATCGGAAGATAAACAAAAGGGGGAGGGAGCCACCAGAGGTGACTGATTGGACAGTAATACCCCAATACGAGAGTGCCTTGCATCTGGGGACTAACATTAACTTGGAGACTGGTTGAAAGCACTCGAAAAGAGCAAAGGATTGTGGTGGGAAATTGTGGGAATCGGGGTGGCAAGGACAGGGGCTTAAGTCCCCAGACCCAGGACAGCCACCCCAGTGCTGAACTAGAGAGAGTGCGGTGGAGAAACCAGGTCTTGGTCTCTGAGCTGCCAGTGCGCCTGAGAACTCGTGGGGTCCAGCTCCCCTAAGGAGCTGGAAGCCTCACCAGATGGCAGAACGCCACACCATGCTATCAGAGCCTGAGACGAGCACACCCCAAATCCTCCCCTGGGAGAGGTGTGTGCAGGCGCCAGCCCAGTTCTTTTGGATCTGGAAAGACCAGGTACTCCCAGCCCGGGCCAGCAGGGAAATCTCAGTGTGCGATCACTGCTTGGAACCTCTCTGGCAGTCTGGAGCTGCCCAGACAGCCGCCGCTGCCATGGTTTTGGGTACAAGCAGGAAATCCTGCGTCCTCAGGAACTGCAACTCAGAACTTGCTCTGCAAACACCCGAGGGGGAACTTATGTGCTCTGCAGGACCCACAGGGGAGCAGACTGAGGCTTCTCTCTGAGACGGAGGTCAGGGTGCAATTTGCTTTCCTCTAAACCTACAAAACCATCAAAAGCTGTCAAGGAATGAACAAACATAAAAACCTCCAGAGAACAAAACCCTGAAAAACCGGCTTCCTCAGAGCCCAGCCCCCTGAGGGGGGTGGGAGGAATTAACTCAGGGAACATCATTGACTGAAAACCCATGTGGCAGACCCCTCCCCCAGAAAACCAACTGGGGGGTTGGGAGAAAGATGAAAAGAGAACAACCACCACTACTTCATAGATACAACTTTTATTTTTAACTCGTTCCCACTATTCTGGTTCATTTTTTTATATAGATAATTTTTTAACATATTTACCATAACAGTGAGATGTCCAGTACATCCAATTCCATAATAACCTTTTAACCTGAACTTTTTGATACATATACCCATGTTTTTCTTTTGCTTCATTATTTTTTTTAATTTTATTTAAATTTTAGTTCAGTCTAATTTATTCTTTTTTTATTTTTATTTTCTAATATTCATATAGAGTTAAACTTCAAGGTAATCCCCTTTCCCCAATCAATGCTACCCCTATAGTTAAACCAATTTTTAATCTCCCTTTATCTTAGGAAAGTTGAGTCCTTTAACAAAGATATCAAGATACATCCTGGAAGAATCAAAATAACCTTCCTCTCACACACTGAGAATTTATAAACACTCTACCATCTTTTTCTTCCACCAGTGTTTCTGTCTATTTGTGTTTGTCTTGATAGTATATAAATCTTATACTTGGGGCTCTTTTTGACGAGGTTCTTCCTTTTTTTGCATATATATATATTTTTTCTCTTGTCATATACATTTATCAATCTTTTTGTTTGTCTGGTTTTCTTTGTATACTTCATCAATCTTACCATTTGGGCTGAGCCTTCTCTTTTATTTTCCCTTTTTTTCCTGTCTCTCTCTCTTTCTTTCTTTTTCTTTTCTTTTTTCTCTCATTTGGATGGGGAATCCTGATTGTTCAGAAGCATTCTAGGGTGCACCTTGACTGCACCACGGTTGATACATCCACTACATCCATTCAGTCATCTCTCACCAAAATGACTAGGAGGAGGAATGCCCAACAGAAGAAGAATACAGAGGATGGGCCTTCTGCAACAGAGCTAATGGCTATCTACATAGACAATATGTCAGAAAAGGAATTCAGGCTAACAATTATCCAGGCAATAGCTAGGTTGGAGAAAGCCATGGATGACCAAACGGAATTGATTAGGGCAGAAATGAAAGCCAACAGGGATGAGGTTCACAATGCTCTTAATGAGTTCCAATCTAATCTAAATTCTCTAAAAGCTAGGGTAACTGAAACAGAATATAGAATTAGTGATGGAGGACAAACAGATAGAGAGAAAGGATCAGGAGGAAGACTGGAACAAACAGCTTAGAAGCCACAAAGCCACAAAAACAGAGTCAGGGAAGCAAATGATGCCATAAAACGTTCCAACGTCAGAATTATTGGAATTGCTGAAGGGGAGGAGAAAGAAAGAAGTGTAGAAGATATTGTGGAACAAGTTCTTCATGAAAATTTTCCCAATCTCACAAATGGAACCAACGTTCATGTACTAGAGGCAGAATGGCTCCCCCCCAAGATTATAGATTCTTGAAACACCTCGAGACACCTAATAGTAAGAGACACCTCGAGACACCTAATAGTAAGAATGAAGAATTATAATTGTAGGCAGACCCTCTTGAAAGCAGCTAGGACACAGAAGCTCCTTACATACAGAGGAAAGCCCATCAGAATAACGTCAGACCTGTCCACAGAGACCTGGCAAACCAGAAATGACTGGCAAGATATATTCAGGGCACTAAATGAGAAGAACATGCAGCCAAGCATACTTTATCCAGCAAGACTGACATTCAAAATGGGTGGAGAGATAAAGAGTTTCCAAGACCTGCAAGGCTTAAAAGACTATGCAACCACCAAGCCGACATTGCAGGAAATATTAAGGGGGGTTCTATAAAAGAGGAAAATTCCTAAGAATAGCATTGAACAGAAATATAGAGACAATCTACAGAAAGAAATACTTCAAAGGTAACTCAATGTCAATAAAAACATATCTATCAATAATCACTCTCAATGTGAATGGCCTAAATGCGCCCATAAAATGGCACAGGGTTGAAGATTGGATAAAACGACAGGATCCATCCATATGTTGTCTACAACAGACCCATTTGAACCTAAAGATACACCCAGACTGAAAGTGAAGAGATGGAGAAGCATCTTTCATGCCAATGGGCCTCAAAAGAAGGCCGGGGTAGCAATTCTAATATCAGATGAATTAGATTTTAAACTAAAGATTGTACTCAGAGATACAGAAGGACAACTACATAATTCTTAAAGGGACTATCCACCAAGATGATCTAACAATTGTAAATATCTATGTCCCCAATATGGGAGCAGCCAATTACATAGGAAAACTGTTAATCAAGATAAAGAGTCATATTGATATGAATACATTAATAGTAGGAGATATTAACACACCTCTCTCAGAAACAGATCATCAAAGCAGAAAATCAATAAAGAAATGAGAGCATTGAATGACACCTTGGACCAGATGGACCTCATAGATATATACAGAACATTCCACCCTAAAACAACAGAATACTCATTCGTCTCAAGTGCATGCATGGAACCTTCTCCAGAATAGATCACATATTGGGTCACAAATCAGGAATCA
Source organism: Mustela nivalis (assembly GCF_964662115.1). NCBI lineage: Eukaryota > Metazoa > Chordata > Mammalia > Carnivora > Mustelidae > Mustela > Mustela nivalis. The sequence continues at coordinate 122,786,931 of NC_139025.1, forward strand.
ACCGATACCAAAAGACTGAGATCATTCCCTGCATATTCTCAGATCACGATTCTTTGAAACTGGAGCTCAATCCCAAGGAAAAGTTCAGAAGGAACTCAAACACCTGGAACCTAAAGACCACCTTGCTTAAGAATGCTTGGATCAACCAGGAGATCAAAGAAGAACTTAATTCATGGAAACCAGTGAGAATGAAGACACTTCGGTCCATAACCTATGGGATACAGCAAAGGCGGTCCTAAGGGGGAAATACATAGACATCCAAGTCTCCCCCCCCCAAAAAAATTGAAAAATCCAGAACACAGCAGCTGTCTCTACACCTTAAAGAAATGGAGAATCAACAACAAATGAAACCAACTCCACACATAAGAAGGGAATTCATCAAAATTTGAGCAGAGATCAATGAGGTAGAAACCAGAGATACAGTAGAATGTATCAATGAAACTAGAAGGTGGTTTTTTGAAAGAATCAGTAAGATCGATAAACCACTGTCCACACAATCCAAAAGAGAGAAAGCCCAAATTAATAAAATTATGAATGAAAATGGAGAGATCACAACTAACACCAAGGATATAGAAACAATCATCAGAAGTTATTATCAACAGTTATATGCCAATAAGCTAAGCAACCTAGATGAAATGGATGCATTCCTGGAAAACCATAAACTCCCAAAATTGAACCAGGAAGAAATTGACAACCTGAATAGACCGATATCTCATAACGAGATTAAAGCAGTGATCAAAAACCTCCCAAAAAACAAGAGCCCAGGACCTGACGGATTCCTTGGGGAATTCTACCAACCTTTCAAAGAAGAAATAACACCTATTCTCCTAAAGCTGTTTCAAAAAATTGAAGCAGAAGGAAAACTTCCAGACTCTTCCTATGAATCCAGCATTACCCTGATCCCCAAACCAGACAAAGACCCTACCAAAAAGGAGAATTTCAGACCAATATCACTGATGAATATGGATGCTAAGATTCTCAACAAGATCCTAGCAAACAGGATCCAACAGCACATTAAAAAGATTATGGGATGCCTGGGTGGCTCAGTTGGTTGAGCAGCTGCCTTCAGCTCAGGTCATGATCCCAGCGTCCTGGGATCGAGTCCCACATCGGGCTCCTTGCCCCGCAGGGAGCCTGCCTCTCTCTCTGACTCTGCCTGCCACGCTGCCTGTGCTCTCTCTCTCTCTCTCTGACAAATAAATAAATAAAATCTTAAAAAAAAAAAGCCACCATGACCAGGTGGGATTCATTTCTGGGCTACAAGGATGGCTCAACATTCACAAATCAATCAATGTGATAGAACAAATCAATAACAGAAGAGAGAAGAACCACATGGTCCTCTCAATCAATGCAGAAAAAGCATTTGACAAAATCCAGTATCCGTTCCTGATTAAAACGCTTCAAAGTATAGGGATAGCGGGAACATTCCTGAACTTCATAAAATCTATCTATGAAAGACCCACAGCAAATATCATCCACAATGGGTAAAAGCTTGTAACCTTCCACTGAGATCAGGAACATGACAAGGATGCCCACTTTCACCACTGTTGTTCCACATAGTATCAGAAGTCCTAGCAACAGCAATCAGACAACAAAGAGAAATAAAAGGTATCCAAATTGACAATGAAGAAGTCCAACTCTCTCTCTTTGCAGATGACATGATTCTTTATATGGAAAACCCAAAAGACTCCACCCCCAAACTACTAGAACTCATACAGCAATTCAGCAACGTGGCAGAATACAAAGTCAATGTGCAGAAATCAGTGGCTTTCTTATACACTAACAATGAAAAGACAGAAAGGGAAATTAGAGAATCAATTCCATTTACTATAGCACCAAGAACCATAAGATACCTGGGAATAAACCTAACCAAAGAGGCAAAGAATCTGTATTCGAGGAACTACAGAACACTCATGAAAGAAATTGAAGAAGACACAAAAAGATGGAAGACCATTCCATGCTCTTGGATTGGAAGAATAAACATTGTTAAAATGTCTATACTGCCTAGAGCAATCTATACTTTTAATGACATTCTGATCATAATTCCACCGGCATTTTTCAAAGAGCTGGAGCAAATAATCCTAAAATTTGTATGGAATCAGAAGAGACCCTGAATTGCTAAGGAAATGTTGAAAAACAAAAATAAAACTGGGGGCATCACGTTACCTGATTTCAAGCTTTACTACAAAGCTGTCATCATCAAGACAGCATGGTACTGGCATAAAAACAGACACATAGACCAGTGGAACAGAGTAGAGAGCCCAGATAGGGACCCTCAACTCTATGGTCAAATAATCTTCAACACAGCAGGAAAAAATATACAGTGGAAAAAAGACAGTCTCTTCAATAAATGGTGCTGGGAAAACTGGGCAGCTATATGTAGAAGAATGAAACTCGACCATTCTCTTACACCGTACACAAAGATAAACTCAAAATGGATAAAAGACCTCAGTGTGAGACAGGAATCCATCAGAATCCTAGAGGAGAATATAAGCTGTAACCTCTTCGATATCAGCCACAGCAACTTCTTTCAAGATATGTCGCAAAGGCAAAGGAAACACGCAAACATCAACTTTTGGGACTTCGTCAAGATCAAAAGCTTCTGCACAGCAAAGGAAACAGCCAACAAAACAAAGAGGCAACCCACAAAATGGGAGAAGATATTTGCAAATGACAGTACAGACAAAAGGTTGATATCCAGGATCTATAAAGAACTCCTCAAACTCAACATGCCCAAAACAGATAATCATATCAAAAAATGGGCAGAAGATATGGACAGACACTTCTCTAATGAAGACATACAAATGGCTATCAGACATATGAAAAAATGTTCATCATCACTAGCCATCAGGGAGATTCAAATTAAAAGCACATTTAGATAGCACCTTACACCAGTTAGAATGGCCAAAATTAGCAAGACGGGAAATAACATGTGTTGGAGAGGATGTGGAGACAGGGGAACCCTCTTCCACTGTTGGTGGGAATGCAAGTTGGCGCAGCCACTTTGGAGATTCCTCAAGAAATTAAAAATAGAACTTCCCTGTGACCCTGCACTTGCACTACTGGGTGTTTACCCTAAAGATACAGATGGAGTGAAAAGAAGGGTCATCTGTACCCCATGTTCATAGCAGCAATGGCCACTGTCGCCAAGAAAGAACCAAGATGCCCTTCAATGGACGAATGGATAAGGAAGATGTGGTCCATGTACACCATGGAGTATTATTCCTCCTTCAGAAAGGATGAATACACAACTTTTGTATCAACATGGATGGAAGAGATTATGCTGAGTGAAATAAGTCAAGCAGAGAGAGTCAATTATCATATGGTTTCACTTATTTGTGGAGTATATCAAATAACAAGGAGGACATGGGGAGATGGAGAGGAGAAGGAAGTTGAGGGAAATTGGAAGAGGAGTGAAAATGAGAGACTATGGACTCTGAAAAACAACCTGAGGGTTTTGAAGTTGGGGGGGTGGAGGTTGGGGGAACCAGGTGGTGGGTATTAGAGAGGGCATGTATTACATGGAGCACTGGGTGTGGTGCAAAAACAATGAATACTGTTACACTGCAAAGAAATAAAAAAAAAAAGAACAATCACAGTCTAGGGGAATCCATCATTTTTTTTTTTTCTTTTCACTCATAAGGGCTCTTTATAAAGGCTTTAAAATCTCAGAGAGATACCCTTGCCTGTTACCATTTCCCAAAGTGGTGTGCACATCCTACTGCTGGTACATGGGGTAATTTTAGTGCTACAAGGACTTTTTTAATTATTTGAATGCATTAGCTTCCATTTGTGACAGTAACATTAATTTTAAAAAGTATTCAAGTAGAAAAGGCTGGTAGTTAACTAGCTCAGCAGGTTTTTTGGGAAGTGTTAATTGCAGGAGTAAATGACATTTGTCCAAACTGACACTGTGCTGAGTTAAGGAATCAAGATGTTGATAAAGGAAAAATTGATAAAATGAATCCATTGTCAACCACTGGTGTGAAGTGTCCTATTCACAATTATCCATGGGAGGCTGGACCAACTCATAGGAGTTTATCTTGTCCCTGTTCCCACAATTCTTGCACCCTCATCAAGGAGGCCACCACGAGGACAGTGCCAGTAAAGAGAAGTCCTGGGAAAGGTCTGTCAATTACTCAGCAGAGACATCATCCAGCATAATAATATTCACATGATAGAGATCCTAGAAAGAGAAGAGAGTGATAGGGTGGCAGAAATTACATGAAAAAATAATACATGAAAACTTCCTTGACCTGGGAAAGAAAATAGACATCCATTACCAACAAGAACAGAGAGCCTCCAACAAAATTAACCCATGAAGGTCCACACTAAGACATATAATAATTAAAATGGTGAACAGTGGAATGCCTGGGTGACTCAGTTGGTTAAGTGTCTGCCTTAAGCACAGGTTATGATCCCAGGGTCCTGGAATTGAGTCCTGCATCATGTTCCCTGCTCAGCAAAGAGTATGCTTCTCTCTCTGCCTGCCACTGCCCATGCTTGTTCTCTCTTTCTCTCTTTTTCTCTCTCTGACAAATAAACAAATAAAATCTTTTAAAAAAATTAAAAATAAAATGGTGAAGGGTAGCAATAAAAAGAGAATTTTAATAGCCAGGACAAAATAGCAGAGAACAAACAACACACATAGGAGATACTCTCTGGAGCACCAGTCCCTGGGCAAAAGGGGGCATTACACAGAAGAGCACTGCTAGACTCTTCTTTATAAGTCCATTACTCTCAAGAACAGAAGACATAGCAGACTTTCCTAACACACACAGCTGACTTTTCTAACACAGAGAAACAGGTACAGAGACTTAGACAAAATTAGAAGACAGAGAAATTTATCCCAAATGAAAGAACAGGACAAGGCCATGGTCAGAAATATAAGCAAAGCAGATGTAAGTAATATTTTCGATAGGGAATTTATTTTTCTTATTTTTTTAAAGATTTATTTATTTATATGAGAGAGAGAGTGCATGAGAGGAGGAAGGGCAGAGAGAGAGAATCTTCAAACAAAACCTACTTGGAGGTTTAGTTCCACAACCCATGAGGTCATGACCTAGCCAAAAATAAGAGTTCAACTCTCAGGGTGCCTGGGTGGCTCAGTTGTTAAGCCTTTAGCTCGGGTCATTATTCCAGCATCCTGGAATCAAGCTCTGTGTCCTGCTCCTTGCTCAGCAGAAAGCCTGCTTCTCCCTCTTCTGGTCCCCTGGTGTTTTTTCTCTCTCTCTGTCAAATAAATAAATAAAATCTTTAAAGAAAAAAAGAGTCAGACACTCAACCGATTGAGCCATCCAAGCAACCCCAACAGAGAATTTAAAGTAATGATTATAAGGATACTCATGAGAGTTGAGAAAGAGTGGAAGACAAGACTGAGACACAAAACAGAGATAAGGAATAACATAGCAGAGATAAATGGCTCAATAAGTGAAGTGAGAAAAAATGCTTGATGGAATGAACAGCAGGCTGGAAGAAGCAGAGGAACAAATTAATTACCTAGAAGACAGAGTAATGGAAAGTAATCAAGCTAAAAAAGGGCGGGGGGCAAGAAAAAAGAATTATACAAAAAGGGAATTTGGAAATTCAGTGACTCCACGAAATGTAATAAGATGCATATTATAGGATTTCCAAAAAGAAAAAGAGAGGAAAGAGAGCAGAAAATTGATTTGAAGAAATAATAGTTGAAGACATCCCTAAACTGGGGAATGAAACAGATAATCAGATCCAAGAGGCACAGAGAACCCCAACAAGATGAACAAAAACAGATCCACACCAAGACAATATAATTAAATTAGTGATAAAAAAATTTTTAAACAGCAAGACAAAAGAAAGCAGAAACATATAAGGGAATTCAAAGCCTCATAAGGCTAACAGGGGGTTTCTTTTCAACAAAAATGTTCCAAATCAGAAGGGAGTGGGTGGATATATTTTAAGTGCTGAATGGGAAAATTCTGCAGCCAAGAGTAGTCTATCCAGCAAGGTTATCATTCAGCATAGAATAGAAGGAGAGATAAAGAGTATCCCAGACAAACAAAAACTAAAGGAGTTCATAAATACTAAACCAGCCTTGCAAGAAATATTAAAGGGGACTCTTGGCATGGAAAGGAAAGACCAGAAGTGTGTATAATGGTAGGAAACAAAAGCAGTAAAAATGAATATATTAAAAAATCAGTTAAGGAATTCACAAAATAGAGGGATGTAAAATATAAAAACAAATACCTAAAATGTGGGGAGGAGAAGAGAAAATAATGAGCTTACTCAAATGACTAACAACTTAATATAGACCATTATATGCAGAACATGTTACGTACAGAGCTATTGGTAACCATAAATCACACCAATAAATATACAAAGAATAAGAAATCTAATATGACTAAATATATCACTAAAGAAACCCAACAAATCACAAGAGAAAGATGAAAGGATCAGAGAAGATCTTCACAAACAAACACAAAATAAGCAATAAAATGGCAATAAATTCACATCTATCAATAATTACTCTGAATATAAATGGACTAAATGCTTGAATCAAAAGATATAGACTAAGTGTAGACTCCCGTCAAAAGATATAGAATGTCAGAATGGACAAAAAAACAAGACCTCCACATCGCCTACTAGACACTCTTTTTAGACCTAAAGACACTGCAGATTAAAAGTGAGGAGATGGTGAAACATTTATCACGCTAATGGTTGTCAAAAGAAAACTGGAGTAGCAATACATATATTGGAAAAAATAGACTTTAAAGCAAAGATTATAACAAAAGACAAAGAAGTACACTAATAATAATAAAGGGGACAATCTAACAAGAAGATATAATAACTGTAAATATTTGTGCATCCAACATGGAGCACACAAATATTAAACCAGTTAATAACAAACATAAAGAACTAATTGATACTAATACAACATTAGTAGGGAACATTAACACTCCATTTACATCAATGGACAGATCACCTAAGCAGAAAATTAACAAGGAAACAATGGCTTTAAATGACACATTGGAAAAGATGGATTTAACAGATATATGCAGAACATTTCATTTTAAAACAGCAGAATATACTGTCTTTTCAAGTGCATATTCTCCAGAATAGATCACATATTAGATCACAAAACAAGCCTTAACCTATTCAAGAAGATCAAACTCATACCATGCATCTTTTTTGACAACAGCACTATGAAACTAGAAATCAAGCAGAAGAAAAAATCTAGAAAGACCACAATACATGGAAGTTAAATAACTTGCTACTAAACAATGAATGGGTTAACTGGGAAATGAAAGAAATCAAAAGGTATATGGGAACAAATGAAAATGAAAATGTAATAGTCCAAAACCATAGGGCTACAGCAAAAGTGGTTTTAAGAGGAAAGATTATAGCAACACAGACATACCTCAAGAAGGAAGAAAAATCTCAAAGAACCTAACCTTACACATAAAGGAGCTAGGGGAAAAAAAAAAAAAACAAACAAAACAGCATACAAATCCTAAAATCAACACAAGGGAAAGAATAAAGATAAGAGCAGAAATAAATGATATAGAAAGTAAAAGACCCAATACAACAGAGCAATGAAACCTGGAGTTGGTTCTTTGAAAAAATTAACAAATTGATAAACCCCCAGGCAGACTTATCAAAAAGGGAAGAGGAAGGAACCAAATAAATAAATTCACAAATGAGAGAGGACAAATAAAAACTAACACCACAGAAATACAAACAATTATAGGAAAATATTATGAAAAATGTATGTCAATAAATTGGACGACCTGGAAGAAATGAATAAATTCCTAGAGACATATAAATTACCAAAACCAAAACAAGAAAAAATAGAAAACTTGAATAGACTGATAACCAGCAAAGAAATTGAATCAGTAACCAAACAACTCCCAAAAAACAAAATTCCAGAACCAGATGATTTTGCAGTTGTGTTCTACCAAACATTGAAACTCTTCTAAAACTATTCCAAAAATTTAAAAAGGAAGAAAAACTTCCAAATTCATTCTATAAGGCCAATATTACTCTGATACCTCAAAACCAAAGACACCACAAAAAAAGAGAGCTACAGGTTGATATATCTGATGAACATCAATACAAAAATCTTCAACAAAATAGTAGCAAATCAAATCAACAACACATTAAAAAAAAATTCACCCTGATCAAGGGAATTTATTCTTGGGCTGCAAGCATGGTTTAATATTTTCAAATGAATCAATGTGATACATCACATCAATAACAAAGGATAACAAACATACAATCATTTCAATAGATGGAAAAAAAGGATTTGACAAAGTAAGTCCATTCATGATAAAAAAAAATAAAACCCTTGGGGTGCCTGGGTGGCTCAGTGAGTTAAGCCACTGCCTTCGGCTCAGGTCATGATCTCGGGGTCCTGGGATCGAGTCCCGCATCGGGCTCTCTGCTCAGCAGGGAGCCTGCTTCCTCCTCTCTCTCTCTCTCTCTCTCTCTCTCTGCCTGCCTCTCTGCCTACTTGTGATCTGTCTGTCAAATAAATAAATAAAATCTTAAAAAATAAATAAACAAATAAATAAATAAATAAATAAAACCCTCAAGAAAGTAGGTATAGATGGAACATACATCCATGTAACAAGGCCTTATATGAAAAACCCATGGCTAACATAATCTTCAATGGGGAAAAACTTGGAGTTTTTCCTCTATGGGAACAAGACAACGATTTTCACTCTCATCACTTTTATTTTATACATAGTACTAAATAGAGCAATCAGACAACAAAAAGGAAAGACATCTACATTGATAAGAAGTTTCAGTATTTGCTGGTGACATGATATTGTACATAGAAAACCTAAAAGACTATACCAAAACAGTGCTAGAACTGATACACAAATTCAGTAAGTTCACAGAATACAAAATCAATGTAAAAAGATCTGTTGCATTTCTATACACTAACAATGAAACAGCAGAAAGAGTAATTAAGAAAACAATCCCATTTACAATTGCACCAAAAGCAATAGATATCTAGGAATAAACCCAACCAAAAAGGTGAGAGACCTATACTCTGAAAACTATGAACCTCTAAGTAAAGAAATTGAAAATGGCACAAAGAAATGAGAAGACATTCCATGATAATGGAATGCAAGAACAAATATTGTCAAAGTATCTATACTACCCAAAGCAGTCTACACATTTAATGCAATCCCTACCAGAATACCAACAGCAGTTTCACAGAACTAAAACAAGCAATTCTAAAACTTTTATGTAACTACAAAAGACCCCAAATAGCTGAAACAATCTTGAAGAAGAAAAGCAAAGCTGGAGGCATCACAATTTCAGATTTTAAATTATATTACAAAGCTGTAGTAATCAAAATGGTATGGTCCCAGGACAAAAACAGACACATATATCAGTAGAACAGAACAGAAAACCCAGAAATGAACCCACAACTATAGGGTCAGTTAATATTTGAGAAAGCAGGAAAGAATATCTAACGGGAAAAAAAAGAGAGTCTCTTCAACAAATTCTGTTGGGAAAACTGGACAACAGAAAAAAAAATGAAACTGGACTACTGTCTTACACCATAAGGGAAAACAAATTCAAAATGGATTACAAACCTAAATGTGAGACATGAAACCATAAAAATCCTAGAACAAAACATAGGCAGTAACCACTTGTACATCAACCATAGTTGAATGTCAGTCTTGCTGGATCATGTATTCTTGGCTGCATGTTCTTCTCATTTAGTGCCCTGAATATATCTTGCCAGCCCTTTCTGGCTTGCCAGGTCTCTGTGGACAGGTCTGACATTATTCTGATGGGCTTTCCTCTGTAAGAAAGTAGCCTCTTTGTCCTAGCGGCTTTCAAGAGATTATATCTACAATTATGATTCCTCAATTTGACTACGAGCTGCCTTGATGGTTTTTTTTTGGAATCTTTAATCTTGGGTGGAAAATTTTCAGCTTCTAGTACATGAACACTGGTTCCATTTGTGAGATTGGGAAAATTTTCATGAAGAACTTGTTCCACTATATCTTCTAGACTTCTTTCTTTCTCCTCCCCCTCAGGGATTCCAATAATTCTGACGTTGGAACGTTTCATGGCAACATTTGCTTCCCTGATTCTGTTTTTGTGGCTTCTAAGCTGTTTGTTCCAGGCTTCCTCCTGATCCTTTCTCTCTATTTGTTTGTCCTCCAGATCACTAATTCTATCTTCTGTCTCAGTTACCCTAGCTTTTAGAGAATTTAGATTAGATTGGAACTCATTGAGAGCATTGTGAACCTCATCCCTGGTAGCTTTCAGCTCTGCCCTAACATTGTGAACATCATCCCTGGTCGCTTTCAGTTCTGTCCTAATCTATTCTGTTTGGTCATCATGGCTTTCTTCAACCTAGCCATTGCCTGGATAATTGTTAGCCTGAATTCCCTTTCCGACATATTGTCTATGTAGATAGCCATTAGCTCTGTTGCAGAAGGCCCATCCTCTGTATTTTTCTTCTGTTGGGCATTCCTCCTCCTAGTCATTTTGGTGAGAGATGACTGAATGGATGTAGCTGGATGTATCAACCGTGGTGCAGTCAAGGTGCACCCTGGAATGCTTCTGAGCAATCAGGTTTCCCCACTTAAATGAGAGAAAAAAAAAAAAAAGAAGAAAGAGAGAGAGAGAGAGGGAAAAAAGTGAAGATAAAAGAGAAGGTTCAGCCCACATGGGTCCCAAGGTAAGACTGATGAAGTGTACAAACAAAAACAAAAACAAAAAAGACTTATAAAAGTATATAACAAGAGAAAAAAATATATATGCAAATAAAGGAAGAACCTCATCAAAAAGAACCCCAAGTATAAGATTTATATACTATCAGGACAAACACAAAAACACAGAAACACTGGTGGAAGAAAAAGATGGGAGAGTGGTTATAAATTCTCAGTGTGGGCGATGAAGGATGTATCTTGATATCTTTGTTAAAGGACTTAACTTTCCTAGAGAAAGGGGGATTAAAAATTGGTTTACCTATGGGGTAGCATTGATTGGGGAAAGGGGAATACCTTGAAGTTTAACTCTATATGAATATTAGAAAATAAAATAAAAAAGGAATAAACTAAACTAAACTAAAATTTAGGAAAAAAATAAAAAATAGAAATGCAAAAGAAAAACACAGGTGTATGTATCAAAAAGTTCAGCTTAGAAGGTTATTATGGTATTTGATGTGCTGGACATCTCACTGTGATGGTAAATAGGTTAAAAAATTATCTGTATAAAAAAATGAACCAGAATAGTGGGAACAAGTTAAAAATAAAAGTTGTCCTATGAAGTAGTGGTGGTTGTTCTCTTGTAGTCTTTTTTTTTTTTTTCTCTTTTTCTTTCCTGGTTGGTTTTCTGGGGGAGGGGCCTGCCACGTGGGTTTTCAGTCAATGATGTTCCCTGAGTTAAGTCCTCCTACCCCCCTCAAGGGGGTGGGCTCTGAGGAAACCAGTTTTCTTCACGCTTTGTTCTCTGGAGGTTTTTATGTTTGTTCACTTTTTTTTTCCCTCTTGCCTTGACCATTTTTGATGGTTTTTATAGGTTTAGAGGAAAGCAAACTGCACCCTGACCTCCCTCTCAGAGAGAAGCCTCAGCCTGGTCCCCTGTGGGTGCTGCAGAGCCTATATAAATTCCTCCTTGGCCGCTGGCAGAGCAGGTTCTGAGTGGCGGTCCCTGGGGATGCAGGATCTTCTGTTTGTACCCAAAACCACAGCAGTGGCATTTGTCTGGGCAGCTCCAGACTGCCAGAGAGGTTCCAAGCAGCGAGCACACACAGATTTTCCCACTGGCCAGGGCTGGGAGTGCATGGTCTTTCTGCCTGAGATGCACACGCCCCCTCATCCTCCCCTGAGAGAGGTACACCAAGGCCCAACCTGCGCTCTTTGACCAGCGCCATTGTTTCAGAGCCTAAGACGCACGCCCCAAACTCTCCCCTGAAAGAAGTGCGTGAACCCAGCCTGGTGCTTTCAGCCATGCGCCCCTTTCTCAGAGCCTGAAACACCTGCACGACCCACAGCCTCCCCTGAAAGGTGCGTGCAAGCTGGGTGCTCTTAGACCCAGAGTGAGGTGTTCAACATCACTCAACAACAAGTCAATACAAATCAAAACGACAAAGAGTTATCACCTCACACTTGTCAGAATCGCTAAAATTAACAGCATGGGAAATAACAGGTGTTGGCAAAGATGTGGAGAAAGGGGAGCCCATTTACAGTGTTGGCAGGAATTCAAACACAGTGTAGTCTCTCTGGAAAACAGTATGGAGTTTCCTCAAAAAGTTAAAAATAGGACTACCCTATGATCCACAAATAGCACTACTAGGTATTTACACAAATAACAGAAAAATACAAATTGGAAGTGATACAAGCACCTGAATGTTTATAGCAGCATTATCAACAGTAGCCAAATTGTGGAAAGAACCCAAATGTTCATCAACTGGTGAAGAGATAAAGAAGTGGAATATATAAAGAATTAAATCATGTCATTTGCAAGAATGTCGGTTGAGCTAGAAAATATTATACTAAGTGAAATGAGAAAAAGACAAATACCATATGATTTCACTCATTATGGAATTTAAGAGAAGAAACAATCATAGTGGAAAAAAGACTCTTAACTATAAAGAACAAATTGATGGTTACCAGAGGGGAGGTTAGAGGTTAGAGGGGGGTTGGGTTAAATAGGTGATGGGGATTATGGAGGGTACTTGTGATGTATGTAAGTGTTGAATCACTAAATTATACAACTTAAACTAATATTAAACTGTATGTTAACTAACTGGAATTTAAATAAAAACTTAAAAAATAAATCAAAGATAAAATTCATTCTTGTTTATTGCTAAGTAGTAGTATATTGTATAGATAAAATAGTGTGTTTATCCACTCACCTCTTGATGGACATTAGGAATGTTTCAAGACTGGGGCTATTACAAATGTACTGCTGTGGACATTTCCTGTTTTTTCTCTTGGAATGTCTGGGTCATGTGGTAGGTGTATATTTAACTTTTTAAGAAACTGCCAGATAGCTTTTCAAGGTGGCAGTACTCTGTTACATTCCCACCATTGGTGTAGAAGTATTCCAGTTTCCCTACACATCTGCTCACACTTGTATAGTCAACCTCTTTTATTTTCACCATTTTTATATGTGCACAATAGTGTCTCATCTCACAGTCCACTGACCATATGAGCAACACCCTGCAGGCTGCAGAACCATGGTCACAGGATAAATGACAGTCTTGCCTTTGCTCCTCAGGAAGAAAGCTAGGACAATGCAATAAACGCTACTGAAAAGTCTGATGAGCCATTTGATGCCTACCTTCTAACACACAAAATAAATTCCAAATGGATTAGACCTATGCTTTTAAAATATCTCAGTTAAAAAGTATGATTGTTTGCTCCATAGCAAAAATTCCCAAATACATGAAAAGAACATATGTATTCAAATGTATGTGTTCCAATCCATACTGAATTTTCCATCTGCATACCCAAACCTTCTTTTCCTTCTTTTGTCTGGCTCTATGGAATGCCCTTGACTCCAATCACACAGACAGCTGACTACCTGTGGAAATACTGATCTGTTTCACATATCAGCAACTTTGTGCTGGGAAGGTGCCTACCCCTATTATTCACCTAGCGAATTCCTATTCATTCTGCAACACTCATTGTGAATAAATTCCACATCCCTGCTGGTAACTGCCACCTGCACATTTGCCTCTCCCGCCTGCACATTCTTATAGTACTTCTTCTTATTACTTGAAATGCACTGTTTTCATGTTGATTTTTTGCAATTGTCAGTCCTCCTAGGGTGAAGACCTTGCATTTTGGGGAAACTATTGTTTCAGTACCCAACAATGTGCACTGAGTGAAAAGAGTAAAATATACATGATATTGTAATAGGTAGTTATCCAATGCCTTCTAGTGGAGCTCACTCCCTAGTACTATTCCTTTTACTAGAAGCATAGCACTAGAGTTTCTAGATGGAGCATCATTTTTGCATCTGGTTATACCACTCAGTTTGTCTCCTTAAATCCAAGCTCAAAGCCTGTGGCTTTTCGTTACACAGGTAACTCAAAGCCAGTCTAGGCAAGTCTAGGCATGGGCTAGTTTCTGTCTGTTTCGTCACCCTGATGGTTTTAGTTTCATGTGGATGTAGTTGGTCTGCAGCCTCATTTCAGGAAACCTGGACATTTCACTTGGATTTCTTCTACTCTAACATCAGTTTTCCTGCTATTTCTTTGTTTACAGTGGAAACCCTCAGGGCAAAATTAGTTCTGAGATTTTAGCTTACCTTCCATGTTCTTGTCTTTTTTCAAGGTGTGGTCTGATGATTATTCATTCTCTTGATAGCTCTTGGATGCTTTTAAGATGGTATATTTTAACACCATTCAAGTATTTTAGTTTTTCTCAGAGCAAAGGTTGGTCTGAATTATAGTCTGTCATTACTGGAACCATTTATTTCTTTCACAGTTGGGAAAAAAATAAAAAGAAACATTCAAGCTTATTTGGGCTATCAGTGTCAGTTTTAACTTATGGATACTGAACCAAAAAAAAAAAAAATCACATTAGCATTTTCCCCTTTGCAAATAAAATATTCTTTGCAATAGCAGAAGCCTAAGCACCTTGAAAGATAAAGCTTCTTATGTGTCTTGGAACATTTGAAAAGTGGTTATAGGTTAATGGACCATGATTTGTAGGGAAGTATTGCAGATCTTTTTATTTATTTTTTATTTTTTTAAAGATTTTATTTATTTGACAGAGAGAGATCACAAGCAGGCAGAGAGGCAAGCAGAGAGAGAGAGAGGAGGAAGCAGGCTCCCCGCTGAGCAGAGAGCCGGTATGGGACTTGACCCCAGAACCCTGAGATCATGACCTGAGCTGAAGGCAGAGGCTTAACCCACTGAGCCACCCAGGCACCCTGCAGATCTTTTTAAAGTCACCCTTCCAAAACACTTAAATCTCATTATCCTAAATTGAGGGAGAGACTACAGAAGCAGTTTAGACTCCCAGTGTCTGGCTATCATCTCTCTTATAGAGATGTGACGTGTCAGAAAACAGTGAGAAATTATCTGATACATGAAAGAAAGAACAAATTAATGAACAAACCAAAGGTCTCTAAGCCTGAGCTTGATAAGGTGCCTAGTGCTACATTTCCAGAATTGTGGCCTCTGTGGCCACTGAGATAACATCAAAGACAATTTAAATCAGACTAGAATGCAATTATCATTTACCTAACTGTGTGCCTCATTTTCTACATTAAAGCCCTCTATGGGAGATGCTAGATTTAAGTAATCAGACAGAAAACCTCTGCAGAAAAGCTTTTGGCCAGTTCATTTATGGGGGAGAGGCATGAGTCCCACAGTGTAGACAAGGTGCTTTCCAGAAGACCTGAAAGTTGTGGTCAGAAGTAGTTACTCAGTAGGGGAAGAAGCACCATGCCTTGAATGGTTCCTCTGTACCATCTATCTCTACTTGCTCTCTCAGCACCTTGGCTCCAGGCAGCAGACAGGCTGCCTCACATTCTGGACTTGAACTTCCATGCTATGATGGGTAGCAAGATCGAATGGGAACATGGGCAGCCAGGGATCCAGAATAGTGGGCGCACTAAGGCAAAAGCATGCCTAATTTTGTTGAAAAGATGCAGGGACCCATCTGGCTATCTGTTGATGATTCCATATGACAGAAGGGGTGGTGTTCAGCAACTCCTCTGCATGAGTTCAGCAGTTGTCTACACGGAGGACAATAGAATATAAATTAAAACAGCAGAAGAAGGCAATATTGGTGTTTGTTATCTAATCTTGCCTCAGGAGGAAAATTTTCTCCATGTGGGGTTATTTCTGTTGCAGACCCCCTTTGGCTGGAAGATTCCTGCTGTCAGTCATGAACCCATGCTTTGGCAGGATGCTATTTGGAGGAATAGTTCCAAGAAGCATTTCTAGGATCTCTGTCTGGAGAATGTCCCAGAATTCCAGATTTTCAGATGAGGTCCTGAGCTCAGGGATCCCTGTGTCTCTGGGTAGATTTAGTTTCCAGAGCGAATAATTTGTGTATTATTGGCAGATACAGGCCATTGGCTTTTCCTATGCTGTCCTTCAGCTTCAGGGTCTCCCCCAGACACTGGGAGCATTGGCTGATTGTGCCCTACCTTCCTGCTTCCTTATTCAACTACAACTTTCAAATCATCTACTGGCATCAGGTCTCTACAGTTACCCATTTACTCGTTAGCTACTGGTTCTCTCCTCCATTTCTCCTCCTCCCCTCCCCCTTCTTCTTCTTCTTCTTCCTTCCCTCCTCCAGTTTTTTCCTTAAAAATCACTTTATCACCAATGTCAAAGGTCAACCTCTCCTCAGACTTCTGGTCTGACTTTTGGAAGTCATAAAAACTGAAAAAACAATTGGAAAAATGAGAAAACTGTAAAAAAAAAAAAAGGCAAGGCCAATTTCTGACATGTTTTGATTTTAAAAACATGGCCAGTGCAACATACAGACCTACATTCTACTTCATCAAATCCAGCCTGAGTCTGCATACCTAATCCAGTGTCTAAAATTTGCCTTCTTTCTTCCTATTAATAAAATCTCTCTGGAATTTGTACCTTGTTGAAAGCCGTACCTTGCATCTTTGGTTAATGCTTTTGTCATCCGTTATATTAGTTCTTATAATTCTCTGTCCATTTGCCTGGACTATTCTCTGCAGATTAGCCCACTTTGGAAGTGTTTATATGAGTCCTAAAGAGGATTATGCATAGGTTCACTGAGATGATGGTCTTGGAAACTGAGAACAAGTTTCTGCTTCATAGGTTCTGTTTACTTGAAGATAAAGGTGAAGAAAAAGACCTTAACTGAAAGTGCAAATTGACATTGAGATTTCTTTATTATTATGTCCAGAAGTTTTACCATACTTTATAGTTACCATACATAAATGTTATGATTATCCTAAACAAACAAATAAACCCCAAAATAGAATTACCTTATGACCCAGCAATTCTACATTTGAGTGGAAGAATTGAAAGCAGGACTCAAACAGATATTTGTACACCATATTCATAGCAGCATTATTTGCAATAGCTGACAGTGGAAACAATGCAAATGTCCATCCACAGATGAATTAAATAATAAAATATGGAATGTACATACAGTGGAATAGTATTCAGCCTTGAAAAAAAGAAGGGAATTCTGGGTATGCCTGGGTGGTGTAGTAGGTTAAAGGCTTTAGCCTCTGCCTTTGGCTCAGGTCATGATCCCAGCATCCTGGGATTGAGCCCTGCATCGGGCTCTCTGCTCAGCAGGGAGCCTGCTTCCTCCTCTCTCTCTCTCTGCCTGCCTCTCTGCCTACTTGTGATCATTGTCTGTCAAATAAATAAATAAATAAAGGAATTCTGATACATGCTGAATGTGGTTGAACCTTGAGAACATTAGGCTGAGTGAAAAAGCAAAACACAAAAATATAAATATCATATAATTCCATTTGTATAAGATACAAATCTTTCAGTTTCAGAGGAACTGAAATCATAGAAACAGAAAGTAGAATGGTGATTGCTGAGGATTGAGGGGAGGAGGGAATGGGGAGTTGTTCAATGGGTAGAGTTTCAATTTTGCAAGGTGAAAAGAGTTCTGAAGATATATGGTTGTGATAGAGCACAACAATGTGAATACATTTAATTTCCTTCAACTCTACATTTAAAAATGGTTAAAGTTATAAATTATATGTTATGTATATCATTCCACAATAAAAGTTATGATTAATTTGGAGTCATACGTATTAAACCCTGCTTTACCTACAGTACAAGATTTCACTCTGGAAGGGAAAGGGATACGGAAGGAAATTTTGAGGGGCTGCTTGCAATCACTCTGTATTACATTTGTCCATATTCTTGCATTTATATACAAGCATGAAGCATATCTGTGTCATTTTGAAGAGGCATTGTATTGTTTTGCTGTTGTTATAAACCAGTCCAATATGCCATTCCTGAAATACCCTTGTATTTATTTATTTTATTTATTTTCTTTTAAAAAAAATTTTTTTATTTCTTTTCAGCGTAACAGTATTCATTGTTTTTGCACCACACTCAGTGCTCCATGCAATATGTGCCCTCCCCAATACCCACCACTTGGTTCCCCCAACCTCCCACCCCCCGCCCCTTCAAAATCCTCAGGTTGTTTTTCAGAGTCCATAATTTGGAGGAAATTAATTTTCAGGTGTCTGTAGTTTTTATTACAACATCACAAGGGTGAGGTTTGTACTGACTTTGATTTTGCTTCTTCAAGTAACCTCAGAAGGTATCAATGTGGAAAGAAAGTAAAAGGGAGAGATCTTTGAAAACTCTTTTGTCTAGGATTTATTGTTAAAGAAAACTCAAGGAACCCAACTGCTAAACTGAAGATCCTGGGTTATTCTGGTCCAAAATCAACCTTTGAATCCAGCATGATTAACTGTGTGGACATTAATAAGTTGCTTAGTGAAGTAACTTATACTGTTAACACCCAAAATGGAGGAATAAGGAAAAAAAAAAACAGTAGAGTTGCAACATAGTATTCCTGTAGCTATTAAACCAAATTCGGTATAGTCTGAAAGCTTCGGAAATACTTGTGTCAAGTTAAAGTATTCCTGATGGGAATATTTACATTAAATCTAACTGAACCTTTTATTTTAATTTCTAGTTTTCAGGAAATACACAGGGGACAGGACCAAGTCAAATGATGTCGTGTGTCACAAATGAGATCACATTACAATTCCAGAATGTGGGCATTTGATGAGGCAATTGTCCTGGTCTCTTCAAATGTCATAACTGAACGTGACTAAGAAGATGTAACAACCAAATGCAATGCATATATCTTCATTGTATCCATGTTTTAAAAAATTAAGCTATAAAAAACATTTTGGGGAAAAAGTTCCTACCGCCTTCAATATAGTACATCATTTACTGTCTGTCTTCTCCCCATAAGAAATAGATTCTTGAAGGCAGGTATTTTACTTCTTATTGTTGTTCTTTTTTTTTTTTTAAGATTTTATTTATTTATTTGACAGAGATCACAATTAGGCAGAGAGGCTGGCAGAGAGAGGGGAAGGGAAGCAGGCTCCCTGCTGAGCAGAGAGCCTTATGTGGAGCTTGATCCCAGGACCCTGGGATCACGACCTGAGCCAAAAGCAGAGGCTTTAACCCACTGAGCCACCCAGGGTGGCTTGTTGTTGCTCTTTACTGGTATCCTGGGTAGGTACCCAGAATAGTGCCTAAATCATAATAGGTGCTTAAATAGTTCATGAATGAATGGATGGACATGTCTTAGTCTGTTTGGGCTGCCATAACAAAATGTCACAGAGCAGAAACTTATTTCTCACAGTTCTGGAGGATGAAAGCCCAAGATCAGAGCATGGAACCAACATCCAAGCTGTGCACACCCAGGAGATCAAGACCATCAACATCAAATTTGCCTCCTTCATCAACAAAATGAGGCACCTGGAGTAGCAGAATAAAATTCTGGAAACCAAGTGGAGCCTTCTACAGCATCAGAAAACTACTCAGAGAAACAACAACATGTTCAAGAGCTACATCAACAACCTCTGGTGGCAACTGGACACCCTGGGCCCAGAGAAGCTGGAGGTAGAGCTTGGCAACATGCAGGGGCTGGTGGAGGACTTCAAGAATAAATAGGAGGAGATCAAAGAGCCTGCAGACACTGAGAATGATTTTGTCCTCATAAAGAAGGGTGTGGATGAAGCTTACATGAACAAGGTAGAACTAGTCTCCCACCTGGATGGGCTGACTGACGAGATCAGCTTCTTAAGGCAGCTGTATGAAGAGAAGATCGTGAGCTACAGTCCTAGATCTCCAACACATCAGTGGTGCTATCCATGGACAAGAGCTGCTCCCTGGACATAGATGGCATGATCGCTGAAGCCAATGCCCAATATGAAGACATTGCCAACCATACCCGGGGTGCAGCCAAGACCATGTACCAGATCAAGTATGAGTAGCTGCAGACACTGGCTGGGAAACACAGGGATGACCTCAGTAGAGACGAAGATTTCCAAGATGAACCAGAGAAGCAGCTGACACCAGGCTGAGATTGAGGCCCTCAGAAACCAGAGGGCCAGCCTGGAGGCTGCCATTGCTGATGCCAAGCACCATGTGGAGCTGGCCATTAAGGATGCCAGTGCTAAGGTGGCCGAGCTGGAGGCTGCCCTGCAGTAAGCCAAGCAGGACATGGCCCAGCACCTGTGTGAATACCAGGAACTCGTGAACGTCAAGCTGGTTCTGGAAATTGTGATTGCCACCTACCACAAGCTGCTGGGAGGTGAGGAGAGCTGGCTGGAGTCTGGGATGCAGAACATGAGTATCCATACTAAGACCATCAGCGTCTTCCCAGGTGGGCTGAGCTGGGCCCCTCAGGGGCTCACAAACCCTGGCCTCAACTATGGCCTGTGCACCTCCCAGTCTAGCTTTGGCCCTGCTGGTTCCTTCAGCCATAGCAGCTCCTCCAAGGCTATGGTGGTGAAGAACATCGAGACCTGTGATACGAAGTTGGTGTTCCAGTCATCTGTTGTCCTGTACAAGTGAACAACCACCGTGGTCCCTCCCAGCCTCCCTGCTCTTGTGGCTGCTATAGAGCTTTGGGGGAAGGAGCTGTGCAGGGGAATGTTTCAAACAGGAGATCCACCTAAGACTCAGTCCCAGTCCTCAGCCTACCCCTGGGGGGAGTCTATTGCCCTGGGTACCCTTCTTGTCTATGGCCCAACTAAAAGCCAATTTGAGTGTTTTTTCCCAAATAAAGCCTCAGTTAATTCTGCCAATCCCACCCCCTCCTCCAGCAAAAAAAAAAAAAAAAAAAAAAAAAGAATCCCTCATTCAGGCATGCCCTATTCATGGGGCCCTGATGGTAATGCAATTTTTTACTGGCTCAGAGATAGGATCTAACAGGGCCTGGCACCATGGATAGAGAGGATTACTGACAAAGGTGGACAAAGGATTGTTCTCTTCACAGGATCTCCACTAGCTAGCAGTGGGTTCCTCTTAATCTGCATTAACAATGTGGTTATAGTCCTTGAAAATTCTGGACTGTGAAGTGTTTCAGAAAGGCAGGCTTTCCCTGCACTTTCCATCTAACCGGCACAGGGAACAAGAATGCCCATGCTTCCCACAGCTTTCCTCTTTTCTACAAGTTGCTTGCCAGTTGTTCCTGTTTGTCCCTCATTTCTTCACATGGATACTATAAAACAACCTTCTACTGAGTTTGGGTGCCTGGCTGTTTCCTTTCCTTATTCTGTCCAGTTTGGCATATGCTACAAATCAGAGTGGTTTCCTGGAGAGGGAATTGTTAAACATGCACCATCCCACCCCAGTTTATATAGCACCTAGGATGTCACAAGCAGCTCTGTTCCATTATTGTGTTATGAATGGAGTGACCAAGAACTCTGGATAATGAAAAGGCACATCATCAGTGATTATCCCAGGACAATGGGCAGAGATGAGGACTGTAATGGGGAACTGGGGACATGCAGTCACTAATTTTGAACTCTTTGCCAGGTTTGTAATTATTATTCTAAAGCATAATTTCTTTTTAGTGGTACAGCATTCCTTCAGCTGGAAATTTGGAAGATTTTTCTATTATTCAACTATTTATAATTTTTCCAATAGTAAATGATATTTCAATAAATGTGTATAAAAATAAAATTTTGAGAGTGTAATTTCAAGGCAGGAGGTATAAATATCATATTAAAACTCTAAATACACATTGCCAAATTGCTTACCCAAAAGGTAATAGACATACTTATGTTCTTCTTTCATCAGCCCAATTCACCAAAGCCTTTCTAGTACTTAGAATTAGAGCCGAGAAAACTTTCCAGTCCTCTCTGCTCCTCCCTTTATAGATTTTGCTTTCCAGCTAAGCTGAGTAGGTCTGGGAACTCAACAAGCTCTGTTCTCTCTGGGCTTCATCTGCTCCTTTGCTCCTGTGTTCCCTCCACAAAGAGGTTGCCCCCTATCTCTCTTCAGCCCTATCAAGGGCTGCAAGCACCTCACAAATACCCTATCAGACAGTGACAGTCCTGAATGTACACAACAGGCAATGAAACAAAAATATGTGGCAAGGAGCCAGTTGGTAAGGGAAATTTATTTGCCCTTTACTTTGATGGGATTGACAAAAAAAAAAAAAAAATTCCTAGTGTCAAATGCTCTCTGCAAATCCTGAAGTCCTGGGAAAATCTCAGAGGTATCTGAGGAAAGAGATCAATGCCCTCCATCTACTCCAGCACACACTTCTACACAACAAAGGCTGTGAATACCTGTATCTCTGTCTGAGTCTTCCACTCAGTTTTCCCACCTGGACTGGTCTGAACACATGATGGAAGCAGCTGTCCACCCACAAAGAATGGGGCTTTGGTGCATACATGTCCCAGCCAGACCCAGGCCCAGGGGTGTGTTCTCCCAGTTACATGGGGCTTCACATTGAGAAGAGCCTCACACCTGGCTTAATGATCTGCTGTCAACACCTTGAAATTCTTAGTAATTCTATCTTTGGACTAGTGTTGCAAGTGAAGGCTGATGGGGCCCTGGAGAATGTGTGTGAGCAGAGGATAATCATACAATGTGCGTATTCCCCACCATTGTTCCTTTCCTCCTCATTTCCATAGAATATTCTTGATGCCCCACAAGTACAAAATTTAGAAACTCAAGATATCAGGGGAACAAGCAAGTACAGGATAAATGTGTCACATCAATGTTTGAGTAAAGGGGAACAGATAGCCTCAAGGGCTACACTTTCCGATCACACCAGAACTTGCTTCAAAGGCGGAAAGATTTGGGAACAATCAAGGAATTCTTTCTTACTCTTGTTAATTGTCTATATTAACCAAACACTTACGCTGAAAATGAAGAGACAGAAAGAAAGGGAAAGCTGAGAAACTCACATCACTTCTCTTTCAGTCCTTCCTTACTCATTAGTAAGTCAAATATAGATAGCACTGGTAGAACGGGCACCTATGGAGAAGTGAAATATGACCGGGTGGGTTAGTTCTGTGCAGTGCAGTCACCATTCTGGTAAGAGAGAGAGAGATGCATTGTAAACTGCCAAATAAGAACTGCATAATTTTGATGATTCTGTGAGTGAGTCAAATTCTGATATTTGCATTTAAAACTGCTATTTGCACTCTATAACATTAAGATGAACATTAAAATGTATGCTAATAATTAAAAATTCTTCCTTATCCTTTGAGGGCTGAAATAACTTTGAGGTACCTTCTCCACTAAGAGTAGAGCTCAGTGGGGTTGAGCTCCAGCTGTCCCCATGGGTCACTTACTTGATTATACCCCTTCTTTCTGGCTGCCTTCCTTCCTCTGACTTCCCCTTCCCCCCAAAATCTCCCTTGGATCACTGCAGAAAAACACTACTTGAAAACAAATGCTTGAATCAGCGCCTTTCACATGGAATTCATTGAGAACACCTCTTTTTTGTACTGGGCACTGCTGTTTAGGGGCTCCTGGTAGGGATGTCTCCTTTGTGGTTTTGCTCTGATCGGATAAGTTATTGATAAGCCAATAGAGAGCTGTGATGTGCATCTTATCAGCCCACTCTGGAGCTTACTGTAGCTCAAACAGGCCAGGAAACTGAAATGCTTTTTGAATGTTTGTTGATATTCTTAAGGAAAATATAAAATTACGAGTTTTAGAAATATTAAAATCAAGTCAAAATATTTTTTTTACTAGTGTCAGGATATCCTAAAATAAATATCCTTTTGTCATTTCTTTAACCTTTGAAATTTCTTTTATAGACAACTTGGGGGGATTTTGTTAGCTTCATGAGGTCATGAACCTCAAGGCATGCAGACAAAGGGAAGATGGTAGCCTGTCTCAAACAAGGACCTATCATGCCATGATGCACACAGGCTACTGAGAGCATTTCACCTCTTGTCATAATTCTTTTGTAAATTACAGTGACTTCCTAACTTGATCACATGACACAGAGGGAGATGGCATTACCAAATATGATAGGAAGAGTTTTGACCTCTTTTCCTTAAACCCAGGATGGCCCTCCCCACCAGCAGGGAATTGCTGAATGGCCAAAGTTCAAGTCATTCCCAAGGCAAAGGTACAAGGTGCAACCTTCATATCTGGAATCAGAAGAGTGAGTACCAACAGCACATTGCACCTCTTCATTCTAATTCTTATTGAAGGGAGTTGCTGGTTGTCCCTGGTGGTCCTGCTTACCAGATACAAAATGACAGCAATGCTGTCCTGGAACTCTCCCTGAAGAGCAAAGGGAACACATTTTAACTGAGCGGATTTCACTCCAGACTTTCAATATTGACTCAGGAAGCCAAGCCTATTTCTAACAATTTGATTCTCATCTTTTGAGCCTCCCTTATAGAACAAACACCCTAAATGTTAAAGCTTTGAGGTAGGCATCAAGCAGAATGCCACTCTGTGGGATTCTCTATGTGGTATTAACAGCTATGGCGTCACATTTTTCTGGCTCTACCCTCATCCAGTCTCAAAGCGTTCCTGAAAGTCCCCAAGAAACATCCCCAATGTCACAAGAACCCCTTCTCTGGACTCCTACTGGATGCCAGTGTTGTTGTCTCTCCCAATCTGGTTCACACTGATGAGTCCCTGGTGTCATTACTGCCCCACTGATGCACTAACACTTCCAACCATAAAGATACAGATTAACTTTTCAGGAAAGATCTAGGGCATCTTTTCTTCAGATAAGTTCTTTCTTCACTATCTTTTGTGAACAGATTAAAATACTTTTCTGATATAGGAGAAGTTCTAATCCTCTGCTGGTGGGGGCCTCCAGGAAAGGTTTACAATGAGTCATTCCTGTCACTTCCTTGTCATAGCAGTCGGCAACTTCCCTGGGGACTTAGGACAGAGCTAGGTTAACACTACCCAATTGCCCATGCTTTCTCTGAACTATGTGATGGACAGCTTCAGGGAAGCCACTAGGGTCGTTTTAAAAATTATTTCCAAATGGATAGATAAGTGGAGAAAGAAGCCATCACAAAAGACAGAGCAACTTGGTCTCATTGTTTGGAATGAGTATGTCTTTTAAAAATGTAGTCTTGAAAAGACTCCATCCTGGACTCAAATGCTAAAGATCACAGAAAGCAAGCAAGAATTATAGTAAGAGCTAACCTCTCAAAGAAAATACTCATTTGGTTAATTTCTGGGCAATTTGTCTTTCTTTAAGGAGTGTCACACTGTGCTTTTCTCTCTTGCCCTTGTAAAGTGGGTCCATTAATCTTGCATGTGGTGACTACCTTTTGATGAAGCTTCACTGAGGATTGTCAGGGGACAAGAAAATAGGTGGGAATATTAATATGAAATCCATATTCAAGGGTCACCTTGCTTGGTACACATTTTTTTCTTTTGGGTTGGCAAAATTTTATAAATCACCTGAAATCATTAGCATTAATGCAATTGCATTTTTTCATTACTTATCTGAAACTATGCATATATATATATATATATATATATAATTTTTGAAAAACTTATTCTGGGAAATACAAATTTTCTCAAAGATCCTTCTTTTATTCAAGTTCCTATAATACAGTATTACTTATCTATCGCTTCATAACAAATTACCTCAAATTTGGTGGCTTAAAATAGCAATAAACATTTATTATCTCACAGTGTCTGTGGTTCAGGAATGTGGGGCTGGTCTGGCTGAGTGTTTCTGTCTCAGGCTCTCTCAGGAGGCTGCCATCAGGTGTGGGCCAAGGCTGGAGTCATTAGAAGGTTTGATTGGGGGTAGAAGGTCCATTTCCAAGCAGACCGCTCACGTGGCTGAAGGTGCTCACTATTGACAAAAGATCTCATTTCCCTTCCTCAAAACCCCTTCACAGGCCCTCTTAAGTGTCTTCTTAACATAGTGCTGGCTTCTCCAGAGAAAGTAGTTCTAGAGACTGAGGTGGAAGCCATAATCCCTTTTATTAAATAGCCTTGGTCATTACATACAGTAATTTCTGCCATATATTATGGGTCATGCAGACTAGCCCTGATTCAGGGTAAGAGACTATACAAGGGCCTGTATGCTGGAAGCCAAGCATCCTTGTGCAGGTGGGATAGTGTTGGAAAGTGGCTATCACAATTAAATATCATATTTGTGCATATAACTTTCTAATTATGAGAAGGAGGCACGTAAAGAGGTAGGTAGTCTGGCCGTCATAACCTGTGAGTTGTCTTAGGATGAAATGTCTTAAATTGTCCTAAAGTATGACAGACCCTAAAACCCTAGCTCTTTAATTCAGCCAGCCTCCATACTTCTTGAATTGCATACACAAATGCACATGCACACACATACACATACACATACACACACACACACACACACACACACACACACACACACACACACACACCATGCTCTGGCCAACTCAACTGGACTTAGAACATTAGCAAATGTTTCAATATACTATTTAGTAGCTCCCTGCCTCCTTCCCATTATTCTCCCCAACCCTCTACACACACTGGTTTGCTTGCTTTTGCCTCATTCTATCCTCCAGGCTCTTAGCTTTATACCTGTTTTAGATGTCTCCTTCTGGGTTATATGTGTCTATTGTCCTAAACTCACCTTAGATTTCAGAACTTGGCCTTCATGCATGGTTTTGCACTTCCCCTCCTCCAAACATACTCTTTCCCTTTGTATCAGGTGGAGATCCCCCAAATCAGCTGCAACCCCTCTGGCCTGCTCCTCTGCACTCCAACCCCAAGACAAGGGCCTTGCTGGGAGCAGAACCAGCTTCTTCCTTGAAGAAATGAGAGGATTTAAATATCCCATATGTAAGGATTATCTCAAGTGGAAAGAAAATACAATTTGAGCTGGTACTCTATGCAAGGCATTTCCCTGAAGCTCTTTAACCTTGATTTGGAAATCATCCCCCAAATCCCAGACTAATACCCGCTATCCATGTGCATGGTGAAACATAATCTTTCTCTGTCACTGCTAAGATGTACTTTCTGCATTCTCCAATGTTCATTATTCCATGCCAGGTTTTATTTTCTTATCACATGGTTCTGCCTTTCACTAACCTTCCTGTAGGACTTTGGAAACATTCCACCTTAAAGGGGGATTTATGTGTCCATGTGGGAGTTAGAACAGATGTGGAGCTGATTACCAAGAATGAGAAATGGCTCATCCAGTAGTCGACAGCCAATATCATGAGGAAATGTAGCAAGAGAAGATAAAGGGTTTTTCTGCTCTGTGTGGAAAGCCAGTGTATGATTGGAAAGGACTTGGAGACATTGTTGATTCAGAGGTAGTGGGTGGGAAAAGCATGTCTAAGATCAAGAGCTCTAGAAACACACCACTGCCAGTGTTCCCTGCTATGTGACAGGCTTTTTACTAAGACCTAGATATCTGAAGATCAAAATGACAAGGGTTGTAGCCTCATAGGCTTTTCAGACAGGGACAGGAAGTCAAACATGCATGAGCAAGTGTGTGTCTAAGGAGCATGAACGGCTATTCCTGTTGTACTGGGAAAGGGATAGCTATATTCACCCCACACTTTGATGTCTGAGTTCTTTGGCCCTAAGCATAGAAACATCCCTACTTTTCTTAATTTAGGGATTTAAATTTATATCTCTTAAGATAGCAATTATTAAAAAAAATAAGCATAAGCAAAGATGTGGAAAAATTGGAACCCTTGTGCAGCTTGTGGGAATGTAAAATGGGCACCGTCTGTGCAAAACAGCATAAATTTTCTCAAAAGTTAAAAATAGATTTATTATATGATCCAACTGTTGGGTCAGCAGCCCAGGAATGCAGGAGGAACAATAGAAATGACCGCAGGGGCCACCATCTTCCAGCCCTCACCTTCCTTAACCCTTGACTCTCCTGCCAAAAGGATGTATGCCCAGGTCTAACCCGATACCTATGCAGGAAACAGAAGTATCAGGACTACCCCCCCATACCTTTCAATCACCATATATGGATGTGAGCCCTTGCCCTGCCTTGGCCAGATAAAAGACCCCCACCCCCGACTCCCTTCTAGTGCAACTTCCCTGACTCCCCTCTCCGGAGTCATGGAATCTCGCCAGAGGGTGCCCACCTCCTCCCAGCACGACTTTCCCGGCTCCCCTTCTCCTGAGCCCTAAAACTTTGCCAGAGAGTGCCTTTAATAAATCTTGCCTTGCGCCTACCTCTCCTGGGTTTACCCCACCTGCAAAACTTTATATTTGGTGTCCGAAACCTGGGAGAAGATTGAGCCCCCACCCTGATGGGGAGGCTCTCTCATCTCCCTAGCCAGACCTGGACCTGTCTTTCCCAATGCCACTTCTGAAGCCGTGGTGATTTTTCCCCGATTCCACACCTCCCTTTGGAAATCCCTGCCCTAATAGCGGCCATGTCAGGGAGAACCCTGCCAGTCACCGGTGACCTCCATGACTCCAAGAGGCTGGGAGACATCCTAACCTCTATGGCTTTTGACACAGTTTTTCCGCAACCCAGTGGTGGAGGAGGGGACGCCTTCCTTCCTCCAGCCCTCGTGTTGCCCAGCAACGAATCATGGGGACCTTCCAATCCAAATTGGATCCTAAAACATCCCTAGGGTGTTTTCGGCCTGTTGGCCAATCTTAAATCCCTGGAACTGGAGCAGGACCTGTGAAAATGACATTACTATACTGTCGCTTGACCACAATACCGATTTGACAATCAGTCCCAGTGGCCTCCAGAAGGCACGTTTAATTATCAGATTCTCATGGACATAAATAACCTCGGCAGACACCAAGGCAGATGGGCCAAGTTCCTTTATGTTCAGGATTTCTGAACCCTCGTCTACCCCTCCTCCTCCCCACTCCTATCCCAACTCCTGACAAAGTTATCAGCAGTCAACAGGAAACTTCAATCAAAGTTTACTGAAGGTTAAATTGATGAGGGAGCAGAAGGCTGGCTGGGGACAAAGCAGAAGCTGGCACCTTACACCCTCTCTCTACCTCCCCACCTCGGTAATGTGTGGCATTCCTCAGGCACCCCTGGCTGCCCTAAAAGAAAAACAAATGATTACGTTGCAGAGATCACAGTCCTGCAAGACAGGAGCCCCTCTGGTTTGCAAATGTCCTACTGATTTACAACAAAGAAGCCATCTTTTGGATAGCCCAACTTCCAGAGACAAGCAACTCATTTCCTCAAGCTCTAACATCGCCCTCCCCTCCATAAAACTGAAGGAGGCTGAGGGGAAGGAAATGTAAATAAAGTTAAATTTTTTCTAAACCTAAAACTCACTGACAAGGATGTTTGATAGGAGAAATGTGACATTCCACCAGGAAACTCCCAATTGTCTTCATGTTAATGCCTCATTAGAGGGAAAAACAGCCTTGGCTTGACACTAACCATGCCTCCGGTATCCTGACAGTCTTCTTTACCGTGACAGCCCTTCTGAACATTCCCTTTGTCCTCACCTACTCAACTCCTGTGTATATAACCAGCCACTCCTCGGGATATCAGGGCAGCATCTCCTCCTACCCAAGGGTCCTGTCCCCATGCTTTAAAGTTGTAGAAGGTTTGTGAAGGGAAACCATTCAGAACCCAATGAAAACCTGGCCATGTTTCTTAACCTACTTACTAAGGCGCTGACTCAATACACTCACCTAGACCCGGCCTCTCCAGCAGGGGTTACTGTTTTAACTACCCATTTTATTTCTCAGTCAGTCGCCGACATTCAGAAAAAAATTAAAGAAAGCGGAGGAGGGCCCTCAAACTCCCATTTCTGATCTGGTGAAATGGCATTTAAAGTCTTTAACTCCCAAGAGGAGGCAGCAGAACTTAAGCTCCAAGCCAGACTCCCAACAGAAGGTCCAACTGCAAACCCAAGCCCTGGCAGCAGCTCTGAGGCTGGCAGGTTCTGGGGGTCAACAGAAGGGAGCACCTAACCATTTCCCTCTGGGGGCCCGTTTCAAGTGTGGAGCCAAGGGATACTGGGCCTGTCAATGCCCCAATCCAAAAGTGCCTACTAGGCTGTGCCCTCAATGCCGCATGAGGGGCCACTGGAAATTGGACTGCCCCAGCCTCAAAGGATTCCCAGCACCTCCACGTGGGGGAGACCCTGAGATGGTAAGTCCTGCCTTCCAACTTCTCAGATTGAAGAATGACTGATGGAGCCCAGACTCAGACAACCCTCTCACCCATGCCAAGCCCAGGGTCACACTCTCCAGGTAGTGGGTAAGTCCATTTCCTTTCTGTTGGACATGGGGCTACCTATTCTGTCCTGCCTTCCTGCTCAGGTCCTACTCGTCCCTCCCCAGTTGCAGTTATGGGAATTGATGGTACTTCCTCCACTCCAAAGGCCAACCCACCCCTTACGTGCAGCCTGGATGGGTTCCCCTTCTCACACTCCTTCCTCATCATCCCTTCCTGCCCTGTTCACCTTAGGCAGGGACATCTTCCACAAACTTCAGGCCACCATTAGTCTCTCTCCCTCTCCCTCGGCTTCAGCTCACCTCATTCTCCCTCTACTCCACTCTGACTCATCCTCTATCCCGGTCTGTCTCCCCTCTGTAGACCCACAAGTATGGGACATTTCCAGATCTAAAGTAGCAACCTACCAGGGAGGACTTAAGTCCATCATCTCCTTATCCCCATTAACTCTCCAAGCAACTAGATGTCACCGCCCAGTGATGGCATCCCTGCCTCAGGGCCCTAGTGGCAGCTGCTTCTCTTACAAAAGAGTCCCTCAAACTTACCTTAGGACAGTGCCTCACCCCCATCAACTGAGGGACTTAGCCACAAATCCTTGGCACAACTCACTCTTTCCCATCTCCAACTCTACCACCTGCTGTTCATAGAAACCTCCCAGGTCACACTCTGTATCCCCTCACCTAAATCCCACCACTCTCTTGCCAACACCTTCGTCTTCCCCCACTCCTTCCCACTCCTTCTCTCAGCTCCTGGAAGAACTCTCTCCCTCCCATCCAGGACTTTAGGACTGGCCGCAGCCTGACCCCAATCATACTCTGTTCATGGATGGGAGCTCCTTCATAGCACCAGATAGATGGCAACGCACAGTCTATGCAGTGGTCACCCTGGATACTGTCATAGAAGAGATCCCCCTTCCCATTGGGACTACTTCTCAAAAGGCAGAACTCATGGCTCTCACCAGGGCCCTTCACTTATCTGAGGGCCAATGGGTCACTATTTATACTGACTCCAAATATGATTTCCTTATTACCCATACCCACTCTGTCATCTGGCAAGAAAGGGGATTTCTCACGACAAAGGGAACCCCCATAGTCAGCACCTCTCATTGCCAAACTCCTCGAGGCTCTCAATTACCCTACCGAGGTGGCTGTCATCCACTGCCATGACCATCAGGCCTCCAAGGACCCCATCTCTTTAGGGAACAACAAGGCCGACTCTATTGCCCAACAGATGGCCTTAAACTCCTCTCCAGCCCCTCTCCTGTTTCTCAACACTCCCCACAGTCCCTCATACACTGATGAAGATACTCAAGCCCTCAAAACATTAGGTGGCAGGTTGGGTGAGAAAGGATGGTATTATGTCCAGGACAAAATTGCCCTCCTGAACAGCCTAATCCACACCCTCATTACTGACATCCACCAGTCTCTCCTCATTGGTCTAAAGGCCCTATGACAATTTCTCCAACCTCTCTTTCACCACCCCCTCCTCCAAAAGACCATTAAGGAGGTACACCAGGCCTGCAGAACCTGTTCTGCAGTCAATGTCCAGGGTGGCCTCCGCAGACCGGACCCACCCACCAGCTCCTCAGGCATCAGCCAGGTGAGAACTGGCAACTCGATTCACTTATATGCCTTGACACAAAACCTTCAGACTAACTCTCATGGACACCTTCACAGGCTGGATCGAGGCATTCCCCACCACTAGGGAAACAGCAGACATGGCCACAGTTCTCATTGAGCACATCATCCTGAGGTTTGGACTCCCTTGAACCCTACAATCAGACAACAGACCAGCCTTCATCTCCAGCATCACACAACAGATCTCTGGGAGCCTCAACATCACCTGGAAACTCCATATCCCCTATCACCCCTAATCCTCGGGTAAGGTTGAGAGGGCCAATGTTGTTCCTCAAGGAACAACTCACCAAACTCACTCTTGAAACCCACCTCTCTTGGCCAACTCTTCTCCCACTAGCACTCAGCCACCTAGGGCCTTTCCTTGGCCCATCAGGACTCAGCCCCTTTGAGCTCTCGTATGGCAGGTCCTTCCTACTCAATCAACAACCTGCCTGCCTCTCCTCCACCCCTCCTATCTTATCTGCCATATCTGACCTTCACACGAGCCCTCCTAAGGGCTCAGGCAGATGCAACCATCCCCACCACCGACAGCCTGGGCGGAGACCTCCCCCAAGCCCTAAATCCTGGGGACCAAGTTCTCCTAAGAGAACTTCACCAAAAGTCCTTACAGCCCAGATGGACCAGCCCCCATACTGTTATTCTCACAACTCCCACAGTGGCAAAACTGCTAGGACACCACCTGTGGGTATACATCTCCAATCTAAAATCAGCCCCATCACAGGATGGCTGGACTTCCCAAACCCTGGGGCTCACACGGTTGCGGATTTCCTGCACCACTTCTCCTCACCCTCCTCCTTCTAATCCCTATAGCTGCCCCTTTGGTGACCCTGGATTCAGGTGGCACTTCTTCTGAGTGGAAACTTGCACCCATGGGGAAACCACACGGTCTAGTCAGTTGGTCACCACAGATTGCCAGCCCGGAGGGTGCCAGCCCTAGAGGAAATGGCTGTCTTTTCTACCCCCTCCTGCAACGGAAAAGGGCTGAGTTTCTTCCCCTAGTTATTGGGGCCTTTTAGCGTCTTCCTTAGTGGCCACCAGACTGAACACCGGGGACCTAGCTCACTCCATAGATGCTACCCGAGATTTATCCGAACAGCTCTGAACAGCCTTGGAGGCCTCAGCCGAGTCCTTATCATCCCTACAACAACAGATTACCTTAGTGGTCCAGGTAGCCCTACAGAACCGATGAGCCTGGAACTGCTCACCGCAAACAAGGGAGGAAACTACTTATTCCTCAATGAAAAATGCTGCAATTATATCAATGAATCCAGTATAGTCAAAACCAATATTGATGTCCTGGCAAAAATCCAAGACTCCCTTCGTGGCCAGCATCGCCCTGAAATAAACCCCTCTCAATGGTAGCTTTCCCCCTTAATGACCTGGCTCCTTCTGATCCTAAGTCCCCTTATTCTCCTCTGCCTATTAGCACTAATTGCCCCCTGTGTTCTTCGCTTCATTCAGGATCGCATTGGTGAGGTTTCCAGGGTCACTGTCAACCAACTCCTCCTGTGTCCCCATACCCACCTACCCATTTACGAAGGACCCTATAACAATGCCCATTTGCCAGCAGGAAGTAGCCAGATCTGAATCATGGCCCCTATTAAACCAAAAATGTCAGAATGTTGGGGTGGTGGCTGGGGAATGCAGGAGGAACAATAGAAATGACCGCCGGGGCCGCCATCTTCCAGCCTTCCCCTCCCCCCATTCCTTAACCCTTGACTCTCCCACCAAAAGGATGTATGCCCAGGTCACATCTCCATAGGTAACCCATTACCTATGCAGGAAACAAAAGTATCAGGACCCCCCCCCCATACCCTCCGATCACCAAACACCTTAACATGTATGGATGTGAGCCCATGCCCTGCCTTGGCCTGAATAAAGGCCCTCACCGACTCCCTCCCAGTACGACTTCCCTAACTCCCCTCTCTGGAGTCACGGAACCTCGCCCAAGGGTGCCCACCTCTTCCCAGCATGTTTCTTGGCTTCCCTTCTCCTGAGCCCTGAAACTTCACTGGAGAGTGTCTTTAATAAATCTTGCCTTGAATCTACCTCACATGGTGTTGTGTTTACCTCACCTGCAAGACTTTACACAAACAATTTCACTTCTGGGTAAATACCTGAAAGAATTGAAAACAGGAACTTGAAGAGATCTTTGTACTCCCATGTTCACAGTAGCATTATTCACAATACCCAAAAGGAGGAACACATGAATGGTTAACAAAATATGGTATACACATACAATGGAATATTGTTTAGCCTTATGAACTAATGAAATTCTGACACTTGTTACAATATAGTTGAGTATTGAGGACATTATGCTAAGTGAAATAAGGAGTGACCAAAAGACATACTACTTCTATGAGGTACCTAGAGTAATTAAACTCATAGAGATGAAAAGTAGAGTGGAGGTTGCCAGGGACTCAGTGGGAGGGAGTAATGGGGTGTTAGTGTTTAATTGGATAGTTTCAGTTTGAGACAATGAAAACAATTCTGGAGATGGGTGGTTGTGATGGCTGCACAATAACATAAATGTACTTAATGCCACTGAAGTATATACTAAAAGATGGTTCAGATGGTAAATTTTACATGTATTATATGTATTATATATGTATTTTTATGTACATTATATGTACTTTATATATAATTTGTATTACATATGTATTATATATGTATTATATATATTATACCTATATAGATTATATGTATATGTACTTAATTTTAAAAAATTAAAATATTATTATAGATTATTTAAAAGCTAGGGGAAAATATTTTTTATGAGTTAAGAAAAAAGTGATTTCCTTAGGTTGCAAAGACCTTGGCCAGACTACCCTGACCACCTAGTGCCTGGGGTGGTTCTTTCTCTAGTACACCTAGCTTGAAGCAAAGCCAAGCCACTAGTGCCTGAGTGCAGACCTATGGAAGTGGATACCAGACATATCAGTCTTTCCAGTGTCTGCCTTCTCTTCTTTCCAGAGGTGCCTTGGCCATGGCCAGTTCACTCTCTGGCACCATCAACCTCCATGAGCTCTGCCCTGCACTCATATGTGAAGAAGATGCTTCCATATTTGGACCCCAAGGGTTTTTCTCCAGTTTCAGACTGCCCCAGGTCCAACCTACAGATATTTTCAGCTTCTGAAGGTTCTGTCTTTTCTTCATCTGCCTTCTCTCCATTCTGGGCCACATGTCAGTAGTGGACCCTCTCTCCAGCTGTTTGGTCAGACAACCTTTCTATTCTGTCTTGCTAACCCAGTGATCACTGGTCTCTAGGACCCAAGGGCCTCATTCTTCAAGTTTTCCCTACCTTTTGCTTTGATCTTGGGTGTCTCTCTTAAGTCAAATATTTACTACCCTGACTTAGTGGTTCATTAGACAATGTCACGTGTTTGGAGAAAAAAACACATAAGCTTGTCTTGTCCATGCCCTGACTCTTTGGTTTCCTCATTGGTAAAATGGGTTTGTTGCAGAGAATCAAATAAAAATAAATGATTTATGAATACTCCACAGTGCAGGGCACACAGAGCTAAATCAGTGATAGCTCTGGGCAGTGTGGTTTGCAGTTCAGTATAGACCTTGGTTGATCACAAGCTTGGTTGTGATCTGACAACCAGATCTGAATGACTGCCTCCTAACCCACCATTGATGCTTCCCTGCACAGATGGAAGACACTGGGAGCCACAAGAGTCAGCTAGTAAGAGCTAGGGTTGTTTGCTTGGCAGGTGAGAGCTTCCATACCAGTGAGGGAGTCAGCTGATCTGTGGCTCTGAAAGAAAAGTATCAGGAATGTTTCTGTTCCAAGAAAGTGGTTTTATCATGGTTATGCTAACAGAGGGTTGAGGCTGTCACTGTGAATTAACTGATAAGTTATACCAAGTCCCATGGTCACTGGTCAGGAAGCATCTTTCGTTAGTACGAGGGAGGGTTTGGCCCCCCAGCTTTGGCTGAGCGTGTCAAAAAAAAATAATAATAATAACAACCCAGAATGGGAAGCTTGTTAAAAGCAGTAAGATATATTTTGTTCAGACTACTGCCATGGTGGAGATAGACTCCAACATAAACTGAGCTCAGTGTTAACCAGGACCTAAAGGGGACTAGAGTTTTAAAAAGAAAGCAGAGAAGGAAGAAAAAAAGGGCTATGGGAAGTGAAAAATAAAGGAACCAAAAAGGATACTGGGTTTGGGGAGTTATGAGGAAATGGATAATTGCAAAAAAGAGGTAAGTGGAGAATTGCTTTAAAAGGTTTGGCAATGTGCGTTGAAACAAGGTACATTTTTGTGGTTTAGGAGCACTGCATTTTCTTTTCTTTTTTTAAAATTTCTTACTTAAATTCCAGTTAGTTAACATACAGTGAATGTTAGTTTCAGGTGTACAATATAGTGACTCGACACTTCCATATACTACCCTGTGCTCATCAGAATAAGTGCACTTCTTAATCCCCATCACCTATTTCACCCATCTCCATACCCATCTCCTTTATGGTAGTCATCAGTTTGTCCTGTATGTTAAGAGTTTGTTTCTTGGTTTTCCTCTCTCTTTTTTTCTCATATGATCATTTATTTTTTCTTTTGCTCCCCTCACCTCAAACATTGTGTTATCTTGGACATGACATGTCCCAGTGCAGGTAGAGGCCAGACTGAAGACTTGTTAAGTCTTTTAGTACAGCGTTCAAGCAACTGTTTTTGCTGGGTGGGAGTACACAGTTCATAGTTGGAAACAGTTGTGGAAGATAGTGGCTCAGTCATTAAAGCCTCTGCCTTTGGCTCACATCATGATCCCAGGGTCCTGGGATGGAGCCCCACATCGCACCCCACCTCAAGCTCCCTGCTCAGAAGGGAGCCTGCTTCTCCCTCTCCCACTCTCCCTGCCTGTGTTCTCTCTCTTGCTCTGTCTCTCTCTGTCAAATAAATAAATAAAATCATTAAAATAAAAAGCTACTTGCTCATAGTGCACAAAGTATAAATGAGGAAAATGTGAAGTCTTGAAACAGGGGTTGAGAGTCTTTAGGAACAAAAGTGTTGACTTGTAGCTCACTATGGAGTAAGTATGGCAGAAGGTCTCCAGAGTCTTGATTTGCATTTGAATTCCCAGCAAAATGCACCATTCAGCAGTGCCCTCATTTCCAGATGTTCACCTTTTGTCATCTGCTTTACTGATTACCTTGCAAAAAAAGGTTTTCACCACTTTTAATTGGCTTAGAATTGAACCCAACAAATGTTCTTGTGATCTATTTGCCAGGTGCTTAAAAGATCGAAGATGAATAAAACCATGGCTTTATGACACACAGATGCCTCTGGACAGAACTTGGGAGAAGTCAGTTTTCTGTGTGGACCCACTCAGCATTCTTCCTTTTTTCATCTTGATTTCTTCTGACCTGACTTTTGTTCCTTACAACCTGGTCATCCTCCAAGGCTCATCCTGCCATCTCCATCCAGTTCTGAAAAGACTTTCCTAATGCCTCCCATCACTAGCCCCTACCTGGCACCCCTCACTCACTTACTCTCTACATGTTCTTATCCTAATAAGAATGTGTTTCACTGAGACTTGAGGCTTCCATAAATACCTCTGGTTTATTGAGCTGCTAGACAAATAAGTAGTAGATTTACTGTTTTTGGCAATTGATGAGGAGTGACTAGATAGATGCTTAGACAGCACATTCATGGGCACAACCATTTGGTTTGATATGTGGAGCAGGCCAACAGAAACATAGCAGTGATTGGAAAAAAACAGAGATGGCCCGAGAGCAAAGACTGAGTAATCTGTTACCAAGTGCATTTATTTCTGTTGCTTATATACTCTGGATAAGAGATGAGGATCTATGCCTCAAAGGCAAGTAAGATCATGTCCTTGCTTTTCAGTTTGTTTGGGGAGGGGGTGGCTGTGACTCTCAGAAGTCTCTTCTTAACTCCATCTGCACAGGCTTGAGCTATGAAGTATTTGCTTTTATGCAATTTGTATTACAGAGAAATGTTCCTCTTGACTTGAATGTTGTCTTGAATTTTGTCCCTGCAACTGTCTTGGGTTTTAGGAAAGGGCTCTGATTTCTGAAGAGTCCAGACCAGAAGAAGGAGAGTACAACTCTAAAGAAGCCTTGGATCTTAGGCTGGAGAAGGAAATCTGGAATAGCAGCTCAGACATAAGGAAGCAGAACTTAGGGCTATTGGAAGATGGACCTTCCAGCTAGAGGGTCTGTGCTAGGTGTGGGATAAATGGGCATATTGCCTTCAACTTCAGGTTCAGTGTGGCTCAGGGGTTGAGCATGGGACTCAACCTGCAACTGAAAACAGCTGACCTCAGTTTGGGGTAAAAAGAGGGATGTATCTTGGTGGAGGCAAATTAAATTTGGTTTTGTCAGAAGTAGCCTTTATTTTGTCCACCTCATGTCATTGAGGATCACAACAATGGAAATTTATCCTCTGTGGTTTCATTCTAGCTCATCACAACCCACCAGAGACTCTGGTTCAGGCAGCTACTTCTGCATCCTCAGCCACATGTCCAGTGATGTGAAGGGCTGCTATTTTCCAACCCAAGGAGACAATGACTCTGGGAATTACCTGAGCCGTGACTATAGTGGCTTTGGATCACCCAAGTACTATTTTGCAGCTGAGGCATGTGTTGAAGGCTCATGCCTATTATGCTCATGTTTGTTTAATTTACTAAGCAGAGATGTGAGGTCTCCAGAGGTGGGTGGGTACAACACAGTAGTGTTGAATTGTTAACTTTAATTTTATGCATTTTTTATACCAGTTCACTTTTTGCACAAGGAATGTTTTACCTTTGTTAAATTAAAAAAGAATTAAAAAAGGAAAATTGGAAGAAAGAAAAATACACATGGATTTTACAAAGAAAAAAAGTAGGAAAGGTGAAGTGATGATGATTATGGATTGCCCATGGAGGGAGGTTGGGATAACAGAAGGTCAGAGGATGCTTGAGGGGAGCTTCATTTTGAGTTAGAGTATACTTGTATCTTCCAAGCTACAGAACATCATTTGTCAAGTTTCTTGTACATGGTAGAGCAGTGGTCTCAAATACAAGTTTATTAAAGTTTTGGGAAATGGGACTTCAAGATCCCCATTACCATAGAATCACAGGGCATTCCCAATACAACGAAGTGGTTCCATCTGAATACCCATCACCTCCTCTTGTGTAGAGCCTCAGAGGACAGCTTAGAGCATATGAGGTGACCAGAAGAACTCCTCAGTGACAGTACCAGAGATGTCTTCTGTGATAGGTAAAGGATACCTTCCTTTGAATAATTATTAATTGAGTCTTTAATAAGGAAGAAGTAACTGGGTGCTGGAGTTTATATATACATTATGGAAAAAGTATGTGTTTACCTGATAACTTGATTTGGGACCAAAATTCTGTTAATGCATCTCCTACATCTTTGTTAAACACTGTTCTAGAAGGAAGTCAACTAGTCTAGCCTTTCCAGAGTTTCACAGTAAAATTTGCCTTCTTGAATGTCCTTTCCCTTCTGAGGCAAAGCAGTCATGCCACAAAATTGATTATTTTGTTAACTTTGTCCACTATAGAAAATAGTGTGATTTTTAAATCATGTATTAATTTTATTTTCTTAAATTATTTCTCTTTCTGAATACAAATGTACCAATAAATGTACAAAAATTTTTTCTTTATTCTAAGAAAAATTATACAAAACAACTTATGAAAAAGAAGTCATCCATAATCTATCCATCCAGCAATAACCACTGTTAACTGCTTTTCTATGCATACATATTTAAATATTTTACCATATCAGAGTATATAGTCATGGTAATTTAGCTACTGCTTATCAAATGTTGGCTCTGCTTATCAAATGTTGGCTCTCACTGGATATCAGGCAGTGATAATTTAGCTACTGCTTATCAAATGGATATCAGGCAGTCTGTCCTTTAAATACATGTGATCTCACCGTAGATAGAGTGGGGAAATAGACAGAAATGGTCAGAGAGTTAAAGAAACTTGCCCCAGCCAACCAGGATTTCCATCCAGGCCTATACTCACACTTTCAATATTCCTTGAAAACTATCATCATTGTTGTTCTTGTGTTTTGGTTTTCCACCTAACTGTAGCATAGCCATTACCTTCTAAGACTGTGGATTAATATAGTCCTAGAGTAGGATATTAGAACTTGTGTATAATTATTAGAGCAGAACCACTTTGCAATAGCAAGTGTATCCCTGTGTGTGCCCTGATTTCCAGTGAACTCAAACTGTTGAACTTTCAAGCCAAATGTTTCTAGTCCCCCCAAATTAAAAAAAAAAAAAAAAGATTTTATGTATTTATTTGACACAGAGAGATCACAAGTAGGCAGAGAGGCAGGCAGAGAAAGGGGGGAGGGGAGAAACAGGCTCCCTGCCAAGCAGAGAGCCCAATGCAGGGCTTGATCCCAGGACTCTGAGATCATGACCTGAGCCAAAGGCAGAGGCTTAACCCACAGAGCCACCCAGCCTCCCCACTCAGTCCCTTCATAAGAAGAAAGTTATTAACAGCACTCTAAAGTGTTTGACTTGAGAGAGGTAATTTCCTCCACAAAGAGTCCCTGATTGCTTTTACTCTGGTAGGAGTGGGTCCATGCTATGCAGCACTTTGAGGTTATGGAAAATAAAGACAGTACTGCATTTTCAATCCAGATGTTTCAGGGGATGCTATTTTAATACATATCTCTTCTGTGTGATAGAGGTGACTCATTCTAGAGCTAAGTCAATCACCCCTGTTGTGCACTGAAATGTGCTGCTTAGAATACCTTTGATGATGGGCTCACTGCCCAGCTCTGGGGTGGGGGCTACTGGCAATCTTCCACTAGGCTTCAACCCTCTGGTGACTGCTCCATCCACAGAGCCATCTCATCCAGGCTGACATCACTCCCCCAGGTAGCCCACATCCAATGATGGAACCCCACATCAGGTTCCCTGTTCTTCTTTCTCTCCCCCCCATCCCATCTTTTAGTACTCTCTCACTATCTCTCTCTCTCTCTCTCTCTCTCTCAAATAAATAAATAAATAAAATCTTTTTTAAAAAAATGGTTTAAATAAATAGAGAAATACCATTTATATGATTTGGCAGATAGACTATTATAAATATCTGAGTTCTCTCCCCAATTAGTTTATAAATTAAATTTATAAATTTATAAATTAAAGGGAAACCCAGTCAAAGTCCCCTTGGGAATTTTGTGGGATTTAATAAGTTGATTTTTTTTGTACCCACAAGTTTATATTTCCAGGTTTGATTAAGATTCCTATGTCTTCTTTACACAGACAAAAAATAGTTTTGGAAAGTTACATAAATATTTTAACCCTAAGGTACCTAGCTACCTAGGTAAGTAAATTACATTTAAAAAGCTGGCTTTTGAACTCCTCAAACTCAGCACACACAAAACAGATAATCATGTCAAAAAGTGGGCAGAAGACATGAACAGACACTTCTCCAATGAAGACATATAAATGTCTAGCAGACAGGGAGATTCAAATCAAAACCATGTTGAGATACCACCTTACACCAGTTAGAATGGCCAAAATTAACAAGACAGAAAACAACGTGTGTTGGAGAGGATATGGAGAAAGGGGAACCCTCTTACACTGTTGGTTGGAATGCAAGTTGGTGCAGCCACTTTGGAGAACAGTGTGGAGATTCCTCAAAAAATTAAAAATAGAACTTCCCTAAGACCCTGCCATTGCACTACTGGGTATTTACCCCAAAGATACAGACGTAGTGTAAACAAGGGTCATCTTTACCCCAATGTTCATAGCAGCAATGGCCATGGTTGCCAAACTGTTGAAAGAACCAGGTGCCCTTCGACAGATGAATGGATAAGGAAAATGTGGTCCATATATATTATGGAGTGTTATGCCTCCATCAGAAAGAATG
Organism: Mustela nivalis; assembly: GCF_964662115.1. Lineage (NCBI taxonomy): Eukaryota > Metazoa > Chordata > Mammalia > Carnivora > Mustelidae > Mustela > Mustela nivalis. The sequence goes on from NC_139025.1 coordinate 122,828,530, forward strand.
ATTACCCAACTTTTGTATCAACATGGACGGGACTGGAAGAGATTATGCTGAGTGAAATAAGTCAAGCAGAGAGAGTCAATTATCATATGATTTCACTTATTTGTGGAACATAAGGAATAACATGGAGGACATGGGGAGATGGAGAAGAGAAGTGAGTTGGGGGAAACTGGAAGGGGAGGTGAACCATGAGAGACTATGGACTCTGAAAAACAATCTGAGGGTTTTGGAGGGGCAGGGGGTGGGAGGTTTGGTGAGCCTAGTGGTGGGTATTATGGAGGGCATGCATTGCATGGAGCACTAGGTGTGGCATAAACAATGAATTCTGTTACACTGAAAAGAAATTTAAAAAATAAATAAAAATTTTTTAAAAATTAAAAATAAAGAATAAAAATCTACAAGAAAAAAAAAAAGAAAGAAAGAAAAGCTGGCCTTCATAAAAGACCTTTCCAAAGAGCTTTTACAAATAACAGGCAAAGAGAGTGTTTTTGTTGTTGTTGTTGTTGTTTACAGTTTTAAAATGCTGATTCTCCCATTTCATAATGTCTTCAACCATTCCTCTCTTCAACCCAAATTTTGTTCTCAGTAGCCAGTATACTCCAAATTAAGCACCCAATGTCATAAAATTCAGGACTAGAAAACATCTTTTAAAGTGAGCTTATCTCAAGGGGAGGAGAAAGATGATGGAGGAGTAGGAGACCTAAATTTCATCTCACCTCAGGAATTCAGCTAGATAGTTACCAAATCATTCTGAACACCCACAAATGCAGCAAGAAATCAAAGAAAATAATACCAGCAATTCTATGAACAGAAAAGCAACTACTTTCTGGGAGGTAGGACATGTGGAGAAGTGAATCTGAGGCCATATTTTGGAAGATAGACTGTGGAGGGAAGGGATCCTCCACCAGCAAGCTACTGGCAAGTGATAGAGCAATGGGGCACAAAATCAGAACTTTTAGAAGTCTTCTCTGCTGAGGGACATCACTCTAGTGGCTAAGCTAGTTGTGGAACCTTCACTGGGACAGTGTGATCTCAGGACCCTCAGAGTCACAGAAAGACTTAGGGTGTCTGAGTGTGGCAGAGCTCTCAAGTATTAGAGTGGGGACACTGACAGCAAAGTTGGAGCCAAGGAGTGGGCTGTCAGCTCAAGATTGGCATAAACTGATTCACGGTACAGTTGGGCCACTACTCTTTGAGCAGGGGCCCTAAAAGTGGCATATCCAGAGAGACCTCCCTTTGTCCACTGAGAAGAGTCACACGGGAGCACGCTACAGAAATCTGCTGAATTTGAAAACTCCAAACAGGGTTGCATGCCAAATATAAAAAAAGCTTGGTCACAGTCTGGGTAAGCATGGAGTGTGGATGGAGACCAGGGACACAGGAGTGATTGATTGGTTTTCTCTGAGGGCTCTGTGAGGATTGGGCCCTGAGGGTCTCAGCTCCTCCAGGTCCAGAGTTTGGGAGGTCACTATTTTCCTCATCCTTCAAAACCGTACATAAAGTTTCTAGGGACAAAAGCTACCAAGAGCAAACCTGAGCAGATTGCTTAGCCTGGCCCCTGGCAAGGGCAGAGTAGTTTCACCACAGGCAAAGACCTTCGAGAATCACTGCAACTGGCTCCTCCCCTAGAATATCAGCAAGAACATCCAGCCAAGAACAAGTTTACTGATCAATCAGAACTGCAAAATTCCAGCACTAGGGGAATACAGCACATAGCATTCATGGTCTTTTCTCTACGACTCTTTAGTATCACTGTTATTATTTTATTTTATTTTTTTCTTTTTCTATTTTATTTTAATTTTTCTTCTTTGCTATTTTAACCAACATCTTATCTTTTCAACTCATTTTCAAAAATCTTTTTAAACTTCACTTTTACACTCATATTCTATTCCTTCACTTTATTTAGCCTTATTTTGTATATATTTAAGTTTTTCCTTCTTTAAGACTTTGGGATACAGTTTCTTCTAACAGACCAAAATATGCCCTAAATCTAGTGTATGGCTTTGTGCTGGTCTCCTGGTTGATCACATTCTCTCCTTTTTTTTTTTTTTTTTTTTTTGTTTCAACTACTTTCTTATTATCAATTCTTTTTAAAAAATATTTTAAAATTTTCATCTTTACAAACATATTCCATCTCTTCATCATATTTACCCTTATTCCTGTGTGTGTGTGTGTGTGTGTGTGTGTATGTTTTTTCCTTTCTTTAAAAATTTGGGAGGCTCTTTCTTCTGACAGACCAAAATACACCCAAAATCTAGTGTGTGGCTCAGTTCTAGTCACCAGCCTGATCGTATTCCTTTATTTTTTTTCTATTCCCTTTAGTTTTGGGTCTCTTCTCATTTGTTTAATGTATATATTTTCTTGTGGTCATTGTTACCCTTTTAGCAATTTATTCTCTCATTCATCTATTCTTCTCTGGACAAAATGACAAAACAGAAAAACTCACCTAAAAAAAAAAAAACAAGCAGTACCTACTGTTAGGGACCTAATAAATATGGCCATTAGTAAGATGTCAGAACTAGAGTTCAGAATGATGATTATAAAGATATTAGCTGGGCTTGAAAAAAAGTATAGAAAATGCTAGAGAATCCATTTCTGGAGAATTAAAATCTAACCAGGTAAAATCAAAAAGTTTATTAATGATGTGTAATAAAAAAATGGAGGCTCTTACTCTAGGATAAATAAGGCAGAAGAGAGAGTTAGTGATATAGAAGACCCAATGATAGAGAATAAAGAAGCTTAGAAAAAGAGAGACAAGCAACTATTAGATCACAAAGGGAGAATTTGAGATATAAATGACACAATAAAGCAAAACGATATTAGTTTAATTGGGATCCCAGAAGAAGAAATAAAGAGAAGGGCAGAAGGTACATTGGAACAACTTAGAGAACTTTCCTAATTTGGGGAAGGAAACAGACATCCAAATCCAGGATGCACAGACAACCCTCCTCAAAATCAATAAAAATAGGTCAACATCCCCTCATCTAATAGTAAAATATACAAGTCTCAGAGACAAAGAAAATCTTGAAAGCAGCTCAGGACAAGAGATCTGTAACATACAATGGTAGAAATATTAGATTGGCAGAATACATATCTACAGAGACCCAGCAGGCCAGAAAGGACTGAGATGATATATTCAGAGCACTAAATGAGAAAAAAATATGTAGTCAAGAATAATATATCCAGGCAAGCTGTTATTGAAAATATAAAGATAGATAAAAAGCTTCCATGGCAAACAAAAACTAAAAGAGTTGCAAACACCAAACCAGCCCCACAGGAAATATTGAAAGGGGTCCTCTAAGCAAAGAGAGAGCCTAAAAGTACTATAGACCAGAAAAGGAAGGGAGACAATATACAGTAACAGTCACCTTACAGACAAGACAATGGCACTAAATTCATCCTTCAATATCCTTCAATAGTTACCCTGAATGTAAATGGGCTAAATGCCCTGTCAAAAAAGACAGAGTATCAGAATGGATAAAAAAATAAGACCCATTGATATGCTGTCTGCAAGAGATTGATTTTGGACCCAAAGACACCTCCAGATTTAAAGTGGAGGGGGGGGTGGAAAAAAATTTACCATGTTGATGAACATCAAAAGAAAGTTGGGGTGGTAATCCTTATATCAGGCAAATTAGATTTTAAATGAAAGGCTATAATAAGAGATGAGGAAGGACTCTGTATCATACTTAAAAGGTCTGTCCTACCAGAAGATCTAACAACTTTAAATATCTGTGCCCCTAACATGGGAGCAGCTAATTATATAAACCAATTAATAACAAAATCAAAGAAACACACTGACAATAATATAATAATAGTAAGGGGCTTTAACTACCCCCCCTCACTGAAATGGATAGATCATCTAAGTGAAAGATCAATAAGAAAATAAGAACTTTAAATGACACACTGGACCAGATGTACGTCACAGATATATTCAGAACATTCCATCCCAAAGCAACAAAATACCCATTCTTCTCTAGTGCACATAGAATATTCTCCTGAATAGATCATCCTGGGTCACAAATCAGGCATCAACCAGAACCAAAAGACTGAGATCACTCCTGCATATTTTCAGACCACAATTCTTTGAAACTAGAACTCAACCACAGGAGGAAAGTTGGAAAGAACTCAAATACATGGAGGCTAAAGAGCATCCTACTAAAGAATGAATCAATCAACCAGGAAATTAAAGAAGAACTTTTAAAAATAATGGAAACAAATGAAAATGAAAACACAACTGTTCAAAATCTTTGGGATGCAGCAAATATGGTCCTAAGAGGAAAGTATATAGCAATACAAACCTTTCTCAAGAAACAAGAAAGGTCTCAAATACACAACCTAGCCCTACACCTAAAGGAGCTGGAGAAAGAACAGCAAATAAAGCCTAAACCCAGCAGGAGAAGAGAAATAATAAAGATCAGAGCAGAAATCAATGACATAGAAACCAAAAGAATAGTACAACAGATCAATGAAAGTAGGAGCTGGTTTATTGAAAGAACCAATAAGATTGATAAACACCTAACCAGACTTATTAAAAACAAAAGAGAAAGGACAAACACCTAACCAGATGTATTAAAAATCAAAAGAAAAAATCATCAATGCAAGAGGAGAGATCACAACCAACACCAAAGAAATACAAACAATTGTAAGAACATTTTATAAGCAACTATATGCAGCAAATTAGACAATCTGTAAGAAATGGATACATTGCTAGAAACATATAAATTACCAGAACTGGACCAGGAAGAAATAGAAAACCTGAACAGACCCATTACCAATAAGGGAGTTGAGGCAGTAATCAAAAAACTTCCAATAAACAGGAAATCAGGGCCAGATGGCTTCCCAGGGGAATTCTACCAAACACTTAAAGAATTAATACCTATTTTCCCAAAACTGTTCTAAAAAAACAAATGGAAGGAAAACTTCCAAACTCAATTTATGAGATCAGTATTACCTTTATCCCCAAACCAGACAATAACCCTATCAAAAGGGAGAATTACAGACTAATATCCCTGATGAAGATGGATGTAAAAATTATCACCAAAATACTAGCCAATATGATCTAACAGTACATTTAAAAGATGATTCACCATGACCAAGTGGGATTTATTCCTGGGATGCAAGGAATTTGTGGATATTGGTCCAATATCCACAAATCAATCAATGTGATAAGTACATTATTAAAAGAAAGAACAAGAACCATATGATACTCTCAATAGATGGAGAAAAAGCATTTCACAAAATACAGCATCTTCCCTTGATTAAAACTCTTCATAGTGTAGGGATAGAGGATAGATACCTCAATATCATAAAAGCCATTTATGAAAAACCCACAAAGAATATCACTCTCTATGGGGAAAAATTGAGAGCTTTTCTCCTAAGGTCAGGAACATGGCAGGGATGTCCACTATCACTATTGCTAGTCAACATAGTATCAGAAGTCCTAGCCTCAGCAATCAGAAAATGAAAAATAAAAGGCATCCAAATCAGCAAAGATGAAATCAAACTCTAACTTTTTATATAATATGATATTTTATGTGGAAAACCCATAAGACTCCACCCCCAAAACTGCTAGCATTCATACAGGAAGTCAGTAAACTCTCAGGATATAAAAATCAATGCACAAAAATCAGTTGCATTTCTATACGTTGAGAAGAAAGAAGAAAGGGAAATTAAGGAGTTGATCCCATATACAATTGCACCCAAAACCATAAGATACCTAGGAATAAATCTAACCAAAGAGGTAAAGAATCTGTGCTCAGAAAATGATAAAGTACTCATCAAAGAAATTGAGGAAGACAAAAAGAAATGGAAAAAAAAAAGTTCTATGCTTGTGGATTGGAAGAACAAGTATTGTGAAAATGTCTATGCTACCTAGAGAAATCTACACATTTAATGCAGTCCCTATCAAAATGCCATCAACGTTTTTCACAAAAATGGGAAAAATAATGCTAAAATTTATATGGAACAAAAAAGACCCTGAGTAGCCAGAGGAATATTGAAAAAGAAAGCCAAACCTGGGAACATCACAATTCCAGGCTTTAAGCTCTCTTACAAAGCTGTAATCATCAAGACAGTAAGGTGGTGACACAAAATCAGGCACATAAATCAATAGAACAGAATAGAGAGCTCAGAAAAGGACCCTCAACTACATGATCAACTAATCTTCAACAAAGCAGGAAAGAATGTCCAACGAAAAAAAGGCAGTCTCTTTAACAAATGGTTTTGGGAAAATTGGACATCCCCATGCAGAAGAATGAAACTGGACCATTTTCTTACACCACACACAAAAAACAGACTAAAAAATGGATTAAAGACCTCAATGTGAGAAAGGAATCCATCAAAATCCTTGAGGAAATCAGAGGCAGCTATCTCTTTGCTTCAGCCACAGCAACTTCTTCCTAGTAACATTGTCAAAGGCAAGGGAAGCAAGGGCAAAAATGCACTACTAGACTTCATCAAGATCAAAAGTCAACAAAACCAAAAGACACCCGATGGAATGGGAGAAGATATTTGCATATGGCATATCAGATAAAGGGTTAGTATCCAATTTATAAAGAACTTATCAAACTCAACACCCAAAGAACAAACAATCCAATCAAGAAAAGGGCAGAAGACATGAACAGACATTTCTGCAAAGAAGACATCCAAATGGCCAATAGACACATGTAGAAATGCTCAGCATCACTCAGCATCAGGGAAACCCAAGTCAAAACCACAGTGGGATAACACCTTACACCAGTCAGAGTGGCTAAATTTACAAATCAGGAAATGACAGGTGTTGGTGAGGATGTGGTGAAAGTGGAACCCTCCTACATTGCTGGTGGGAGTGCAAGCTAGTATAGCCACTCAGAAAACAGTACAGATGTTCCTCAAAAAGTTGAAAAGAGAGCTACTCTATGGCCCACCAATTGCACTACTGGGTATTTACACCAAAGATACAAATGTAGTGATCCAAAGGAGCATCTGTATCTCAATGTTTATAGCAGCAATGTCCACAATAGTCAAACTTTGGAAGGAGCCTAGATGTCCATCAACAGAAGAATGGATAAAGAAGATGTGATACACACACACACACTGGAATATTATGCTGCCATCAAACAACAACAACAATGAAATCTTGCCATTTGCAATGATGTGGATGGAATTGGAGGGTATTATGCTAAGTGAAGTAAGTCAATCAGAGAAAGTAAATTATCATATAATCTCACTGATAAGAGGAATTTAAGAAACAAGACAGAGGGTCATAGAGGAAGGGAGGGAAAAATGAAACAAGGTGAAAGCAGAGAGGGAGAAAAATCATAAGAGACTCGTGATCTCAGGAAACAGAGGGTTGATAACTGTCTTCTTTTGTCTTGATCCTTTAAAAAATATTTTATTGCTGTATTTTTCCATTTTAACTAATACATCTTGGTACAGTGAGTATCCTTATGATCGTTGCTCTAAATACTTCATCAGTCATGTCAGTTATATCTGTTTTGCTTAGATCTCTAGGTATGACCTTGTCCTGTTCTTTCATTTGGATAAATCTTTCTTTTTTCTCATGTTGTCTATGTCTCTTTGCCTGTTTCTCTATGCTAGGAAAGTCTGCTCTGTCTTTTGTTCTTGAGGGTAATAGCCTTATGGGGAAAAAACAAAAACACACTCCTGTAGGGCCATACTATGTAGTGTCCCCTATCACCCAAGGACTAGCCCTTGAGGGAATGTCTTTTTTTTTTTTTAAGATTTTATTTGACAGACAGAGATCTCAAGTAGGCAGAGAATCAGGAACAGAGAGAGGAGGAAGCAGGCTTCCCACTGAGCAGAGTCTGATGTAGGGCTCGATCCTAGGACCCTGGGATCATGACCTGAGCCGAAAGCAGAGGCTTAACTCACTGAGCCACCCAGAGACTCCTAAGGGAATGTCTTTAATGTGGGATTCATGTTCTCTGCTTTTGTGTCCTGGCCACTTTATCTTTCAGGCCAGTCAGATGAAACTGCTCTCTTTGCCTATTTTATGCAGTGGTTGGTCCCTTGCCTGAATGTGGCAAGTTTTTACTATGTGTGCCCTGGTCTGCTTATGAAATGAGACCTGTTGCCATTCCTGCCAGTTATCGAGGCTCTTCCAAACTCCCAGGTCAGGAGATGCAGTGTTAGCAGATTTTGGGCTGGTATACTGGGGGAAGGGACTCACCACACTGGAACAAGGAGACTTGCCAATGCTGGGCTGTATTTGAGCCAAGCAACTGACCTCGAAAACACCAAGCTTTAAGTCCTGCTGGTTGCAAGCCCTAATGAGATTTGGTCCCTCTCTCTTTCCAAGCCAATTGCTATTGGGATTTGTCTTCTTCCTGTGGGCTGTCTTGGGTGCTAATCACCCTTCTTCATGACCATGGCTCCCTCTCTATTACTGAAGCCACAGTCCATTCCTCTCCCAAGGTGTGTCTTCACACTTCCTTTCTTCAGTGTGGCCTCTTCTCTACCTTCAGTTGTGAGATTGTTCTGCTGGTTTTCTGGCCAATTTCTGGGGCATTTAGAATGATTTAGTAGTTATCTATCATGGGGTGTTCATGGAATGAGACTAGCCTAGGGTCCTACTCTGCCATCATCTTCCTTAATCTGGATTGTTTATTTATTTTTTTTTTAATGTTGAGCTTTGGAACACCTGGGTGGCTCAGTCACTTAAGCATCTGCCTTTGGCTTTGGTCATGATCTCAGGGTCCTGGGATAGAGCCCCACACTGAGCTTCATATCGGGCTTTCTGTTCATTGCAGAGTCTGCTTCTCACTCTGCCCCTCCTCCCCTGCTCTTGCTATCAAATAAACAAAATTATCAAATAAATAAAATCTTTAAAAATAAATAAATAAAAATGTTGGCCTTTGAAAATTGTTTTGTATGTCAGATATGATTCCTTTGTAAGATATACCTCAGTCTGTAGTTTTCATCTCTTGTCAGTCTTTTGTAGACCAAAGGGCCTTAAATTTGAGGAAGTCCAATTTATCAAATTACCCTTTTGTATTATGCTAAGAGAAATAAGTTAATCAGAGAAAGAAAAATACCACATGATTTAACTTATATGTGGAGTCTGAGAAACAAAACATGAACATAGGAGAAGGGAAGGAAAAATAAAATAATATAAAAACAGGGCAAACCATAAGAGACTCTTAACTATAGGAAAGAAACTGAGGGTTGCTGGCAGGGAAGTGGTTGGGGCAATGAGATAATTAGGTGATGGGCATTAAGGGGGGCAATTTTTGTAGTGAATACTGTGTGTTATATGCAACTGATGAATCACTAAACTCTACCTTGGAAACTAATTACATACTACATGTTAAAATAAGTTCAATTTAAATAAAAAAAATTTTTAAAAATTATTCTTTTATGGATTGTACTTTGAGGTGATATATAAGAACTTTTCACTTAGCCCCAGGTGTCAAAGATTTTTTCCCATGTTATTTTATTAAAGTTTTATTGTTTTGCAATTTACACTAAATCTATTATCCTTTTTGAATTAATTATTGTATAACATATGAAGTTGAGGTCAAAGTTCATTTTTTGTCTATAAATATCCAGTTGTTACAGGGACACTTGTTGTAAAGATGTCCTTCCTCCTCTGAATTGTCTTATCTTTGTCAAAGACAAGTTGCTAAACTTGTGAGGGACTGTTTTGTGTTCTCCTTTCTGTTCCAATAATCTATGTGTATATCCCTTTGCAATACTACACTGTCTTGATTAGTGTAACTATATACTAGGCCTTAATATTGGAAAGAGTGATTTCTTTCACTTTATGCTTCCTTTTCAGAATTGTTTAGTTCCTTTGCCTTCACATATACATTTTAAAATAACTATCTATACAATCGTGTTGAGGTTTTGAAAGGAATCACATTTAATCTATTTATCAATTTTGAAAGAAGATATTTTTACTACTGAATCTTCTAATCCATGAACACAAAATATATCTCCAATTATATAGATCTTTGATTTCTTTCATAAATATTTTGTAATTTTCAACAGATGAATCCTTTTGTCCCCACAAAATCCACCACTTTTTTGTGCTGAAAACATTTAATAAGCAAGGAATAGAAGGGAACTTCCTCAGTGTAACAGAGGCTATATAGGGAAAGCCTGTGACTAATATACTCAGTGGTAAACGCTAACAGTTATTCCCCTAATGTTAGGAACAAGACAAGAATGCCCATTTTCACCACTTGAATCCAATATGGTAGTGGAAGTTCTAGTCAGAGAAATTAGAAAAGAAAGAATCACCTAAAAAAATTATTTTAGAACAAAATCATCACCATTGGAAAGGCAAAAGTAAAACTATACACAGATATCATGACATTACATATACAAAAAAATCATCCCTCAAAAAACATTAAAGCTAATTAACAAATAAAACAAATTTTCAGAACATAAAAGTCACAATATATCTGTTGTATTCTTATAAACTAGTGGTGATGATCTGAAAAGGAATTTAAGAAAATGATTCCATTTACAATAGCATCAAAATAGTATAAACTAATTGATAGACTTAATAAGGTACAGGACTTATACACTGAAATGTATAAAACAATGTTGAAATTACTTTTCCCTCTTAGTTCATTAGTGTAGTGAAATCACTTGTTACTTCATATATAGAAACACATTTGTACTTTTTTATTGCTAGCTTATAATGGTGCATTATTATTGCATTTATACATTTTATTTGAAAAATTCTGCTACAAAGAAAAGCTGAAAGAATAGAAACAATAAACAATTTATTAGTCTTTACTACTTTTGATAAACCTTTTTTCACCTGTTTTTGACTGATTATCCTGTCAGATAAAGTAGACACATTCTTTGCCCTTAAATACTTCATTATGCTCCTTCTAAAAATAAAGATATTCTTTTATATAATCACAGTGCCATTATCAAACCTAAAAAATACAGTCATTCCATAATAACATCTAATATCTAGTTCACATTCAAATGTGTTTAATTGGCCCCAAAGTACATATTGTACTTTCTTTTATTTATTTTTTAAAAGATTTTTATTTATTTATTTGACAGAGATCACAGGTAGACAGAGAGGCAGGCAGAGAGAGAGGAGGAAGCAGGCTCCCTACTGAGCAGAGAGCCCGATCATATTGTACTTTCTTTTAAAAATCTAAGATTCAATAGATATTCAGACACTCTATTTGATTGTAATATCTTTCTATTTTCTTTTAAGCAAGAAAGGTCTCTCTCTCTCTCTCTCTCTCTTTCAAACTTTTATTTGAATTCTAGTTAGTTAACATACAGTACAATATTGATTTCAGGAGTAGAATTCAGCAGTTCATCACTGACATACAAGTCTTTATCATAACAAGCGCCCCCCCAATACCTATCACCCATTTTAGCCCACTTCCCAACCACCTCCCTCCATCAACCTTCAGTTTGTTCTCTATTATTTAGAGTCTCTAGTTTGTTTTTCTCTCTCTATTTTCCCTGCTCCCATATGTTCTTCTGTTTTGTTTCTTAAATTCCACATATGAGTGAAATCATATGGTATTATCTTTCTCTGTCTGACTTATTTCACTTAGCATAATACACTCTAGCTCCTCCCACATTGTAGCAAATGGCAAGATTTCATTCTTTCTGATGGCTGAGTAATATTCCAATATTCCTATATATATACATATATATATTCATATATATGAATATATATGGATATATGAATATACATGGATATATATATATTGAATTTCAAGCTCAAGCTCAGCTAGTATACTCATAATCCAGATTTCTTTATATATATATATATATATATATATATATATATATATATATATATTTCTTTATATATATATATATATAATCTCCCCCAAATCTTCTTTATCTATTCATCAGTCAATGGCCATTTGGGTTCTTTCCATAGTTTGGCTATTGTTAAATGCTGTTATAAACATCAGGTGCAAGTATGACTTTGAATCTGTATTTTTGTATCTTTTGGGTAAATATCTACTAATGCAATTGCTGGTTCATCAGTTGCTTCTGTTTTTAACTGTTTGAGGAATCTCTATGCTGTTTTCCAGAGGCTGCACCAGACAACATTCTCACCAACAATGTAAGAAGGTTCCCTTTTCTCTGCATCACCAACTCCTGTTGTTTCCTGTGTTGTTAATTTTTGCCATTCTGACAGACATGATGTGGTGTCTCATTATAATTTTGATTCGAATTTTCCTAACAATGATGATATTGAGCATATTTTCATTTGTCTGTTAGCCATATCAATGTATTTGAAAAAGTGTCCCCTGGAGTTTTCTTCCTATTTCTTAACTGGATTACTTATTTTTTTGGTGCAGGGTTCCATAAGTTCTTTATTCTGGATGTTAACCCTATATCAGATATGTCACATACAAATATCTTCTCCCATCTTCCCTAGGCTAATTTTGATTTGCCTAATTTTAATTTGCTAATTTTTATAGTCTTCCCTAGGCTAATTTGATAGTCTTATTGATTGTTTCCTTCACTGTGGAGAAGCTTGTTATCTGGACAAAATCCCAATCGCTCATTTTTGCTGTTTCCCTTGGAGAAATGTCTAATAAAAGGGTTTCCAAGGTCAAAGAGGATGTTCTCCTCTAGGATCTTGATGGTTTTCTGTCTCACATTTAGGTCTTTCATCCATTTTGAATTAATTTTTATGCATGGTGTAAGAAAGTTGTCCAATTTCATTCTTCTGCATGCTAAAGTCCCCTACTATTATTGTATTTTTATCAAATAGTTTCTTTATTTTTTTAATTAATTGATGTATGTATTTGCTTCCATGTTGGGGACATAAATATTTATAATTGTTAGATCTTCTTCTTGGATAGACCCCTTAAGTACGATATAACAACCTTCCTCATCTCTTATTACAATCTTTGGTTTAAAGTCTAGTTTGTCTGATATAATTATGAATAATCCAGATTTCTTTTGATATCCATTAACAGAATAGATGATTCTCCATCCCCTCAGTTTCAAGTACAGATGCCTTTTGGTATACAATGAGTCACTTGTAAGCAGCATGAGCATAGATGGGCTTGTTTTTTTAATACCCCTTTACCCTATGTATTTTCACTGGAGCATTTGGCCCATTAACATTCAGTGTGATTATTGATAAATATGAATTTAATGCCATTGTGTTACCTGTAAAGTAGGTATTGCTGGTGATGCTCTCTGTTCCTTTCTAATTTTTGTTGCTTTTCGTTCTTTCCACCACCCCCAAGAGTCCCTGTTAATATTTCTTGCAGGGTTGGTTTAGTGGTTACAAATTCACTTAGTTGTTGTTTGTCTGGAATCTCTTTATCTCTCCTTCTGTTCCAAATGACAGGCTTGCTGGATTAAGTATTGTTAGCTACATATTTTTCCCTTATAATTTTGAATAATACTACCACTGTCTTCTGGAATGTCAAGTTTCTTTGGACAGATCTGCTGTGAACCTGATCTATCTTTTCTTGTAGTTTAAGGACTCTTTTTCCCTTGCTGCATTCAGGATTTTTTCATTGTCTGTGTATTTTGTGAATTTTATGGTAACATGTCTTGATGATGGCTGGCCTTTTTTGAATTTCAAGGGAGTTCTCTTTGCTTCTTGGATTTTGATGTCTGTTTTCTTCCCCAGATGAGGGAAGTTTTCAGCTATAGTTTATTCTAATAAACCTTCTGCCACCTTTATCTTTCTCTCATCTTTTGGAACTCCTATGATATGAATGTTATTTATACTTTAAGGAGTTGTTGAGTTCCCTAAGTCTACACTCGTGATTTAATATGCTTATTTCCCTCTTCTTTTCAACTTCATTATTTTCCTTAGTTGTATTTTTTAGATCACTGATTCATTCCTCTGCTTCATCTAGCCTCATCATCATGCCATCCATTCATGATGCATCTTGGTTATAGACTTTTAAATTTCAGCATGACTAGATTTTACTTCTTTTCTCTCTATAGTAAGGGATTCTTTAGTGTCTTCCATGCTTTTCTCAAGCTCAGCTAGTATACTCATAATTCTTGTTTTAAGTTCTAGTTCAGGCATCTTACTTAAGTCTGTATCCATTTAGTCCCTGACCATTACTTCATGTTCATTTATTTATTTTTTTTAATTTTTTAAAGATATTTTTATTTACTTGACAGAGAGATAGAGAGAGCACATGTAAGCAGAGTGGCAGGCAGAGGGAGAAAGAAAAGCAGTCTCTCTGTTGAGCAGGAAGCCTGATGTGGGGGCTCAAACCCAGGACCATGGAATCATGACCTGAGCCAAAGGTGGAGCCTTTACTACTGAACCACCTAGGAACACCCCTGCTCTTTCTTTTCTGTTGAATTCCTTCATTGTCATTTTGCCCAGGGGAAGGAGGGGGAGAAGAACTATAGATCTTAGGTGTGTTTTTGTCTGCATATTGAAGCTAGATCCAATAAATTTTTTAAAAGAAAAATAAGAAAATAAAGTTAAAAATAAAATAACTAATAATAATAATAATAATAATAATAATAATAAATCAAGATAAAAAGGGAGCCGGATTCTATTTCCCCCCAGAAGTGAAGCTCTGCATCATTCTGTGAATAGGAGACTTGGTGTTTGCAAAGGGTTTGTGCTGGTCTTCTGAGGGAGTGCCTGTTGCACTGATTAATATCAGCCTAATGGCTCACACACCTTGGTGGAGACACACCTGTAGGGCCCAGTGAGGCAGGCTTGCTGTAAGCAGCTCTGGTCTCCATTAGGTGGTGCTGTTTTGCTCCCTGAAGTCTCTGCACTGATGGGGGAATGAAAGTGGTGTCACCTTGCTCTGTTGACTGGGAGTGGGGAGATCATGCCACCAGGTCTCAGAAAGCCCTCACAGAAGAACAAACTGTTTCCTCCCTTGTTTCCCTGGCTTCGTTCAGATCCCTGACTTCACACTGTATACATCTGAGCGGTCCACCTGCCAGGTGGTGCAGCACTCCTGGGTGTCCTGTTCAATTTCTTTCATGAGTGTTCTGTAGTTCTTACAGTACAGATCCTTTACCTCTTTAGTTAGGTTTATTCCCAGGTATCTTATGGTTCTTGGTGCTATAGTAAATGGAATCGATTCTCTACTTTCCCTTTCTGTCTTTTCATTGTTAGTGTATAAGAAAGCCACTGATTTCTGTACATTGATTTTGTATCCTGCCACATTACTTAATTGCTGTATGAGTTCTAGTAATTTGGAGGTGGAGTCTTTTGGGTTTTCCATATAAAGTATCATGTCATTTGCGAAGAGAGAGAGTTAGAGTTCCTGATTGCCAATTTGGATACCTTTTATTTCCCTCTGTTGTCTGATTGCTGTTGCTAGGACTTTTAATACAATGTTGAACAAGAGTGGTGAGAGTGGGCATCCTTTTCATAATCCTGATTTCAACGGGAAGGCTAAGAGCTTTTTCCCATTGAGGATATTTGCTGTGGATTTTTCATAGATAGATTTTATGAAGTTCAGGAATTTTCCCTCTATCCCTATACTTTGAAGCCTTTTAATCAGGAATAGATGTTGAATTTTGTCAATTTTTTTTCTGCATCAATTGAGAGGACCATGTGGTTCTTCTCTCTTTTCTTATTGATTTGTTCTATCACACTGATTGATTTGTGAATGTTGAACCATCCTTGTAACCCAGGGATGAATCCCACCTGGTCATGGTGGCTAATCTTTATAATGTGCTGTTGGATCCTGTTTGCTAGGATCTTGTTGAGAATCTTAGTATCCATCTTCATCAGTGATATTGATCTGCAATTCTCCTTTTGGTGGGGTCTTTGCCTGTTTTGGGCATCAGGGTAATGCTGGATTCATAGAAAGAGTCTGGAAGTTTTCCTTCTGCTTCAATTTTTTGAAACAGCTTCAGGAGAATAAGTGTTATTTCTTCTTTGAAAGGTTGGTAGAATTCCCCAAGGAATCCTTCAGGTCCTGGGCTCTTATTTTTTGGGAGGTTTTTGATCACTGCTTCAATCTCATTACTAGATATCAGCCTATTCAGGTTGTCAATTTTTTCCTGGTTCAATTTTGGGAGTTTATGGTTTTCCAGGAATGTATCCATTTCATCTAGGTTGCTTAGCTTATTGGCATATAACTGTTGATAATAACTTCTGATGATTGTTTCTATTTCCTTGGTGTTAGTTGTGATCTCTCCCTTTTCATTCATAATTTTATTAATTTGGGCTTTCTCTCTTTTCTTTTGGATTAGTGTGGCCAATGGTTTATTGATCTTATTGATTCTTTCAAAAAAACAGCTTCTAGTTTCATTGATACATTCTACTGTATCTCTAGTTACTATCTCATTGAGCTCTGCTCTAATCTTGATTATTTCCCTTCTTGTGTGTGGAGTTGGCTTAATTTATTGTTGATTCTCCAGTTCTTTAAGGTGTAGAGACAGCTGCTGTGTTCTGGATTTTTCAATTTTTTTGAGGGAGGCTTGGATGGCTATGTATTTCCCCCTTAGGACTGTCTTTGCTGTATTCCATAGGTTTTGGACTGAAGTGTCTTCATTCTCATTGGTTTCCATGAATTGTTTCAGTTCTTCTTTGATCTCCTGGTTGATCCAAGCATTCTTAAGCAAGGTGGTCTTTAGCTTCCAGGTGTTTGAGTTCCTTCTGAACTTTTCCTTGGGATTGAGCTCCAGTTTCAAAGTATTGTGATCTGAGAATATGCAGGGAATAATCTCAATCTTTTGGTATCAGTTGAGCCCCGTTTTGTGACCCAGAATGTGTTCTATTCTGGATAAGGTTCCATGTGCACATGAGAAGAATGAGTATTCTGTTGTTTTAGGGTGGAATGTTCTGTATATATCTATGAGGTCCATCTGGTCCAGTGTATCATTCAATGCTCTTGTTTTTTTATTAATTTTCTGCTTGGATAATCTGTCTATTGCTGAGAGAGGCATGTTAAGATCTCCTACTATTAATGTATTCATATCAATATGACTCTTTATCTTGATTAATAGTTTTCTTATATAATTGGCTGCTCCCATATTGGGGACATAGATATTTACAATTGTTAGATTTTCTTGCTGGATATTCCCTTTAAGAATTATTTAGTGTCCTTCTATATCTCTGACTACAGTCTTTAGTTTAAAACCCAATTTATCTGATATGAGAACCACTACCCCGGCCTTGAGGCCCATGGCATGAAAGATGCTTCTCCATCCCTTCCCTTTCAGTCTGGGTGTATCCTTAGGTTCAAAATGGGTCCCTTATAGACAACATATGGTTGGGTCCTGTTATTTTTTCCAATCTGCAACCCTGTGTTATTTTATGGGTGCATTTAGGCCATTCACATTGAGAGTGATTATTGATAGATACGTTTTTATAGACATCGTGTTACCTTTGAAGTCTTTCTTTCTGTAGATTGTCTCCATATATTTATGTTCAGTGATATTCTTAGGATTTTTCCTCTTTTATAGAACCCCCCTTAATATTTCCTACAATGTCGGCTTAGTGGTCACATACTCTTAAGCCTTGCTGTTCTTGGAAACTTTATCTCTCCATCCATTTTGAATGTCAGTCTTGCTGGATAAAGTATTCTTGGCTGCATGTTCTCATTTAGTGCCCTAAATACATCTTGCCTGCCATTTCTGGCTTGTCAGGTTTCTGTGGACAGGTCTGACGTTATTCTGATGGGCTTTCCTCTGTACATAAGGAGCTTCTGTGTCCTAGCTGCTTTCAAGAGATCCTGTCTATAATTATAATTCCTCATTCTTACTATCAGGAGTCTTGAGGTCTTTCTAGAGTCTATAATCTTGAGGGGAAACCTTTCTGCCTCTAGTACATGAACACTGGTTCCATTCACGAGATTGAGAAATTTTTCATGGAGAATTTGTTCCACTATATCTTCTAGACTTCTTTCTTTCTCCTCCCCCTCAGGTATTCCAATAATTCTGACATTGGAATCCTTCATGGCATCATTCATTTCCCTAATTCCATTTTTGTGGCTTCTAAGCTGTTTGTTCCAGGCTTCCTCTTGACCCTTTCTCTCTATCTCTTTGTCCTCCAAATCACTAATTCTATCTTCTATCTCAGTTACCCTAGCTTTTAGAGAATTTAGATTAGATTGGAACTCATTGAGAACATTGTGAACATCATCCCTGTTGACTTTCAGTTCTGCTCTAATCAATTCCATTTGGTCATCCATGGCTTTCTCCAACCTAGCTATTGCCTGGATAATTGTTAGCCTGAATTCCCTTTCCGACATATTGTCTATGTTGATAGCCATTAGCTCTGTTGCAGAAGGCCCATCCTCTGAATTTTTCTTTTTTGGGGGGCACTCCTCCTCCTAGTCATTTTCGTGAGGGATGGCTAAATGGATGTAGCTAAATCTATCGACTGTGGTGCAGGCAAGATGCACCCTGGAACACTTCTGAGCAATCAATAGTCCCCAACCAAATGAATGAAAAAAAGAAAGAAAAAAAAAGGGAAAAAGAGAGAGAGAGAGAGAAAGGTAAAATAAAAGAGAAGTCCCAGCCCAAATGGGTCCCAAGGTAAGATTTATGAAGTATACAAACAAAAACAGATAAGCAAAAAGACTGATAAAAGTCAATGACAAGAGAAAAAATATATATATAGAAAAGCAAAAAAAAAAAAAAAAAAAAAAAAAAAAAAAGAACCTCGTCAAAAAGAACCCCAGGTATAAGATTTATATACTACCAGGACAAACACAAATACATAGAAACACTGGCAGAAGAAAAGGATGGGAGAGTGGCTATAAATTCTCAGTGTGGGTGTGGAAGATTGTTTTGATTCTTCCTCGATGTATCTTGATATCTTTGTTAAATGGCTCAGCTTTCCTAAGATAAAGGAGAATTAAAAATTGGTTTACTTATAGGGGTAGCATTCATTGGGGAAAGGGGATTGCCTTGAAGTTTAACTCTATATGAATATTCAAACAAATTTTAAAATGAATAAGCTAAACTGAACTAAAATAAAATTTTAAAAAAGTAAAAAATGGAAAAGCAAAAGAAAAACAGGTATATGTATCAAAAAGTTCAAGTTATTATTCCATAATAAATGGAATTTGACATACTGGACAACTCACTGTGATAGTAAATAGGTTAAAAAATTATCTATTAAAAAAAATGAACCAGGATAGTGGAAACGAATTAAAGATAAAAGTTGTATGTTATATCTATGAAGTAGTCATGGTTGTTCTCTTGTCTTTTTTTTTTTTTTTTTGGTTGGCTTTCTGGGGGAGGGTCCTGCCACGTGGGTTTTCATGCAGTGCTCCCTGAGTTAAGTCCTCCCAGCCCAATCAAGGGGATGGGCTCTGAGGAAACCAGTTTTCCTGGAGGAAAACTAGAGGTTTTTTTGTTTGTTTGTCTGTTTGTTTTCTCTGGCCTTGACAGCTTTTGATGGTTTTTGGAGGTTTAGAGGAAAGCAAACTGTATCCTGACCTTCCTCTCAGAGAGAAACCTCAGTCTGTTCCCCTCGGGGTGCTGCAGAGCACATAAATTCCCCCTTGGTTGCTGGCAGAGCACGTTCCCAATCATGATCCCTGGGGACACAGGAACTCCTGCTTGTACCCAAGACCACGACAGTGGCGGCTGTCTGGGCAGCTCCAGACTTCCAGAGAGGTCCCAAGAAATGATAGCACACTGTGATTTTACCACTGGACAGGGCTGAGAGTGCTCAAACTTTCCATCACAGTGAGTTGTCAGACCGGGCTGGCGCCTGCACGCACCTCTCTCAAGGGAGCGTGTGGGGTGGGACTCAGACTCTGGTTGCGTGGCCTGCATGCAGGGAAAGTGCAAAAGGCTGCAGTTCTGCTGGCTGGAGCATGCACACACCTCTCTCAGGGGAAGGTGTGGGGCTCGACTCAGCCTCCGATAGCACAGCACACCCCGCCCGTGGAGAATGCAAAAGGCTGTGGTTCTGCCCACTGGTGAGACCCTCACCCCTCAGGGGAGCTGCCACGCAGGGACTCTCAGGTGTGCTCGCAGCTAAGGGACCAAAACCTGGTTTCTTCACCGCACTCTATCTAGCTGAGCGCCAGTGGTGGCTGTCCTGGGTCCGGGGACTTAAGCCCCTGTCCCTAACCGCCCCAATTCCCACAGTTTCCCTCCATGATACTTTGCTTTTTTTGAGTGATTTCCAAGTTAATGCTGGTCCCTACTTGCAGGACACTCTCTTATTGGGGTATTACTTTCCAATAGGTCACTTCTGGTGGCTCCCTCCCCCTTTTGTTTATCTTCCCATACCAGTCTGATGTTCCCACTCCACTTTACCTACTCACTGGCATCTTCTGCCCCCATAGAGATCCAGAAGTGTATAATTCTAATCTCAGTCTGATTTCATGGGTGATCAGAGTTCTTTGGTAGGTAATCAGCTCACTTTAGGGTACAGGTTGAAATGGCACCTCCTCCTAATTCCCCGCCATTTAGTCTCCTCTGTTGTATTTCTTTTTGTTTTGTTTGTAACAAACAACAGATTTTGCAAATCTGTTGACATATCTTCAAGCTCACCAATTCTTTCTTCAGCTGTGTCTACTCTATTGATCCAAGTGCAATTCTTCATTTCTGTCACAGCATTTTTTATTTCTAATGGATCAGAAT
The DNA here is from genome assembly GCF_964662115.1 of Mustela nivalis. Lineage (NCBI taxonomy): Eukaryota > Metazoa > Chordata > Mammalia > Carnivora > Mustelidae > Mustela > Mustela nivalis. The sequence goes on from NC_139025.1 coordinate 122,849,041, forward strand.
TTCTATTATTCTGCTTATGTTACTCACCTGTTCTTTCTATTTCTACCTTTCCCTTAACATATTTATCATAGTTATTTTAAATTCCTCTTCTGATAATTCTAATATCTATGTCATAGTCTTGTTTTGATGCTTGCTTTGACACTTCAAACTATTCTTTCTTTTTATTAATATGTCTTGCAATTTTTTATTAAAATCCAGACATGTGATGTTAGGAAATAGTAACTGAAGTACATAAGCATTAAGAGGGAGGTTTTATGTTGATCTGCATAGAAGCTGGGCAGTGTTTGATATTTTATATAACTATAGGGGTTTCAAATTTGTTGTGTATTTATTCCTTTGTCTTTGGTCTTCTCTAAAAACCATTTAGATAGAGTCTGTGTCCAAAGATTTTTCACAGTAACCTACTAATAAATGGGAGTCTTGGTGATGTGGTAAGGTGGAGGTAAGGAAAAGCATTTTATAATTTTATGGTTAAATATCTTGTTTTTACCTTGATGCCAAATGAAGTTGAACATGTTTTCATGTGTCTGTTGGCCATGTGTTTGTCTTCTTTGCAGAAATGTCTGTTCATGTCTTCTGCCCATTTCTTGATTAGATTATTTGTTCTTTAGATGTTGAGTTCTTTATAGATTTTGGACACTAACCCTCTACCTGATATGTAATTTGCAAATATCTTTTCCCATTCTGTGGTTCAAAACTACAAAGAATTACCACCTAATACCAGTCAGAATGGCTAAAATTAACAAATCAGGAAATGACAGATGTTGGAGAGAATGCAGAGAAAGGAGAACCCTCCTACACTCTTGCAAGTGGTCAGAATGCAAGCTGGTGTAGCCACTCTGGAAAAAAAAAAATGGAGGTTCCTCAAGAAGTTGAAAATAGAGCTACCCTATGACCCACAAATTGTGCTACTGGGTATTTACCCCAATGATACAAATGCAGTTATCCAAAGGAGCACATGTACCCCAATGGTTATAGCAACAATGTTCACAATAGCCAAACTATGGAAAGAGCCCAGCTGTTCATCAACAGATAAATGGATAAAGAAAATGTGCCATATATATATATATATATATATATACACACACACACACACACAATGGAATATTGTGCAGCTGTAAAAAAAAAAAATGGAATCTTGCCATTTGTCACTATGTGGATGGAACTAGAGAGTATTATGCTAAGCAAAATAAGTCAACCAGAGATAGACAATTATCATATGATCTCACTGATATGCAGAGTTTAGGAAATAAGGCAGAGGATTATATGGTAAGAGAGGAAAAAATGAAACAAGACAAGACCAGAGAGGGAAACAAACCATAAGAGACTATTAATCTTAAAAAACAAACTCAAGGGGACGCCTGGGTGGCTCAGTTGGTTGGACGACTGCCTTCGGCTCAGGTCATGATCCTGGAGTCCCGGGATCGAGTCCCGCATCGGGCTCCCAGCTCCACGGGGAGTCTGCTTCTCCCTCTGACCTTCTCCTCGTTCATGCTCTCTCTCATTGTCTCTCTCTCAAGTAAATAAATAAAATCTAAAAACAAAACAAAACAAAACAAACAAACTCAGGGTTGCTGGAGGTGAGATCAAGGGATGGGGTGGCTGGATGATGGACATTGGGGAGAGTATCTGCTGTGGTAAGTGCTGGGTGTTGTGTAAGACACGTAAGACTTGTACCCCTGAAACAAATAATATATGGGTTTTTTTTTTTAAGAAATTAAAAAAAAATCTGCTTTAGTAAGTCTGTCCCAGGCTTATGACTTTTTGAATTGTTTCTTTCCTTTTCTCCTCCTTTAAGTGACACAGGGAGGCTGGATCTGGTTATTTGCCTTTTCCCCCCAGATAGGATAAAGCTCTGGTAATGACTTTCCCCAGAGACAGTAGGCATTTATTTTGGAGAATATTCTAGGCATGTTTCAAAATAGTTATTTTCCCCTCTTTCTGACAGAGACATAAGGGGATTTTCCTTGGCTCTTCAACAGTGCAGAGCTGGGAGGGTTCCTGGAGGTAAAAACCCAAACTGTAGCCTTAGGAACTTTTTTTTTAAGATTTTACATATTTATTTAACAGAAGGAGAGATACAGTGAAAGAGGGAACACAAGCAGGGAAAATGGGAGAGGAAGAAGGGAGCTCCCTCCACTGAGCAGGGAATCCAACATGGGGCTCGATCCCAGGACCCTAGGATCATGACCTGAGCCAAAGGCAGATTTAAAGACTGAGCTACCCAGGTGCCCTAGGAACTTCTTAACTCTCACAAGAGTCATACTCAGTCTTCAACAATTTACCAAAACTACCACTAAGTTTTTCTACTAGTTTGTAGCTCCAGCAGCATCTGTTACAGGTATGCTGATCTCAGATATGATTCCCTATATTCATCTATCTCTATATTTGAGGGTGGTGCTTTGCCCTGTGACCTTAATTCTCTACTAAGTTCAGGATAATTCATTGGTTTTCAGTTTTGTCCATTTTTTTTTCTTGCTTAAGGAGGGAGTGAGGACTTCCAGATCAATTATTTTGATTCTCCTTAAGACTTCCATTTAGACCCATGGTACACTATTTAGTTTTCAAGTGTTTGGAGATTACCACATTATTTCTCTGTTACTGACTCTTAGTTTGTTTCCATGGTGGTCAGAAAATATACACTATATGGTTTTTAATTCTTATAAATTTTTTTGGTAATATATTCATAAATATCAACATTCTCCTATTATATTTTACTTATTTATTTTAACATTTTATTTATTATTTCAGTGAAAGAGAGAGGGCACACAGAGAGAGTGAAAAGGAGAAGCAGACTCCAAACTGAGCAGAGAGCCTGATGTGGGGCTCAGTCCCAGGATCCTGAAATCACGACCTGAGCCACCCAGGTACCCCAATATTCTCCCATTTTAAATAACTATAAAAGCTGGAAGAAATACATAGAACATTTGGACATTTGATGACATCATCCAATGCAAAACTACAATCTTTGAAAGAAGAGGAACATGCAATTGAGCTTATATTCACCTGTTGTATTCAGAATGCATTTTCCAATAAAGGCACAGAAAAATAGAACTCAAGAATATACTAGCAGTCTCAGTGAGTGGTAAAAATAGAAATCAAAACTTTGAGCTTGTGGGGCAGCTGGGATGGTAGAGAATATATTAAAGAGAAAGGAATGTCAGAGAAAGACTACCCAAAGATCTGAGACAGGATACATTTGTGTCCTTATTCTAATCTGAAGTTGCCCTGGTGCAGAGTGAAACTCTAGGAGAGCTGTTGGAGAACAGTTATTGGGAAAAAAAGAAAGCAAGGCAGAGATTTCAAAGATCCTACAATGATGGAGAGATACAGTAGTCCCAATTCAGTCAGAGTTGAGGTACCTCTGTGAAAATATTGTGCATTAAGTGGGAATTTCAGAATGGCCATGCTTAAGTTTGTCCCAGGAATAATGACTACACTCCAAGACAAAAACAATACTGAAATATATCAACCTAACCAAACCAAAAACTAAGCCTTAACTGGATCAATATATCAAGAAATAACTGGTCAATGAAGAGACACATTCATACCAGGTCTTAACAGAAAAAAACCCATTCATATATGATATATATATATTTTACGTAGAAGGTTCCAGTTCAAAATGGTGATGTAGGAAGACCCTACCTTCTTCCTCTCACAGACACATCAAATCTACAACTATATATGGAACAATCTCTTCTGAAAAGAAACTAAAAACCGGTGGAACAGTCCCTTCATATCAGGCAAATGTCAGGGTAACATCAAAGCAGGCAAAAAAAGATTGAGTTACAATCTTGCCATAAAGTCCATCCCCTGTGTAAAGACCCACATAAAGCCCCCCATGTATTAAGACCAGCATCTAAGAAACAAGTCTCTAAAACATGTCTTTGAATAACAATGAGACTCACACCCATGAGAAATCTGGGGCTGTGGTGAACTGAGAGATTACTCTTAAAAGAACTGAGAGATTACTCTTAAAAGCACCATGTGTCAGGATGCTTGAGGTGCTCAGTCAGTTAAGTGTCCAACTCTTGATCTCAGCTCAGATCTGGATCTCAGGATCATGAATTCAAGCCCCACATTGGTCTCCACACTGGGTATGAAACCTACAAAAAAATAAAATAAAATGCCCGTGTGCAGCACAGAGGAGAAACAGCCCTTTGAAAAGTGTCAAGACTTTATGTAAAAGAGACTCATTTCTAATTTCAAAATATTGGTTTCAGGGGAAGGAGCTTCCTGGGATACTCTTTAGGTATGGAGATTCATTTGCACCATATTCCTGCTCTCTCTTGGCCTTGCTAAGTGCCACTCATGCTTTCTTTTCCCCTCTTTTTTTCCTATTTTTGTTGGATGCCATCTTTGCACTCCACCTTTGCCTCACTCCAGCCAGTGAGTACCATCTTTACGGTGTTCCTGGGCCACACATCAGGGCACTAATGTCTCCTGGTGGGGAATTTCTAGAGATGTCTGACACCCCAGTATTTATATCCTGTCACCCAATTTTTGTGGCTGCCACCCTGGGGACATCTCTTGATCATCTGGCTCTGAAAATCAGGAGAGCTTGTGTTTCTAGGTCCCATGGGATTGTAATAATCAGGGACAGCTTTTGGCAGACTGCCGCTCCTGGAACACTGTACAATTAGCTGAATGAAATACATCCCAGTCTTTCTGAGAAAGAAGCCAAGTTGCATGTCCAGGGACTTTGGCCTGAGAGGCATGCTTCTGGTTTGACATACCTATAGGTGCATATGGAAGGAACTCCGGAATGGAGGCCAATAGATACAAACCTTACACTCTTCCTCTGCCTCATTCCAGCTTGTCAGTGTCTTTGAGAAAGGAATTTATAAACTTTTCTGGTGCTCGGATTTTTGTGTATACTGCCAGGAAACATCCCCACATTGCCTGGCTCCGGTGGCCAGAGGGGCTATGCTCAGAGGTTGCACAGGAGTGTAATTAACATTCATCTAAGGGCTGCCTGTAAACGTTTTTTGAAACCTTAGAAGACAGGCACTATCTTTGCACTCTTTCTGCTGCACTCCAAAGTGTCACTATCTCTCAGAAGAGAGCCTCTTTCTTTCTCTTTCTTTCTTTCTTTCTTTCTTTCTTTCTTTCTTTCTTTAATGATTTTTTCTACTTGACAGAGAGATTGAGAGCACAAGTAGGCAGAGCATCAGGGAGTGGGAGAAGCAGGCTTCCCACTGAGCAGGGAGCCCAATGTGGGGCTTGATCCCAGCACTCTGGAATCATGGTCTGAGCTGGAGGCAGACATTTAACTGACTTAGCCACAGAGGCACCCCCAGAAGGGAGCTCTTAAATGTGTCTGGTGCCCCAGTTTTTATGTCTGATGCTCCAGTTTTTGTGGCTACCACCCAGGGTTTGCCCTTGGATTGCCTGACTCTGGTGGCCACGAGGAATTGTTTTCCTGGATTCTATGGGACTGTAACAATTGGAGAGACAGTTCTTGGCAGGCTACCATCCTTAGGGCACTGCAAAGACAACATACTGAAACAATTCCCAAACTTTCCGGGAAGAGGCCTACTTGCTTTTTCTGAAGGTTTGGGGGCAGGTTTCAGATTTAGCATAGATCTAGGGACTATGAGATATCTCAGGGAATGTAGGTCAAGGGTTGCCATTTTTGTGCTCTGTTTCTGCCTCACTGAAGCTCCTCAGTATCTTCAAAAGTGAAGCTTATACACTCATCTGGAGTTTTGCTTCTGTGACTGCCACCCAGGCAGGGAACAATTTTAGAAAGCCTGGTGCTGTGGGGCTTACGTTTGTGGTCCACAGGACTTACATATTTTTATTTTTAAAATCTATTGTCTGAGAGTCTGTCTTCTGATCACCCTGAATCTAGGTGCTGACTGGGACCCTCTCTTTTGGACACTGACTGGTCTTGACACACCCTCAACTACTGAGAGATATTAAAAATAAATTAGGCTGCTTGGACAATTATAAAGATTTGAGAGACAATCAAGAGCAAAGACCAGGTTAAAGGATCAGTATCATTTCCTACACAAGGCCAACCCTTAATGATTGGGAGAAGTGGTTATGTCATCTAATGTGTATAAATTAACACAGAGTCAAGAAAAATGAAGAAATAGGAAAGAATAAGATAAACCGCAAGAAGAAAAACCTTCTTGAAACAGATAAGTAATTTATATGCAAAGAGTTTAAAGTAATATTCATATACATGCTCACCAAACTCAAGAAAATGGGTAAACACAGTGAGAACTTCAACAAAGAGAAAATATAAGAAAGCACCAGATAGAAGTCACAGAGTTGAAGAATGCAATCACTGAATCAAAATATTAGAGGGGTTCAACAGCAGACTGGACAAAACAGAAAAAAAGATCAGTGAACTTAAAAATGGGACAATGGATCTAACCCCATCAGAGCAGGAAAAGGGAAAAAGGGAACTCCCATAAGACTATCAGTAAATACTTCAACATAAACTTTGCAGTCATAAAGGAGTGGGAAAAACACTAACCAACAATAGTCTACCTGGCAAAGTTATCATTCAGAATTGAAGGTTATATAAAAAATTTTCTGAGCAAGCAAAAGTTAGAGGTTGATTTTGGCTAAATGGTTTTTTATTTTTATTTTATTTATTTATTTTTTAAATATTTTATTTATTTATTTGAGAGAGAGACAATGAGAGAGAGCATGAGTGAGGAGAAGGTCAGAGCGAGAAGCAGACTCCCTGTGGAGCTGGGAGCCTGATGCAGGACTCCATCCCAGGACTCCGGGATCATGACCTGAGCTGAAGGCAGTTGCTTAACCAACTGAGCCACCCAGGTGCCCCTAACTGGTTTTTTAAAATGTTAAAGGGACTTCTTTAAGCTTAAAAAAAGAAGAGCAGGAATTAGTGAAAACTAATGAACTATTGAAAGTAATGAAAATATGAAATGTATAGTAAAGGTAGTAGATTAATTACTTATAGATCTAGCATGAAGGTTAATAGACAAGAGTGGTAAAAAAGAAAAAAACCTGTAACTAGAATAATTAATTAAGGGATACACAAAGTAAAAAAGATGTAAAATATTACAACAAAAATACAAAATATGGAACAGTGAGAGTAAAAATGCAGAGCTTTCTAATGTGTTCAAACTTAAATTTATCAAATTAACATAGGCTGTTATAAATAGAAGTTGTTATAAGTAGGTTTATGATAACCACAAAGCAAAAAGCTATAGGAGATACACAAAAGATAATAAAAGAGCAATCTAAGTACACCATTTAAAAAAGCCATCTATCTAAACACAAGAGAGAGAGCAAGAGAAAAAGAAACAGAGAAACTACAAAACAGACAGAAAACAACCAAAAATAGCAGTAAATGAATATCTAACAATATTTAAATTTATTTATTTCAAAATATTTTATTTATTTATTTGACTGAGAGATCATGAGCAGGGGAAACGGCAGGCAGAAGGAAAGGGAAGAGCAAGATCTTGGAGGAGCAGAGAGCCAGATGTGGGGCTCAATCCCAGGATCCCAGGATAATGACCTGAGCTGAAGGCAGACACTTAATTGACTGAGCCACCCAGGCAGCCCAATAATTACTTAAATTTAAATCAACTAAATTATCTAATCAAAAGACTTAGAGAGACTGAATGGATAAAAACAAGACGAATATATGTTCTGAAGACACTTCAGATCTGAAGACACATCCAGAGTGGAGGTGATGGGATAAAAATAGATATTCCACACAAATGGCAATCAATAAAAAGTTGGAGTAACTATACATATATCAGATAAAATATACTTTTAAACAAGTATTGTAATAAGAGAAAAAGAAAGGCATTATATAATGACAAAAGTATCAATCTGACAAGAAAATATCACATTTATAAATATTTATTCACCCAATACAGGAGAACCTAAATAAAAAGCAAATATTAACAGATATAAAGGGAGAAATAGAAATACAATAATAGTAGAAGACTTTAATACCCTTCTTACATCAATGGAATGATTATCCAGACAGAAAACCAATAAGGAAACATCAGCCTGAAATGACACGTTAAACCAGATGGACTAACAGATACATACAAAACATTTTGCCCAAAAGCAATAAAATACACAATCTTCTTAAGTGCACATTGAACATCCTCCAGGATAAACCATACATTGGGCCACAAAAGAAATCTTAACAAATTTAAGGTTAAAATCACAACATCTCTAACAAAAATGGTAAGAAACTAAATATCTGTTATAAGAAGAAAACTGGAAAGTTCACAAATATGTGGAGATTAAACACCAAACAACTAATGGGCCAGTGAAGAAAAGAAATAAAAGGATACTGTGAGACAAATGAAAATTGAAATTCAACATACTAAAACTTACAGGATGCAGCAAGAACAGTTCTAAGGGGGAAGATCCCAGTGAGGTTGTGTGAGTTTGGTAAAATGTGTGAAGAGTCAAAAGGTACAAACTTCTAGTTATAAAATAAATAAGTCATGGGGATGTAATGTATAGTATGGTGATTATATTTAATATAATTAAATAATTACACAATGGACATATATTTAAATCTAAGAATAAATCTTAAATGTTCTCATCACAAGAAATAAAAATTTTTAATTATGTATAGTAATGGATGTTAAGTAGGCTTATTGTCATGATCATTTTGCAATGTATACAAATATTGAAACACTATGTTATACTCCTGAAACTAAATAATATTATATGTCAATTATACCTCAATAAAAATAGAAGAAAAGATAGGAGATTGGTGAAAAGATATATTATAAAAGAGAATTAGAATCTTCAAAAAGTTAAATGGACATTCCAGGATGCCAAAATAGTCTCTGAAATTAAGAACTCATTAAATAGCCTTAACAGTATAACACACATGGCAAAAGACATTAATAAATACAAAGATATATTAATAAAAATACCCAAACTCCAAAGGAAAAAGATAAAAACAAGGAGCAAGACAAACAGAAAGGAAGATGTAGGGCACAATCACAAGGTCTAAAATGGATTAACCAGAAAAGAGGAAATAGAATAAAACAGAAGTAAAATTAGAAAACACATTGGCTAAGAATTTTCCAAATGTGATGAAATACAACTCATGAATTTAAGAATTACAAAGGATCCCAGGTAAGATTAATACAAAACACATGACCACATATGTTTGCACATATTCCTAGTAAAACATGCAGAAAACAACATCTAAAAACACCTCAAAACATCAAAGAGAACATCTTAAAAAGATAAAAAAAGAGGCATTATTGTTAAAACAATAAACAATGGAAGTAAAAGACATTAGAAATCATCTTTAAAGTGTTATAAGAAAAAATAAAAACTATCAACCTAGAATTTCATACCCAGGATAAATATTCTTGAAAAATAGAGACTCAAAAGAGATATCACTTATAATGAAAGGCTATGCAAATTCATCTCCAGCTGACCCGGGCTTTAGGAAGTACTAAAAGAAATTCTTCATGCTGAAAGAAAGTGATCTCAGATGAAATGTAGAAGTTTAAGAAATAAAAAGCACTGGAAAGGATAAATATACATATAAAAGACTATTGTGTTTAAAAGCAATAATAAGTATTTTTGTGAAGTTTTTAATTTATGTTCAACTAAAGTATATGAGAACAGCAGCAAAAAAGGAAAGGATGGTGAGTGGTGTTAAATTATTTTGCATTTGTTATATCATTCAAGAAATGTTAAAAGACTAAGTTATAGGACTATATAATGTTAAAAATGCATATTGTAGTTTTTAATGTAACTACCATAAGTCTGATACTGAAATTTATAACAAAATGCTAATAGAAGAGATAAAACAGAATGTTTTAAAAATAATTAATACAATGGAAGACAGGAAAGGAAGAAAAAGAAAATAAACGTCAAGACCAACAGGAAATACATAGCAAAATGATGAACATATAAGTAATAACTATGTTACATATGAATGGATTTAACAAATTGAGTTAGAATTTTTTTGCAAAAAAAACAATTATATGCTGCTTATAATATTTATAATATTTACAGATAAGATTAAATATTACAGGGGCACCTGGGTGGCTCAGTGGGTTAAGCCACTGCCTTCGGCTCAGGTCATGATCTCAGGGTCTTGGGATCGAGTCCCGCATGGGGCTCTCTGCTCAGCAGGGAGCCTGCTTCCCTTCCTCTCTCTCTGCCTGCTTCTCCATCTACTTGTGATTTCTCTCTGTCAAATAAATAAATAAAATCTTTAAAAAAAAAGATTAAATATTACAGATAAGATTAAAGTAAAAGATGTATGGGTTAAAAGAAATCTGGCATAGTGAAATTAATCAAAGTAAAGTTTAAGGTAAGATATAGAGAGAGAAAAATGGTGATATTTCATAATGGTAAATGGGTCAATTTAACAGGAAGTCATTATCATGAATTTATATGCCCTTACTATCAAAGTTTTGAAATATGAAGCAAAAGTTGACAAACTAAAGAGAGAGAGGAAGATGAAGTAGAAGGAGAGAGAGAGCGCCGAATCCTAATCACTAGACCACCAGGGAGGTTAAGAAGTAGAAGGATTCTAAGCTCACCTTGTCCCACAGACACAGAGAGAACAGCCACATCAGTGCAAGTAACTATGAAAATGACCCAAAGACTGGCAGAACAGACTTTTCACAGTTAATCATACAGAGGAGTCCATGTCAAAAAGCTGAGGAGGGGAGGAATCAAGATGGCGGAGAAGTAGCAGGCTGAGACTACTCAGCTAGCCGGAGATCAGCTAGATAGCTTATCTAAAGATTGCAAACACCTGAAAATCCATCTGCAGATCGAAGAGAAGAACAGCAATTCTGGAAACAGAAAAACAACCACTTTCTGAAAGGTAGGACCGGCGGAGAAGTGAATCCAAAGCGACGGGAAGATAGAGCCCGGGGGGAGGGGCCGGCTCCCGGCAAGCGGCGGAGCAACCGCGCACAAAATCAGGACTTTTAAGTCTGTTCCGCTGAGGGACATCGCTCCAGAGGCTAAACCGGGGCGAAGCCCACGCGGGGTCAGCGTGCCCTCAGATCCCGCAGGGTCACAGAAGGGTCGGGGGTGTCTGAGTGTCACAGAGCTTGCGGGTATTGGAACGGGAAAGCCGGCTACAGAGACAGAGCCCACAGTAAGCTCGCAGCTCGGGGTTACCTTGAACCGGTCGCAGGCTCGGTGAGCTCGGAGCGTGGCCGGAGGTCAGGCAGACGGGAGTAACTGGGCGTTGTTCTCTGAGGGTGCACTGAGGAGTGCGGCCCTGGGCTCTTGGCTCCTCCGGGCCGGAGACCAGGAGGCCGCCATTTGTATTCCTGTCCTCTGGAACTCTACGGAAAGCGCTCAGAGAACAAAAGCTCCTGAAAGCAAACCCGAGCGGATTACTCACCCCGGCCCTGGGTAAGGGCGGTGTAATTCTGCCTGGGGCAAAGACACTTGAGAATCACTACAACAGGCCCGTCCCCCAGAAGATCAACAAGAAATCCAGCCGAGACCAAGTTCACCTACCAAGGAGTGCAGTTTCAATACCAAGGAGAGCAGCAGAATTCCAGAGGAGGAGAAAGCCAAGCATGGAACTCATGGCTTTTTCCCCGTGATTTTTTTTAGTCTTGCAGTTAATTTAATTTTTTTCTTTTTCATTTTTTGTTTTTTTTTCTCGCCTTTCGGAAAAATTTTTTTTAACTGTTACCTTTTTCTTTTTTAATAATTTTTTACTAGTTTATCTAATATATATATTTTTTCTTTTTTAAATTTTTCTTAGGTGTTTTCTCTTTTTTAATTCCTTTCTTTTCTTTTTTTTTTCTTTCTTCCTTTTTGAACCTCTTTTTATCCCCTTACTCACCCCTTACGATTTTGTATCTCTTCTAATTTGGTTAAAGCACATTTTCCTGGGGTTGTTGCCACCCTTTTAGTATTTTACTTGCCCCTTCATATACTCTTATCTGGACAAAATGACAAGACGGAAAAATTCAACAACAAAAAAAAAAGAACAAGAGGCAGTACCGAAGGCTAGGGAACTAATCAATACAGACATTGGTAATATGTCAGATCTAGAGTTCAAAATGACAATTCTCAAGGTTCTAGCCGGGCTCGAAAAAGGCATGGAAGATATTAGAGAAACCCTCTCGAGAGATATAAAAGCCCTTTCTCGAGAAATAAAAGAACTAAAATCTAACCAAGTTGAAATCAAAAAAGCTATTAATGAGGTGCAATCAAAAATGGAGGCTCTCACTGCTAGGATAAATGAGGCAGAAGAAAGAATTAGTGATATAGAAGACCAAATGACAGAGAATAAAGAAGCTGAGCAAAAGAGGGACAAACAGCAACTGGACCACGAGGGGAGAATTCGAGAGATAAGTGACACCATAAGACGAAACAACATTAGAATAAATGGGATTCCAGAAGAAGAAGAAAGAGAGAGGGGAGCAGAAGGTATACTGGAGAGAATTATTGGGGAGAATTTCCCTAATATGGCAAAGGGAACGAGCATCAAAATTCAGGAGGTTCAGAGAATGCCCCTCAAAATCAATAAGAATAGGCCCACACCCCGTCACCTAATAGTAAAATTTGCAAGTCTCAGTGACAAAGAGAAAATCCTGAAAGCAGCCCAGGAAAAGAAGTCTGTAACATACAATGGTAAAAATATTAGATTGGCAGCTGACTTATCCACAGAGACCTGGCAGGACATAAAGAGCTGGCATGATATTTTCAGAGCACTAAACGAGAAAAACATGCAGCCAAGAATACTATATCCAGCTAGGCTATCATTGAAAATAGAAGGAGAGATTAAAAGCTTCCAGGACAAACAACAACTGAAAGAATTTGCAAATACCAAACCAGCTCTACAGGAAATATTGAAAGGGGTCCTCTAAGCAAAGAGAGAGCCTACAAGTGGTAGATCAGAAAGGAACAGAGACCATATACAGTAACAGTCACCTTATAGGCAATACAATGGCACTAAATTCATATCTCTCAATAGTTACCCTGAATGTTAATGGGCTAAATGCCCCTGTCAAAAGACATAGGGTATCAGAATGGATAAAAAAACAAAACCCATCTATATGTTGCCACCAAGAAACTCATTTTAAGCCCGGAGACACCTCCAGATTTAAAGTGAGGGGGTGGAAAAGAATTTACCATGCTAATGGACATCAGAAGAAAGCAGGAGTGGCAATCCTTATATCAGATCAATTAGATGTTAAGCCAAAGACTATAATAAGAGATGAGGAAGGACACTATATCATACTCAAAGGGTCTGTCCAACAAGAAGATTTAACAATTTTAAATATCTATGCCCCCAACGTGGAAGCAGCCAACTATATAAACCAATTAATAACAAAATCAAAGAAACACATCGACAATAATACAATAATAGTAGGGGACTTTAACACTCCCCTCACTGAAATGGACAGATCATCCAAGCAAAAGATCAGCAAGGAAATAAAGGCCTTAAACGACACACTGGACCAGATGGACATCACAGATATATTCAGAACATTTCATCCCAAAGCAACAGAATACACATTCTTCTCTAGTGCACATGGAACATTCTCCAGAATAGATCATATCCTCGGTCCTAAATCAGGACTCAACCGCTATCAAAAGATTGGGATCATTCCCTGCATATTCTCAGACCACAATGCTCTAAAGCTAGAACTCAACCACAAAAGGAAGTTTGGAAAGAACCCAAATACATGGAGACTAAACAGCATCCTTCTAAAGAATGAATGGGTCAACCGGGAAATTAAAAAAGAATTGAAAAAAATTATGGAAACAAATGATAATGAAAATACAACGGTTCAAAATCTGTGGGACACAACAAAGGCAGTCCTGAGAGGAAAATATATAGCGGTACAAGCCTTTCTCAAGAAACAAGAAAGGTCTCAGGTACACAACCTAACCCTACACCTAAAGGAGCAAGAAAGAAACCCTAAGCCCAGCAGGAGAAGAGAAATCATAAGGATAAGAGCAGAAATCAATGAAATAGAAACCAAAAAAACAATAGAACAAATCAACGAAACTAGGAGCTGGTTCTTTGAAAGAATTAATAAAATTGATAAACCCCTGGCCCGACTTATCAAAAAGAAAAGAGAAAGGACCCAAATAAATAAAATCATGAATGAAAGAGGAGAGATCACAACTAACACCAAAGAAATACAAACTATTATAAGAACATACTATGAGCAACTCTATGGCAATAAATTTGACAATCTGGAAGAAATGGATGCATTCCTAGAAACATCTAAACTACCTCAACTGAACCAGGAAGAAATAGAAAGCCTGAACAGACCCATAACCAGTAAGGAGATTGAAACAGTCATTAAAAATCTCCAAACAAACAAAAGCCCAGGGCCAGATGGCTTCCCGGGGGAATTCTACCAAACTTTTAAAGAACTAATTCCTATTCTCCTGAAACTGTTCCAAAAAATAGAAATGGAAGGAAAACTTCCAAACTCATTTTATGAGGCCAGCATCACCTTGATCCCAAAACCAGACAAGGATCCCACCAAAAAAGAGAGCTATAGATCAATATCCTTGATGAACACAGATGCGAAAATACTCAACAAAATACTAGCCAATAGGATTCAACAGTACATTAAAAAGATTATTCACCACGACCAAGTGGGATTTATTCCAGGGCTGCAAGGTTGGTTCAACATCCGCAAATCAAACAATGTGATACAACACATCAATAAAAGAAAGAACAAGAACCATATGATACTCTCAATAGATGCTGAAAAAGCATTTGACAAAGTACAGCATCCCTTCCTGATCAAAACTCTTCAAAGTGTAGGGATAGAGGGCACATACCTCAATATCATCAAAGCCATCTATGATAAACGCACCGCAAATATCATTCTCAATGGAGAAAAACTGAAAGCTTTTCCGCTAAGGTCAGGAACATGGCAGGGATGTCCATTATCACCACTGCTATTTAACATAGTACTAGAGGTCCTAACCTCAGCAATCAGACAACAAAAGGAAATTAAAGGCATCCAAATCGGCAAAGAAGAAGTCAAATTATCACCCTTCGCATCTGATATGATACTATATGTGGAAAACCCAAAAGACTCCACTCCAAAACTGCTAGAACTTATACAGGAATTCAGTAAAGTGTCAGGATATAAAATAAATGCACAGAAATCAGTTGCATTTCTCTACACCAACAGCAAGACAGAAGAAAGAGAAATTAAGGAGTCAATCCCATTTACATTTGCATCCAAAACCATAAGATACCTAGGAATAAACCTAACCAAAGAGACACAAAATCTATACTCAAAAAACTATAAAGTACTCATGAAAGAAATTGAGGAAGACACAAAGAAATGGAAAAATGTTCCATGCTCCTGGATTGGAAGAATAAATATTGTGAAAATGTCTATGCTACCTAAAGCAATCTACACATTTAATGCAATTCCTATCAAAGTACCATCCATCTTTTTCAAAGAAATGGAACAAATAATGCTAAAATTTATATGGAACCAGAAAAGACCTCGAATAGCCAAAAGGATATTGAAAAAGAAAGCCGTTGGTGGCATCACAATTCTGGACTTCAAGCTTTATTACAAAGCTGTCATCATCAAGACAGCATGGTACTGGCACAAAAACAGACCCATAGATCAATGGAACAGAATAGAGAGCCCAGAAATAGACCCTCAACTCTATGGCCAACTAATCTTCGACAAAGCAGGAAAGAATGTCCAATGGAAAAAAGACAGCCTCTTCAATAAATGGTGCTGGGAAAATTGGACAGCCACATGCAGCAAAATGAAATTGGATCATTTCCTTACACCACACACAAAAATAGACTCAAAATGGATCAAGGACCTCAATGTGTGAAAGGAATCCATCAAAATTCTTGAGGAGAACACAGACAGCAACCTCTTCGACCTCTGCCACAGCAACATCTTCCTAGGAACAACGCAAAAGGCAAGGGAAGCAAGGGAAAAAATGAACTATTGGGATTTCATCAAGATCAAAAGCTTTTGCACAGCAAAGGAAACAGTTAACAAAATCAAAAGACAACTGACAGAATGGGAGAAGATATTTGCAAAGGACATATCAGATAAAGGACTAGTGTCCAGAATCTATAAAGAACTTAGCAAACTCAACACCCAAAGAACAAATAATCCAATCAAGAAATGGGCAGAGGACATGAACAGACATTTCTGCAAAGAAGACATCCAGATGGCCAACAGACACATGAAAAAGTGCTCCATATCACTCGGCATCAGGGAAATACAAATCAAAACCACAATGAGATATCACCTCACACCAGTAAGAATGGCTAAAATCAACAAGTCAGGAAATGACAGATGCTGGCGAGGATGCGGAGAAAGGGGAACCCTCCTACACTGTTGGTGGGAATGCAAGCTGGTGCAGCCACTCTGGAAAACAGCATGGAGGTTCCTCAAAATGTTGAAAATAGAACTGCCCTATGACCCAGCAATTGCACTATTGGGTATTTACCCTAAAGATACAAACGTAGTGATCCAAAGGGGCACGTGCACCCGAATGTTTATAGCAGCAATGTCCACAATAGCCAAACTATGGAAAGAACCTAGGTGTCCATCCACAGATGAATGGATCAAGAAGATGTGGTATATATACACAATGGAATACTATGCAGCCATCAAAAGAAATGAAATCTTGCCATTTGCGACAACATGGATGGAACTAGAGCATATCATGCTTAGCGAAATATCTCTGCTTGCAGAGAAAGACAACTATCATATGATCTCCCTGATATGAGGAAGTGGTGATGCAACATGGGGGCTTAAGTGGGTAGGAGAAGAATAAATGAAACAAGATGGGATTGGGAATGAGACAAACCATAATTGAGTCTTAATCTCAGAAAACAAACTGAGGTTTGCTGGGGGGAGGGGTTTGGGAGAAGGGGGTGGGATTATGGACATTGGGGCTTTGGTGAGTGCTGTGAAGTGTGTAAACCTGGTGATTCACAGACCTGTACCCCTGGGGATAAAAATATATGTTTATAAAAAGTTAAAAATTTAAAAAAAAAAAAAAGCTGAGGAGGGGGAAGGATATGGTTGGGAACAAACCCGCCCGGCAAATGAGAGGGAACACACCAACTTACAGAAGTGACATAATCGGATCCCGTACTAAGTACCCCATGTACAGTGGACAAGCACTGGGAAGATAAATCCTCATAATTGGCTTTGAAATCAAGTGGGACTTAACTTCATAATTTTATACAATCAGCAAGGTTTAACTCCAGATAATTTAAAAATCAGTCGATTTAGCTCTGGGAGAGGCAGAAGATGACAGGAAACTGAGTTGCTGTTCTTAAAAAGCCAGCATAACAAATAACCCTGAAGAGATTTAGCATAAAAGCAGCAGTTTGAAAAACACTTGGGATATACAAGAAAGAGATTTATTTACTAATCTCTAAGGCATGAACCTACATGTTTACCATAAAACACAAAGCTGTCTTAGCCAACTGTTGCTTCTCTTGTGGTATTATTTTAAGCATAGATTCTGTCAGCCACAAAGGGTCCGTGACTACTTTCTAATTATCTGTGATGCCCAGGTCCCTCTCATTCTTACCTGTCTACCTCTATTCTTGAGTTGAGGGTTTGATGTCCCTGAGAGACCTCAGAAGAGACTGGTACATTCATCTCCCTTGCATAGAGTCAGGAAGATTTCCTCCTCACTGCCTCCACCCTCCACCTATATGGGCACTTGGGGATGGGGCAGATGTTGATCTGAGAACCCAGGGCATGACCAGGTCCACTGTGAAGTGTGCCAGCCACCTGCCACAACACCCTAGTATCATTTTGTTGTTCATGTTTATGTTTCCCTTCTGAAGTTTCTTTACTACAGATCTTTGTTCCAAGGGAATAAAAACTGTTATTGGACCTAGAGAAAAAAAAAATTGACATATTATTATCACCCATAGTCCATAATTTATAACAAGGTTCATTATTGGTATTGTACATTTTATGGTTTTGGGAAAATATATAATGGCATATGTCTACTATTACAGTTTCATACAGAGTAGTTTCACTAACCTAAAAATCCTTTGTGCTCTGCCTATTCATTCTCTTTCCCCCCAACCCTTGGCAGCCATTGATCTTTTTATCTCCATAGTATTGCCTTTTCTAGAAAGTCATAGAGTTGGAACCATACAGTATGTAGCCAGTTTAGATCGGCCTCTTTCACTAGCAATATGCATTTAAGTTTCCCCCATTGTCCTTTCATGACTTGATAGCTCATTTCTTCTTAGTGCCAAATATTACTCATTGTCCAGATGTACCATGTGTGTTATATGTACCACAGTTTATTTATCATTCATTCACTGAGAGTTATCTTGGGTCGCTTCCAAATTTTGGCAAATTATGAGTAAAGATGCTATAAACATTTATGTGTGGGTTTTCGTGTGGACATATGCTTTTCACTCCTTTAGGTAAATAACAAAGAGCAGGATTCATGAATTACACAGTGAGAGTATGTTTAATTTTGTAAACAATTGTCAAACTGTCTTTCAAAGTTATTGTTCTACTTTGCATTCCCATGTTTTAATATTTTTAACATATAAAGAATTCCCAGATATATTGTTTCATCCAATCATCAAAATAAAGTCATTTGGTGAGTACTATTAGCCCAAATGTATAGCCAGAGAACGCGCTCTGAGTGGCAGGGAGATTTGTCCAGGGCTGTGCAAAAAAGGTGAGGCAGGCCCTCTGAAAAATTAGTTGATGGCTTATGATGAATATATGGCTTATTCTAATGTAAGACTTCTTACAAGTATGGAGGATTAGTATCCTAGATTAACCAAACTCTAAGGACAGCATTGAAACAGAATCTAAAATGCAATAAAATTTACTATCCACTAAAATGGTAATGTTTTATGTTTAATTTAATTAATTAAAATAAATATCATGTCAAGGTTCACCAAATGAAATGCTTATTTTCCTCAATGGTATTATTTTGGAAAATTGAAAATATGTTGTTTCCCTTCAACCATTCTATGTCCTGACACCAGAAGCTATCCAGGGGAAACTAAAGGTCATCCATTGCCTACAAGCTGTATTCTTACATCCTTATACCAACCCACACGCTAAAAAGCCCCCCTCTTTTCAAGGTGTTTGGCTTCTTAGAGACAGCAAATATAGTATTCATTTCTTTACAGGACCTGCTTATCAGGATCACTATCGTTTTCTGAGTTCTGCACACATTGGGCTGGCCAGACTACAGTCCTAACTTCCCCTTGACTTCTTTGGTACCTAAAAGAACTAGTCTCAGAGGGCACCTTGGTGGCTCAGTTGCTTAAGAGTCTGCCTTCAACATGGGTCATGATCCCAGGGTTCTGGGATCCAGCCCCATATTGGGCTCCTTTCTCAATGGGAGCACGATTCTTTCTCTCCTCCTGGCTTGAGCGCTCTCTTGCTATCTCTGTCACTCTCACTCTCTCTCTCTCAAATAAATAAATAAAATCTTGGGAAAATAAAAAAAAAAAAGGACTAGTCTCAGAAACCCAAATCTGAAAAACCCTAAAACCCTTGCAGGACAAAAAGTGCTCAATGCCACTATTTCTCCAGTACCCAGGGCAAACCTTCTTCCTATCTGGTGTATGGAAACTCAATTTCCTTTCACAGACTTCTGTTCAGTGAGGGTGGGGCCTCTCTGAGCCCCTGAGACTCATCTAAACAAAGCCCGGTATGCTAGGTGCTGGTGGTACCCCCATGTTCTTAGAACTGCTTCATGGCCACACTCTGCGGCTTTCATATAAATTTCTTAGGTCTTTCTCTGGTAGAAGGAGATGCAGTTGTTCCCTCCCTCTCACTTCCCTGTTTCTGGCCTTGCTCTTGGGAATGTATCTGTGCCAATAGATCCTAGTCTGTCATTATTCTTCTATATATCTTACAATCTTTCCAGCCACTGAATATGTGTTTAGTTTCAGACATGAGTATATATGAGGGGAAGTGGGTGGCAGGCTGATGTAGAAGAAAATTATATACATGCAAACATGAAATTAAACAGTATCTTGCCGACAACAAAATAAGTTTGGATGAAGGAAGGTCTGGTGTACTACATTGGTGGGTCTCTACAAAATTGCTGCCTCTTCATGCTGATACAACATTATCAGGACTTCCCTGGCCTCAATAACCACATAATATAAAACCAAATACATTACCCAAAATGGAATTTTACCTGTCAGATTATTGACTTCCAGACTTTCATAAAACAGCAAATTAAAAGGGAGAGATCTTTTATTTTGCCAATAAGAATTTAAAATTTAAAAATACCATTTATCATTGCCATAATTTGATTAGAGAAAGGATATCTTAACAGAAAAAAGTAAAAAAGATATTTCAAATGGATCAGGTTTTTGTTAGCTAAAAATTCATTGTCCTACTTCCCCTGTTCTGATAGAGATCAGTGAAAACCTCACTGTGCAAAGATTGACTCCTGGAACTATTGCTTTGAAGATTTTTTTTTTTAATAAAAAAGAAATATAAACAGTTATCTTCAGGTCAGGTGACAGTGAAAAGATCACGATTCAGACACCTGCTCATGCCAAATTCTGACAATTGGCGGTCAAGCTGGATCTCAACACATATACAAACGCACATTGTATACACTACAGCATGCTATGTGTACCTTAGTCCCATATATGTCACTAATATGGTGGCAAGACCATCGATCTCTATGTTCCTATGCCATAGAAGCACATTCTTGTTTAGACATGCAATGCAGCAATTAGACAAAGCCTTTTCTACAGGCTGGGCAGTTTCCAAGTGCTTATGTAGTCCCTCCTAAGACAGCATCATCATCATGTTCCTGGTGTCCTTCTTGTAAATGCAAAACAGAACATAGCAGCCTTTGGCAGCACACACTTCCAGTTGGAAGGAAATCTGAAATAATCCAGGGAAATGGTGCCAGTGATGGCTAGGTGGGAAGATACTCTATTCGAAAATCCTCTGCCATTTGAATTTTGATTTTTTTTTTTCTCCAAAGTAGGACCGGTTTTCCACCAGCCTGTCCAGACCATAAGGAGAGGACAGGGAAGAATAGAAATCCACAACTGCTGATCATGACCAAGGAAAAGAAGTGAGGAATGGAGGAAGTTTGACTCCACAGTGGATACTGGACTTAGTCATTACAGAAGGAAGACAGCTAGCACCCTCTTGATTCAGGGGGGCATTGGTGGCAATGGGAGAGAGGGGTGGGTTCATAGGAGGGCAGCCAGCAATTCCAGGACCCAGACTTAGAATCATAGGCTTATGGAGCTAGAAGGGGCCTTAGCATCACCTCTTCAAGCTCTTCATTTACAGTTGAGGAGGGCACGGTAACAGTAAGAGGAACACTGACTAGTCCTGGACAAGTCAGACTCTACTCCATTTCTGAATCCAGGGCTCTCTCCAAGCTGCCTCCCTTTGGGACCTGCTCATTCCACCTCCTTCATTAAGCTGTCCTTGAACTCCAGGGGCAAGAAATGATGTCTCCACACAATTCTTTTCATCCCCATGATTCACATGGTCCTTGCCTAGATCTTTGGGCCCACTCATATAGCAGCAGTCCTTGGAAAACTTGTTTTTTTATTTCGAGAAGCAATTTTGAGAAGCACTGCCCCAACGTTCTTGTAACATATCACAGGACATTACTTGTCCTGTGGTTCCTGATATATATGTTATTTATTTGGCCTTGGCACCTAAATTATTGGTTCTCGATTCTTTCTCTGCTCCAGTCTGCTCGAAGAACATGATATATTCCCATAGTCAATAGCAGAAAGTCCCACCTGGTAGAGAGAGGCAGTAGAAAGACCTCATACATGATTTGCACACTATCTCCTCCCCCAGCTGCTATTGAAAATCACTAATCTGAATGATAATAGAGCATGTCTTATTTAATTCATAGATCACGAATCTGAATTATAATAGAACAAGTGTCTCATTGGATAACAAGGCTTAGCACACAATATTATGCACACAGTGGGTGCTCAATAAATATTTGCTGAATTGATGTAAAAATAGATAAAATATTTATCAAACAAATTCTTAAATGAATACATTTTTAAAAATTAGATTTAGTCCAAGGGCAATCTTTTAAAGGCATGAGGTAGTGCTTCTGATTCCGGCAGCTAAGGGCCATGGGGCATAAATATCTTTGAGGGAATCACAACCCTTTCCTAGTTATCCAGTACCTTCTGTATGGGTTCCTGGCAATCTTTTAATACTCATGTCAAGCTGTTCCACTTGTCCAAGGCTTTTACAATTTCCCAGACTAAGAGCTGATTTGCCTGGAGAAATTGGGAGGTTCCAATATAATAAAAGAATTCAGGAGGCAACCCATGGTTGCACAGCCCAAGAAACAAAAAGCCAGAAAGGGCTGCTCATGACACAATATGGAATAGTGTTTGAGGGGTTCTCAGGGGAGCTAGGTGGTAGATCTCTGCAAGCATGCCATCACCACTTGCTTCTATGTCTCCCTCCTTCAGACCCTGCAACTCTGCTTCTTCAGTCTTTCAAATTTCTCCCTTCTCTGCTCTATCTGAAACTCACATTAGGGAAAGCCTAGGTAGCCCATTGTTGATTTTTCCACTCTTAAACTTCTCCATGTAGAGCAGCATTCAAATCCCCAAGAATCGCTGAGCCTACTACTGCCTTTCCATCCGATGTCTTCAGAAGAGGGTCTGTCCTGGAAGGAAAAGGTCCTCTGTCATGGGCTGCCCTAAGCCACAAGTCTTTCCCATCTCCCTAAACTATCAGGTTTGGAGTATTTAATTGTAATCTTACTTAAAGGCAAGACAAATTGAAAAAAACACTGGTTTTGTGAATGCCAAATTTTATTCCTAATGGCCTACTCTTCTTTCTCCATCTGGCAAATTCCTCCATGTTCTCTGAGATCTCACACAAACTTTGCTCCATAGAGAAGCCTTCAGTGACTCCCTGCAGACATCCTCATACCGTCTGTCCACAGGACTGGGAGAGCTGGAGGTGGTGATATAACATTTGTTTACATGTCTGTAGCCCCCCAAGACTCTGAATGCTCTAAATGTAGAGGTGAGATGGAACAATGTCATTCATTATTGTATTCCTTCTGTGCTTGACTTTCAGCAGAAAGCTCTAAATAAATGTTGGCAGACAAGTAACATTTTTTTTTTAAGATTTTATTTACTTATTTGACAGAGAAAAATTACAAGTACACTGAGAGGCAGGCAGAGAGAGGGAGAGAGAAGGAAGCAGGCTCCCTGCTGAGCAGAGAGCCCGATGCGGGACTCGATCCCAGGACCCTGAGATCATGACCTGAGCCGAAGGCAGTGGCTTAACCCACTGAGCCACCCAGGCGCCTGACAAGTAACATTTTAATTGCCTTTTGCATCCTTATCAGAATTGTGTCCCTTATGATAAAACAATAAAGGAAATACGTGGTTTCACACTCTACGAACTCACAGATTATGCCAAATAAAACCAGAAAACAGACCCAAGCTTTCTAAGCAATAGTATATTGGGAGACCATCCTTCCTGGTTGCACATCTAGGGCAACTATAAGCCATCTATAAGCATGATGGAGGTGCATAAGGATTGACTTCATGGGGGGTGGGCTAGAATACCAGATGATGGCTAACCTTCCATTGACGGGCTTTGTGGAAATAAATAAGCCTGACCAAATGAGAAAAGCAAAGGCTATTCAGAGTTCACTTGAGCTAGGGAGTCAACCACCATCCCTTGAATTGTGCAGAGACTCAAAGGCAGGAAGTAAAATGGGAAAGGTTTAGAGTAGAAAACAGGGATAACTTCAGGTATGTTCTGACGTCAGGTTGTAGACATGGAGATACTGGAGGTGAGCTGCCTAGAAGTGGGATGTCCTATGTGATTGCTTGCCGGTGCATATTTTGTTTTCTTTGGTTGGTTTAAATTGGAAGGAGTAAAAATTAGGGAAGCTGACAGTTATTAAATATGTCTTGGGCAATCTTAGCTGATTTCTACAGAAATTGTCTAGTTTCCTAGATTGTGATAGTGACTAAAGATGACAATCTGGCTTTCTGAAATCCTAACTGATAGCAAGCTGGCTTCCTGGACTGTTATTGTAGATAAGGGGAGTAGTTAGTTAGGTTACTGCAGGTTGTAGGTCCAAGTTCTAATTTTTTATATGTTCTGGTCATTGTCCATTTTTGTATCTGTTCTCTCAGTTTGGAATCATTCATGTGAAAATGCTATTAGAGCCATAGATTTTGGTAGTTAGAATCCTCCACTCCAGCTGTAATTGCATCTCTCTCTTTCACATACACACACACACACACACACACACACACTGCTGTCTCAACTATGGGGAAGGGGGTATCTCTCAGAAAGCCCCTCTTCCAGAAATTACACAAAATCCCAGCACATCCGGCGATGCCCTCCTAAATGATAGTTACTCTTCCACCCCACTGTCATGTGCCCTCTAAAAGAGGGGAAAGGACATCATTTCTGGCTTTGTTCTTTTTACTCTGAATCCAGTTACCTTAACCTTTAAATTCCATTGCCCTTCTGGGGTGCCTTATGTATGCTTAAATTGTTTGTACTTCTCAGAAGTCAGATGGTGGCTGTTTTTGTCTACTGGTAGTAGTCTTTCCAGAAAAATTTCAAGATGCATAAACCCAGGGTCTTCTCAAAGGAACAACCAGTTGGTTTTGTAAAATCCAGAATACAGGGCTCAATTAGTTAACTGAAAAAGCCTGTTCCTCAACAAAAAGCCCAGAAACAAAGAGGGAAAGCCCTACTAGCTATGCACCAGAGGACCTAGAATGAACTGTCTTGTACCCCTCCTTGATGGTTGCTGGGTCCATGAGTCCTGGACTGGCAGCTGCATGGTGCCTTCATCCTCCAGCCCTTCCAGGCACTGGGAGCCAGGCCAGGAGCAGAGCCAGGCATTTACACAAAGGTTCCACACCGGGGGTCTTTCTCTCCCAGGCAAGGGGCCCCATTTTTCCATGGCTCTACCAACTTCACTCTTACAAGTGGGCTCACTTAGACCCACCCATAGGTGCTCTTCAGACACTTGATATGGTGGGAACAGCACTCCCTACCTCCCTGGGGCTCCCCCACTCCACTCTCTACAGGGTATGCTTCCATAATTCAGATCAGCAGACCCAAATCTGCTTCAGGGCAACCTTGGGTCCTCAACACATCACCTTTTGGAACTTGGTCTGCTATGGAAACTCAAGTTTCTTAACAATGCAAGTCAAATATAATTAGGCAAATAAAACTAAGTTGTATACTATACTCTAAAGTCACTTGGAAATATTTTGTGAATTTGCTACCATTTTGCTTCATCTAGCCAGTAATTCTTTGGGGAATAGACCTACCTGGTCTATGAAAGTTTTACATTGTATTGCTAACAAGTGAGATTTTTATTTCCAACCAATAGATCTAAGGAGCTAGAGGAAAGTGTGTGTGTGTGTGTGTGTGTGTGTGTGTGCACGCACACACACGTGTGTGTGTGTTCAATTATGGAATCCAGCCTGGGTAAGAGTTTCAGATAAAAATACTAAAGACACTTATTCACACATTCAGCTATTTATTGAAACCGGTGTGTTTGAAAGACTCTGGCCAGAATTTGGAGATAAAATGGTAAACCAGCCCCATTTCTATTCTTTATTACTCTTTTTAAGGAATAAAAGGAAAAACTGACCAGAAGATCAATATTATCTGGAGAAGTGAGTGCTGGGAACACATGAACAGTATTTCTATTAATGAGATACAGACATTGATGGATGAAAAACAGATAGTGTAAGGCATCTGTTCAAGTCTGGCTACATAATTTGTGAGGCCCAGTGCAAAATGAAATAGGAGATGCATTGATCAAAAATTACTAATGATTTCAAGATAGTGACAACAGAGCATTAAGCTTAGGGTGGGTCCTTGTGAGACTACCCAGGGTGCAGCTGGTGAAATGGGCCTGCCATGCTGTGGAATTCTCCAGAATGCGCACTGAGAGTCACTGCAGTAGCAGAAAACATCTGTATACAGAGTAATATTTTATCAGCTGCAGGGGAAAACTAGAAAAGTTAAAGTTCCATTTAACAAGAAAAGTTAAGTGTTTGTTTCAAGCTGTGTTCATCAGGTAACTGTGGTTCTGCTGAGATGTCCAGGTGAAGGCAATGTCAGCTGTCTTCTCCCTAGTTTTAGGAAGACAGGTCCTTTTGGGAGGCATACCTCACCCAAAAAGGGCATGTTGACAATGATCTCCTGCTCTGGGTTAAATTCTTTCTACCTTTGGCCTTTTCCCAATTTTCATCCAGTGATACAGTGAGGCAAGCATGGGTTATTTATAATTATTGTAAGAGGTCTGACAAGGACAACAGGATAAGACTATCAATATGAGTGCAAGCCAGGAAGCCTGGGTTTGGCCTTCCCCATAACCTCAGTCCTACCTAGAATTTTCCAGTAATGACTTCCTTACATATCTGAACTGGCTGTTCTGACAGTGACAATTTTTCAAAAAGCTGACAACTGAATTCACATGGTGGTATCCCAATGCCAAAAGAACAATGTAACTTGCTAGGTATATTCTAGGCTTTCATCCAATATATGGAAAATGGACTATCTGAAATACCCTGCTGCATATTTTGTTTATACTGATACAAAATCGCCCAAGACTTGAACATGCTTGCTTTGGAGATTTTCTTCTCATTTTTTTTCAATAATACACAGAGAGATATTTTGCTTTAAAAAGTGTCTGAACTACTGTTTTTCCCATAATCGAAAACATTAGAATGAAAATTGGTTTAAGAATAATAATCCTTCGGCAAGTCTTGGCTCCTATAATAAGTATATGAAAGAATTATGTAAACTTTTCACTTTTTTTTTTAAAGATTTTATTTATTTATTTGAGAGAGAGACAGTGAGAGAGAGCATGAGCGAGGAGAAGGTCAGAGGGAGAAGTAGACTCCCCATGGAGCTGGGAGCCCAATGCAGGACTCAATTCCGGGACTCCAGGATCATAACCTGAGCCGAAGGCAGTCGTCCAACCAACTGAGCCACCCAGGCGCCCCTGAACTGTTCACTTTTACTACCTTTAAAATAACTGGCATGACTAGGTGACTCAGTCGGTTAAGTGTCCAACTCTTGATTTTGGTTCAGGTCATGATCCCATATCAGGCTCTATGCTGGGGGTGGAGCCTGCTTAAAATTCTCTCTCTCTTTCTTTATTTCTGTAAAACAAACAAACAAACAAAACAAAACCCAATAACTAAGTAAATCCTCTGAGCTTAAAGCCTCTTGTAAATCACCATGACAGAACAGATGGAAGGAGTCCCCAGCCTTCCCAACACATATTCCTTCTACAAGCACTTATTAAGCAGTCATTCATGAAGGTTTGTGGGAAAGGATTAATTCCCACTCAGCTGCTTACTTCCAGAACAATGGATTTTGCTGAGTGGACAAGAAAGTTGAAAGACATTTTTGGAGGTCGTTGGGAGAATATTATTTGAACCAAGACTTATTATAAAGATACAAAACTTATTTGTTTATATCAAATGTCTTCATGAAGTTCCCTGTTAGTATGTATAGAAACAGTCAGGTGGAAGAAGGTGGTGATCCATTGTCAAAATCCCTCTCCCATGTAGTCCCAGAGAATTTCCTGCTCCTGACACACAGAAATATGTCCCTAATCCCATAGCTTTTCTGTACCTGATCTTTCTCGGCTTAGGACACATGCTAATTTATATAGAAAAAAGTCAGAGTACAAGCAGAATAATGATTTTCAGCTATGAGGTTTAGGGAATAAGCAAAGACCAGCCAAATAGAAGGGTATTAAAAGAATTCCAAAGAAGGAGGGTATCCATGGATGTAAAATTTGCAAAGAGGCCAGTAAATAATAATAATAGTAGTTGAACTATAGTATTTACTCTCTGTCAGTCATTTTCTACAACTATCATTATCCTTTTTTACAGATAAGTAGACTGAAGCAAAAAACGTTTAATAACATGTCTAAAGTCACTTGCAGGTAAGCAGGCAGGTCAAAATGTGAAGCTAGATGTTTTAATTAAATCATGCATTGTTCCACTGTCTGAGGTAGTGGCATAAAGACTAATAGCCCTGTGATGCAATGAGTGCAGAAAGGGATTTGTTTCCAACCCAGTTGAAATATCAGAGATTGAGAATTTTATCTCCGGGGGGGATTTTAGAAAAACTTTCAAGTTTTTATAGGACCCTCTTCCCAATAAAGTATTACGGAAATATCAGCACATGATTACTTTCGGTCTTACCAGTACAGAGCAACCTCATTCTTCTCAGGCCTTCTTACAAAATCCCTGAATATAACCCAGCAAATGGACCTCAGAGAACTGTTAGGTAAGATGAAAAGGGCAGGCTGCCTAAGTACCCAGAATTTTATTTGTGATGTTGCCTCCAGTAACCCCAGTGGGGCTGCAGAGACTTCCCATAGTGTGCTTCAGGCACAGAAACATAAGGCTCTGAGGGATGCTGGCCCTCTAAGCTGGGGGCCAGGAAGGCTGAACTAAGGACAGGAAACTTTTGATCCAGCTAAATGCCAAGGGGAAAAAATAGACTTTACTCAGTTTCAGTGACCTAGTGGGGAGTTGATTTTCCATCCACCCCCTATACCATGGAACAAGCAATGGCCTTTTTATAGGTCAAGTGGTAAGCTCATTACCCATCCCTTGCCAGAACCATAGGGGGACACCAACTGCCCACTGCTATCATGGTCTTATCAGAACATGCTAAGTCTCCATCCTCATAGTGTTAGTTGGCCCTCTATATCCCCTCCCTGGCTTCAGCATGATACAGCTGGGAGCTAAACTTACATCCCCCAAACTTGGAGGCAATGGGGTAGGATTAGTTAATATTCAATTTTCACCTAGAAGGAGTCAACAGTAGAAGGGAAAGCTGAATTTTCACCCACCCCTCTGTAAGGAAGCAGGGGATTCAGCATTTTCCACCTTCAAGGTATAGTATTGGCAAGGCTTAGTGGAAAAGATGAATGCACAAACCTGCTAGGTCCTTATGCTACACCCCGATGGGAGGATATCATTTTTTTAAAAAATGATGTAATATGATCCAGAGTCTCATAATATAGCCAAAGGCCAGGATACAACTAAAGATAATGCATCAATCCCAGGAACTGGAAAAAACCACAACTTGAATGAGAAAAGGCAATCATAGGCAATCATAGACACCAACCTCAATATCTGAATCAAATATCTGACAAGGATTCTAAGGCAGGAGTTATAAAGGTGTTTCAACAAGCAATTACTAATTCTCTTCCAACAAATTGAAAAAAAAAAAAAAGAAAATTACAGAAAAGTAATAAAGCTAAAATAGAACCTGATGCCAGTTACAGAACTGAAAAATGTAACTGAAATGAAAACGAACTGGATAAGCTTAATACTAGAGTGTAGATGACAGATGAAATTTTCAAAAAGAAAATTTCCATATGTAGAAGTCAAAAGTGTACGACAAGAACACCGATGAGCTGAAGGACAGATCAGAAGAATTAAAACAATCTAAGGAGGGCACATACTGCATGGAGTACTAGGTGTGGTGCATAAACAGCGAATCTTGGAACACTGGAAAAATTAAAAAAATTTAAAAAATAATCTGAAGAAAAGAAAAAAAGTCGACTGGGAAACAAAACAACAACAACAACAAAAAAGAACAGATTCAGGAAATTCTGAGATAGTAATAAAAAAGCTAACATTCAAATTAATGAAGTCCCAGAAGAGTGGGGAGGACTGAAAAATGTTTATTTAAAGAAACAATATCTGGAAAGTTCTCAAATTTGGGAAAAGATATAAATCTACTATATTAGCTTCCTTGTGGTACTCTAAAAAATCACCACCAACGTGGTGGCTTAAAACAAAAGAAATTTGTTCTTTCACAGCCCTGGAGGCCAGGAGTCCAAACTTAGTATCAAATTAAAATGGTGGTGTGCTGCAGAGGCTTTAGGAGAGAATGCATTCTTTGTTCCTTCCAGCTTCTGGAAGCAGTCAAAGTTCCTTAGCTTGTGCCTGCATCATTCCAGTCTGTGCCTCCAAGGCCACATTGCCTTATCCTCTCTGTGTGTTCCCTGTGTGTCTATCATCTCCTCTTTTCACTCTAGGATACCTTATAGAGATTCTATAAGGATTTA
Organism: Mustela nivalis; assembly: GCF_964662115.1. Taxonomy (NCBI): domain Eukaryota; kingdom Metazoa; phylum Chordata; class Mammalia; order Carnivora; family Mustelidae; genus Mustela; species Mustela nivalis. Next base: position 122,879,107 of record NC_139025.1, read on the forward strand.
AGGACCGCCTGAGTATTATTACTCTTCCTCTCAAGACTTTTAACTTAATCACATCTGCAAAGACCCCTTTTCTGAATAAAGTAATGATGTTCACAGGCTCCAAGCATTTGACATGGATATCTTTTGGAGGAGGGTCATTTGTCAGCCAACCATACCTACAGATTCAAGAAGCTGAACCAAGTCCAAGTAAGATAAATCCAAAGAATTCCTTGCCCAGAACACAACATAAACTTCTGAAAACTAAAGGCAAAGAAAAGTCTTCAAAGCATCCAGAGTAACAACACATTACTTTTAGGGGAGAAACTGTTTAAGTGACAGTGGATTTCTCATTGAAATCATAAAAATCAAAAAGAAAATTTCCATATGTAGAAGTCAAAAGTGTACGACAAGAACACTGCTTTTGTTCATGCCTCACCTGGTCACCTACATTAATCGTTGCCTCCCATCCCCAGGGAACATCACCAAAACCTTTTAACTCCAAGATCTAGCAAAGCATTTTACATAGGTACTCCAAAATACAAAATTTTAAATGATCTTCATTTTCTTTTCCAAGATCTATTTAAAATGACTTCCATTCATGGTTTAATATATCAACTATATCACAATCATAATCTGATCAAATAACAAATGCAGTGAATATGGAATTGACAGGAACAACAGGTTGCATAGCTAGTGCATTGCTTCTCAAACTTTAATTTGCAAACCAACATATGAGGCTTTTCTACTTCAATGTGTAGTGGAACAGGAAGCTGAGAATCTGCATTTTTTAAAACAATCTACCTTTTATTTAAAAGTAGAATTAAATTTTTATTTACATATTTTGCAGTTATAAACCCAATAAAGTCAGAAACATGTATACAAGTTAGGAATAATCTAAAATTAGAAAGGAAAGACACAATTGGGAAAGGGGTGTGGTTTCTTTGATATTAATTGTATAACACAAGCATATCAACTCCATATAAAAAGTTTTACTTATTGATATTAACCAGTGAAAAAAAGATAGTACATATTTTTGCTGTAATTGATACCCTTTAGTTCATTATCTGAATGTCAATAATTAAATTAAAATCACTTAAAAATTTAACATGACATTTAGAATTCCATAATATTGGTGTCTTCAATTTTTTGCATAATTTTATGACTTTATAATAAAATTTTGCTTATTTCTATGTTTTCAGCTTCACTGAGGTATAATTGACAAAATTATAAGATATTTAAAGTGTACATTATGATGACTTGATATATTTATATACATTGTAAAAGGACTCCTCTTATCTAATTTATTAACACATCCATCACTATATATGTATCACTCAGAATAATGTCCATGAGATACATCCACATTGTTGTATCATCTATTCATTCTATTTATTCTTAAGTAGTATTGCATGGTATGGAGAAACTCAATTTCTTGAGCTATTCACCTATAAGGAATATTTTGATTGTCTCCAATTTTGGACTATTAGGAATAATGCTGCAGTGAACAATCAAGTACATATTTTTGTGAAAAAAATAGTTTTCCAAATTTCTGAGATAAAACTGAAGTTTGTATGGTAAGTGTATATTAAAAATAATTATTTTAAGATTTTATTTATTCATTTGAGAGAGAGAGGTGGTTGCAGAGGATAAAGCAGACTCCCTGCTGAGCAAGAAGCCTGATGTGAGACTCCATCCCAGGACTCTGAGATCATGACCTGAAGTCAGATGCTTAACTGATGGAGCCACCCAGGTGCCCTAAGTGTGTATTTAATTTTTAAAGAAACTGTCAAAATTTTTTCATAGTAACTGTGCCATTGTACCTTCCCACCAGCAATGTATGAGAAATAGTTTTTCTGCCAGCCCTTCAGGATTTGGTATTATTATTTTTCATTTTAGCTGTTCTAATAAGTAAGTAGTAATCTTATTGTGATCTTAATATGCACTTCCACCTTAGCTAATTATGTCAGCTGTCTTTTCATGTGCTTATTTTCCAGCTGCATATTTCTGTATACTTTTTTCCAGTGAAATGTTTCTTCAGATCTTTTGCACTTTTCCAAAATTATTTGCCTTTTAATGTTGAATTTCATATATTCTAGATATGACTCCTTTGTCAGATATATGATTTGCAAATACTTTCTCCAGTTTTTATTTTATCTTTTCATCTGTTTAACAGGGTCTTGCTCAGATCAAAAGTTTTTAATTTTAGTGTTCTATTCATCAACTTATTTATTTTATGGATTTTTTTGAAGGTGTAATGTCTAAAAAAATTTCACTAGGCCTTAGGTTCTGAAGCTTTTGTCTTATACTATCTTCTCAAAGATTTATATTTGTATGTTCTTCATTGACATCTATGACTCTCTCCGAGTTTTTTTAATAGTGTGAGTTGTAGGTCAAGTTTCATATTTTTGCCTGTGAATCTCCAATTACCAACAGCATCATTTGCTGAAAAGATCATACTTTTCCTATCAAATTACTTTTTTCACCTTTGTCAAAAGTCAGGTGGCCATACTTGTGTGGGGCTGCTTCTGGGTTCTCCAATCTATTTCATTGATCTATATGTACATCTCACTGCCAGTACCATCCTGATAACCATGTAGAAAGTCTTGAAATGTGATAGTGATCTTCCCACTTTATTTTTTTTTCCCAAAATTATTTTTTGCTCTGATTTTCATTTACCTTTCAAGAAAAATTTTAGAATAATCTTGTTTATGTGTACAAAAATCTTGAAGGTATTTCATAGAAATTCAATTAAATTTGCATATCAATGAGGGGAGAATTGATATTTTTACAGTGTTGTACCTTAAAGCCATAAATATGGAATAGCCCTCTATGTACTTGGATTTTTTAAATTTCTTTTATCAGCATTTTGTAGTTTTCAGCCTGTATATGTTTTGTTAGATTTAAAAATATATTTCTCTCTTTTTATCTTGAATGATTGTTAATTGTATTTATTGTATTTTTAATTTTAGTTTTCATGTGTTCATTGTTAGTATATAGAAATACAGCTGATTGGGGTATTCTACAATTTTGTTTATCTTATTTATTAGTTCTATGAGTTTTCAGTATATTTTTTGAGATTTACTATGTAGACAATATCTTCTGCAAATAGGACAGTTTTATCTCTCCCATTCTTATGTGTATGGTTTTTGTCTTTAATTCTTGCCTTATTGTTCCTGCTAGGACTTCCAGTACTGTGTTGAAAATAGTAGTAAGAGTGAAAAATCTTTGCCTTGTTCTAAATTTTAGAAAAGACATTCAGTATTTAACATTATATATGATATTAGTTGTAAATTTTTAGAGATAATTTTTAACAAGTTAAGGAACTTCCTCTAAATTCTTCTACTTCTAAGAGTTTGTATCAATGAAGAGTATTTTTTCATAAATAATTTATTTTTATTTAATGTAAAAAGAATAGATTAACAGATAGTAGGAAGTCCACACCCTGGTCCAGGCATATCAATCAAATCTGGTTCTAACATTTTTTGGATATTTATGAAATTATGAAACTTCTATGAAATAAATCAGATAATGACAAATGCTATATGATTTCACTTATGTGTAGAATCTAAAAAACAAAACAGGACAAAACAAACAAAAAGCAGAAGTAGATCCAAACAAACAAACATCAGTTGCCAGAGGAGGGAGAGGATGAGCAAAATGGGTAAAGGGGAGTGGGAGGTACACTTCGTTATGGAGATGAAATGTATATCATAGGGAATATAGTCAAAGGTATTATAATAGTGTTGAATGATGACAAGTGGTAACTACACTTGTGGTGAACAACATAGCATAACTTACAGGGTTGTCAAATCACTTTGTTGTATACCCCAAACTGTTATAACGTTTTGTGACAACTCTTCTTAAAAAAAAAAAAAAAATGTAAAAAATTCAAGGGGCACCTGGTTGGCTCAACCAGTTGAGCATCCAACTCGATCTCAGCTCAGGTCTTGATCTTGGGGTTATGAGTTTGAGCCCTCCATTGGGCTCAATACTGGGTGTGGAGCCTACTTAAAACCGAAACAAAAACAAAAAATGGTGCTGAATTTTATCAAATGCCTTTTCTGTACCAATTGATATGATCATGTGATTTTTCTTCACTAGTCTATTACTAGGGCAATCTTCAATTAATCCACCTTTGCATAACTGGAATAAATCCCTCTCCATCATGGTGTATAATCCTTTTAAAATGTTGCTGAACTACATTTGCTAATTTTTAAAAAGATTTTATTTATTTATTTGAAAGAGATAGAGAAAGAGAAAATGAGAGAGAGAGAGCTCTAGGAGAAGCAGGCTCTCCACTGAGCAGAGAGCCCAATATGGGGTTCGATGCCAGGACTCCAAGATCATGCCCTGAGCTGAGATCAAGTGCTGGATGCTTGGGGTGCCTGGGTGTCTCAGTGGGTTAAGCCTCTGCCTTCATGAACTCAGGTCATGATCTCAGGGTCCTGGGATCGAGTCCCACATAGGGCTCTCTGCTCAGTAGGGAGCCTGCTTCCCCGCCTCTCTGCCTGCTGCTCTAGCTACTTGTGATCTCTCTCTCTCTCTCTTTCTCTCTCTCTGTTAATAAATAACATCTTTAAAAAAAAAAAAAAGAGTTGGATGCTTAACAGACTGAGTGAGACACCCAGGATCCCCTACATTTGCTTAAAAAAAAAAAAAAGTATCTATATTCATGTGGGATATTGGTCTGTAGATTTTGTTTGTATGTTTGTTTGTCTGTTTTACTATGACCACTTTTGCTGGCAAGATAATACAGGCTTTATAGTTTGAGTTGATAGATTTTTCTGAAAGATATTGTTTATAATTGGTATTATTTCTTCATTAAGTATTGGTCTCCAGTGAAACTATCTGGATTTAGAGACTCCATTTAGAGGAAGTTTAAAATTATGAATGTATCTTCCTTAAAAGTAACAAGGCTATTTAAATGATCTATTTCATTTTAGGTGGGTTGTGGTAATTTCAGATGGTTTTTCCACATAAATTGTAAAAATGTAGCATAGTTTCCAGTATTTCTTTACAGCTCTTTTAATATCTGCATGGTTTGTAGTGGTATCCCTTGTTTCATTCCTGATATTGATAATTTGGATCCTCTCTTCTACTACCTCAATCTTGGTAAATGATAGCAAATTTTATTGATCTTTTTCAGAAGACCAGCTTTTTGTTTTATTGATTTTCTCTATTGTTTTCCTGCTTTTATTTTATTGATTTCTACTTTTGTCTTTATTAATTCCTTCTTCTGCTTGTTTTGAGTTTATTTTGTTCTTTTTCTGATTTCTAGAGATGGGAGCATAGATTATTTCAGTTTTTTCTCTGCTCTAAGCATTTAGTGCTATACATTTCTCTCCTGCTGCATTGTTGTGCTTCACAAATTTTGATGTGTTTTATTGTAATTCTTATTCAGTTTAATGTATTTTTAAATTTCCCTTGAAAATTTCTTTTTAACCAATGAAATATTGAGGAGTGTAATATTCTGTTTTGCTGTTTTGAGATTTTCCTGTTATCTCTCTTTTATTAATTTATAGTTTTGTTCTGTTGTGACCAGAGATGGCTGAGGCTTTTTTGCTCACACTAAGTACAGTTTATCTTGGTATATGTTTCCAAGGAGCTTTAAGAAATCTGATTGTTCTGTTATTGGGTGGAAGTTTCTATAAATGTTGATTAGATCCTGTTGGTTAATGGTTTGTTGAATTCTATATTTTTTATGGTTTTCTGTCTAGTTTTCTAACAATCATTGAGGGAATTACTTTGAAGTTTCCAAATGTAAGTGTGGATTTGGCTACTTCTTTCAATTTTACCACTTTTTGCCTCACATATTTTGTAACTCTGTTGTTTAGTGGATTGCATATTTAGGATTTCTATATCTTCTTATTGGACTTGTCATTTTATTGTTATGTAGTGTCCTCTCTGTCCTCGGTATTTTTTCATTATTGTTGTTCTTATTCTGATGTCTACTTTATCTAGTTATATCTGGTTAATATAGTCAATTCTGTTTTATTTTAATTAATGTTTACATCAATGGACATTTTTTTTCTTCCTTTTACTTTCAATTTACCTGAAAAATTATATATGAAAGGAATTTTCTGTAAACAGTATAAATTTGAATTGTGCTTTTTAATCCAGTTTGCCAATCTTTGTCTTGGAATTGGTGGTTAGATCATTACGTTTGATATATTTTTTAATATGTTAAGGCTTATGTCTGTCATTAAAATTTTTCTTTTCTGTTTGTTCTTTCTGTTTTTAATTTCTCTGTTTTCTTCTTCCTATCCTTTGAATATCTTGAACACTTTTTTAGAGTACAATTTGGTTTATTTACAATTTTTTTCAGAGTATGCCTGTTTGTATAGTTTTTTAAATGGTTGTTCTAGGTATTACATTATATAAACATACCTGATTGTGGTATGCATGTATCAGCACTTTACCAATTCACATGAAGTGTAGAAATCTTCCCTCCTTTTGTTACTTTATCCTCCCAACTTGTAGCATGTTTATATTAAATATTTCCCCTAATATATTAAGAAGTACATTAGATATTGTTACAATTTTTTGCCTCAATCATCAAACATAATTTATAAAACTCAAGAAGAAGAGGAAATTCCATTGTATTTACCTATAATTTCACTCTTTCCACTGTTACTCATTCTTGCTCAATTTTCTATAATCCTTCTTTTATCATTTCTCTTCCATTTCAAGAACTTTCTTTAACCGTTCTTTTAGTTGGGTCTGCCAACAAGGTTTCTTAATTTTCATTTATATGAGAATGATCTCTCTCCATTCCAGAAGAAAATTTTCACTGGATATAGAATTCTGGGCTTAAAATTCTTTTCTTAAGGTACTGGAAAAATGTGCCATTCCACCTGAATTTCATGGTTTCTAACATGAAATCCCATGTCCTTTAAATTGCTTTTTCCTCAGCCCCTTTCAAGGTTATTTTTTTCTGATTTTGCAGTTTCTATTGTTTGACTATGTAAGTTGGTGTGATTTTGGGGGGGGTTTCTTGTTTGGGACTCTCTCAGTTTTATGAATCCATAATTGTATGATTTTTGCCATTTAGAAAATTTTCAACTCATAATTCTTCCAATAACTTTTTATTGCCACACACCTTATTGTCTTGGGACTCTGATGACATTTTTTTCCTTCCTCTTGCCTCACATGTCTCTGAGTCTCTTTTTATTTATTTATTTTTAAAATAAAATGACTCATATATCCCAGACTAGTAACTGGAGAAAAGAAATAAATAATATTTTCTCTATGTTGCTCAGATTGGGTAGTTTTTCTTGTTCTGTCATCAAGTTTACTGATTCTTTCCTCTCTCCTCTTTATTCTGATGTTGGGAATCTTCCTGGTTCTTGGTATGATGAGTGGTTATTTTTTAAATTGACTCTTAAGTATATTATTATGTTATGAAACTTTGGACCTTATTTAAACTCTATTTTAACAAGCTTCCTTTGACACAATTTCAGCAGGAAAAGAATGAGCACTGCATCATTACATTCAGATGTAGGTAAAATTCAGGTTTACTACTTGGTCTCCATTGACTGTGAGGTATTTGTGCAAGGGCCAAATCTCCAACAGGCCTCCACTAATATATCCCTAACTAAGAGAGTGTGGAATATTTTGTTACTGCTCATTATGTGGCTTCTACTGAAACCATGTGTGGGTGGTGGCCTTAATACCACTGAACAGTGGTGAAAGTTCTCTTATCTAGGTTGTTTCTAACAGCATTCCAGTAAGGAGTGGAAGAGTTATAACTTATAACATCTTATAACATCTTATAACAACAGATGAATGAAAGTGGAAGTTGAAGCTCCTTACATAGCCTCCACTGACACTATGAGGGGACGTGGGAAGTGGGCTGCCTATTTGGTTATCACTGACTCCACTCTGTTGGGAGAAGAAGAGTTGGAATGCCAGTAGGGAAGTCTAGATTCTTTATCCCATATTTGCTGCTGAGGATAGGGGTGGGGGTGTCATTTTTTATTTATTTTTGGAGAAGTGTGTGACTGGAGTAAAATGCTTATTGATTTAAAGTCTGTTCCTTCTTAATCCTTTGGTTAGAAATAAAACTTTTCTTGGGCTTTTTTTGTTGTTGTTTTTCTTTGCCTACCAGTGTTTCCAGGTAGCCAGCTTCTCAATTTTCTAGTCTGGGATATATGAGGCAAAAATAAAATCCAAGAAACTCACCACCATGTCACATTTCCAGATTTTTAAGCTGTACTTAGCAAGATAAATACAGAAATGTACATCTATTTCCTCAGTTCCAGCAATGGAAGTCATCAATTGAGAGTGATTCATCAAAGATGCCAAGGTAATTCAAAATATTCAAAATTCAAAATATTTTTAAAAAATGAAAATATTCAAAGTTTTCCCAAAAGATTCAAAAATAATAAAAAAATATTTCAATAAATAATGCTGGAATAAATGGACATCAAAATAAAAAGTGAACCTTGGTGGACCTATACCACATATAAAATTAACTTAAAATGGATCTTAGATCTAAATTAAGGACTCAAAGTGTTATATATTTGAAGAAAAACTAAGAGAATATCTTAGTGGGATTTGGAGAAGATTTATTAGATATAATACAAAAGTCTAAACTATTAAAGAAAAAAATTAATAAGTTGGACTTATTCAACATGAAAAACAGTTTTGCTCTTTGAAGACACAGTTACAAAAAATGAAAACATCATCCAAGTCTTTGCAAAACCTATACCTAACAAAAAGCCCTTTTTATTTAAATATATAAAGAACACTTACAAGTTAATAAGACAGCTTAATTAAAATGAGCAAAATATTTGAGTAAACACTTCACCAGAGGAGACATACAAATGGCCATCAAGCACATGAAAAGATGCTTAACAATCATAAGTCATTCAGGAAAAGCCAATAAAGACCAGAGAGATGCTAATACACATCACTAGAATAGCAAAAATGGCAATCTGATCAGCAAGAGTGGGCCAGGATGTGAAACAATTAGAATTTCCAAACATTTCTCATTAGAATGAAAAAAAAAAAAAAAAAACCACTTCGAAAAACACTTGGCTGTTTCTTAAAAACTTAAGTATGCACTAAACATACAATGCAACTCCAAGGTATTTACTCAAGAGAAATGAAAGCATATGCTCCCAAAGAGACTTTGTATATGGACACTCATAGCCCTAAACTAGAAATAATCCAAATATCCATCCAGAGGTGCAACCATACAACAAAATAGTACTCAGCAGTAAAAATGAATGAACTAATGATGCATGAAACAACGTGGATAAATCTCAAGATAATTACATGGATTTAAAAGCTAGACTTAAAAAAATATGTCTTGTATGATTCCATTCATGTGAAATTCTAAAAAATTACAAGCTAATTCATAGTTACATAAAAAAGATAAGGTTGCCTAGGTATGGGAGAAATTGTTGCCAGAAAAGGCAAAAGGGAATTACTGAGGAACATGAGGACATTTTTGTGGGTAATGGATATTCATTATCTTGACTGGGGTTATTATTTTACCAACCTCATCAAATTGTACAATTTAAATCTGTGCAGTTTAATATCAGTTATACCACAATAATGCCACATATAAAATAGTTAGTTCATGGGTTTGAGCTGAGGAATAATTAAATGAGACAACATGCAAAGAATCCAGCGAAATGCTTGGTACCTCTTTTGGTTTTTATTCTATTCTTCCTCTGCCTCTTCTTCCCTTCTCTCTCATACTGGAGATTAAGATTAAGATTTTCTGAGGGGCCTGCTGGGGATGGAGGAAATTATGGTTAGAAGAAGCAAGGGGGGATTACCAAAGACCATGAAGACATTTTTGTTATTTCCTTTTGTTATTTCAATTATTTTGTCAAAGCTGAGCCAAGTGTGTCAGTGGAAGCACATTCATTATGTTGGTTTATAAAGTCACAGAGCAATAAAAACATTGCTGTTAGGACCAAGCCTTTCATTAAAATATTGTAAATTAAGGACATTCTAGTCTCCTTTTTTTTCTCACTTTTAATTCCTTTCTGCTGATGTAAATTCCTTAGGTTCTCATCTTAATTTTTCTTTCTATTTTGATGTCTGTTCTCCTGGGTTCTGTAAGGATTTGTCTTGAAATCCTTTAAAATTCCTACTTCTGATCTATTTTCCATGTGTTTGTCACAAGAAACTTGAAATAAATCAACATTTAATTTTTTCTTGATTTATATAGTTTTAATTGAAGTATAATTAACATACAATGTTAAGTTAGTCTTTATTATACAATATGTTGATTCAACAATTCTATACATTACTCAGTACTCACCACAGTATATATACTCACCATCTGTCACCATACATTATTACAATATGATCGACTATATGTCCTATATATGTCTATATTGACTATATGACTATATATGTCCAGGACTTATCTATGCCATAACCCAATGTTTGTATCTCATAATCCCTTTTATCAATTCCACCCACTTCATTCCCAGCAACCACCAGTTTGTTCTTTGTACTTAATTCTCTTTTTTTTAATTTGTTATGTTTTTTAGATTCCACATATAAGTGAAATCATATGGTTATTTATCTTTCTCTGTCTTGATTTATGTTGTTAATGCTTCTTTTTCATCCATTCATCTATTGATGACACTTGGGTTGCTTTCATTTTCTGGCCATTGTAAGTAATGTTACAGTAAACATGGGGGTGCATATATCTTTCTATTTATTAATTTTTTATTGTGTTATGTTAGTCACCATGTAATATATCATCAGTTTCCAAGATTCCTTGTTTATGTATAACACCCAGTGCTCCATACAATACATGCCCTCCTTAATATCCACCACCAGGCTCACCTATCCCCTCAACCTCCTCTTTAAATTTGGTTTTTGTTTTAATTTTAAAGCATAGTGCTAATATTTTATTCACTGACTTAAAAACATTTTTCATGGTAACTGTCCATTATTATTTTTACCCAACTTTGCCCTTCCCTTGGTTCCTCTCTCTTTCCACCTGACAGAGTTACAATATTTATCATTTAAATGATTTAATAAACTAGTTAAATTGTTTAAAAGTTAATTTTCTCTAGAAGAACAGCAGGACCACTTGAGTCCATGCCCACATTAGCCGTTATCTTAAAATTTCTTTCAAAAAAATGGAAAAATGTAATTTCATTTGAGTATGCCAGGTAGGGCCTGATTTAACTAATTCTATAGGTCTTTGCCTTTTCAGAGATTCTGCATTTCCTTTAGGCATGCAGATGATACCAGCAGTTGTAAGGCACAGACACAAGGAAAGATCAAAAAGAAAATGAAAAGAATGGAAAATCCAGGAATGAATAAGGAGAGAAAGGAAAAGAGCAGAAACAGAAGAAGAGAGTGGGTACTGAACTGGAGAGATTAATGTGAAAAGGAGAGGAAGGTGGAAACAGGATAGACACTGTCTTGAAAGATGAGAAGTTGAAGCCTGACAAGAGGTTGGGAAGAGAATGCAATGTCAGGGAGCAGACTTAGGGGGAGACAAATGGGTAATGGGTAACTGGGGTAATGGGAATGCCCCCATTGGCTCCTGGACAGACTAGGGTGTTAGGGTATAGAGTCAACCACCCCTCAATTAGACAGAGAACACTCTCGATAATGCAAGTCACAAAGCAAGGTTTATTTGACAAGCTTAAGCTTGGGCCCAAGTATACCTGACACAGCAGAGTAGGGACTTGTACCCTGAGGCTAGTTAAGGCAGATGTTTTTATGGATCATTACAAGAGGCTTGGCGGGGCGGGGGTGGGGGGTGGGGGGGGAGTCAGACTTTTCTGCAGTAGGCTGATTAGCTGTTGCCAGGCTGGTTACAGGGTTAGGTACTTTCTTGGAAGTGTTTACAGAGTTAGGTATAGTTGTTTTTCCTGGAAGTGTTTACAGGGTTAGGTATTCCTGTTACTAAAGCAGGGTGGGAGGGGTCTCTGGAAATAAAGTAAAGTAGGGGAAAGTTCAGCCCTTGGGCCTGAGATGGCTGCCCAAGCTAAGATGGCTATACTTATGCTAACCCACTCTTACAAGGATCTCTTGTCGATTCTATTTGTAAGACTAGCAATGTGGTGTATAAATGTGTCTTCTTTGCCTTAGATGCCACTTACTGCCTGACCCAAATGAAACAGAGGGGAAAAATGAGGCTGTTCTCTTACATTTTACCAAACCTTGGCTCATGGCCCAGATCTTGGAAATAGGCCACTTTTGATAAAACAATATTGTCTGCTGGTAAAGAACAGAGCTGAGAATCTGGCTAAACTAGAAGACCACAAAACTAAGGCAGGGATCTGTTACAAAAAAAAAAGTTAAAAACAATACCATTTCCTTCAAGTCATTCAGAGCAGAATTTACTCCCCTTAGGGTAAATTCAGAAAAAAGCTCTCTTATTTCTAGTTCAGCTGGGCATTGGGAGATGGAATGATCTGCCTAAATTTTGTACAATTAGTGATAAAAGGAGAAAAATAAGTCAGGGGTCTTCAATTCTAACCCACATTTATATTTTTCTCTTTTCTCTTTCTTACTTCTTCTTTTTTGAAATTAATCAACTCTTTATCATGGACTCATGGTTGGTTTAAAATCATTGCTATCCTACTATTCATCCACTTCTTGCAAAAACTCAGGACTTTGAGATATCATCCTGACTTTATCACCTAAGACTACTACTCTCTGTCATCAGTGAACATGAGATTTAAATTATGCTGGTGCTCTATAAGTTGACGTGAAAAGTATATTGAAAATCTCATATGAGGAGACCCATTCTCATCCTGCATCTTTATGCTGCTTCTCTACAAAGGAAAGAAGATTCATTCTTTGAATGAGTGCTGTCTGCTGGGTCAAAGCTACACTTGAGACCAAACTTTTGATTAAAGGACAAATGGGAGGTGGGGAAATGGTGGGGAGGTCCTGTGCTAATGACCAATATAAAGGGATTTTATACTTTGTGAAAACTTTAATCTTCAGATAAATTTAGATGCTCAAGTAATTGATTTTCATTTGATTTGTTATTTTATATAGGTGTTTTTATGCTTTCCGTTACCTGTTTGTATCCAATGTCAATATCAAATATATAACTTTTGTCTGATTTTTATAGAAATTCAATTCAAATCAATAAATGTTTACTGATTCCTTCTTCTGTCTAGAACTCTGTTGTGCTGATTTTCTGGGAAATTAGAGAGACACAAGAGAATTTCTCTGCTTTCAGAGTATCAGAATTACCTGCTCTTTTTTCTAATGCAAATTTCTGATGGTCAAATTAAAAGTTTAATTTCAATAAAGATCAAGAAATAAGATGATGAAACTTGAAACTTTTCATTTATAATAAGAGGCCCTAGGAAATTTTTAGAAGAATTGAAGGGAAATGGGAGTTTTCAGTGGTCTAGTAAACTATAGCCTGTTCTGATGTGATGTTCTATTATGGTGTCCTTTTGGAGCCCTGGCACAAGTCTTGGAAGCTGAGATTGACTCTGTGGACTGACTCATCTAGCACTACCTCTCACTATGGTTTTCTTCATTCACTAGTACTAGAGAAGGTCAACTTTTTATGTACAGGGACATGTTCTTCTGTTGGACTTAGTCTGGGGAAAAGCATTCCTCACAGAGCAGACTTTGCAGGTGCCCTTCTTTCCCCTACTCTGTTTTACCTATCATGCAGCTGAGATGCAGAGTATGGTTGCTATCTTGTGACCATGTGACCTTGACCTTGTGGCATACAAAGAGAAAGGAAAAGATATAGCCAGGAGCTGCCTGCTTCCAGATTCCTTGTTTGTTGAGAAAAATGAATCCCAATTTGTTTAAGAAAAATTTTAAAGACAATGTAGACAGTTCAAGGTAGCAGATCTTGACCCAAACGTCCCAGCTTTATATACCAACATTATTAATTGTTAGTTGTGTGAGCCAGAGCAACTCATTTAGTCTTTCTCTACTTTGATCTGCTTATGTATAAAATGGGGATCAAAACACATATCTTTTGGGCTTTGGGGTCTTTCAGGATTCTGAACCCCCACAGACAACAATTATCCATTGGAAAAACCATATCAAGTCACAAACTACTTGAAATATCACCCATTAGAAAACTGGAAACTTCCTTGTTTTGCCACAGGTTTTAGAATCTATATCTTAAAATCCACCCCAAGGCAGCCAAAAATTTACCTCCTTTATATTTTCTACTAATTAAAAGAAGCTAAAAACTCTAGATAAGGTGGCAAAGCTTCAGACAAAGTACCAGTGAGAAGACTTTGGGGGTTTGTGACATAGTTCAGGTTAATTCACACCAGATGAAATAAAGTGGCTATGGTCATATTATACATACTAATATCAATATTGAATTCCATGGGTCTATATGTAAAACCAGGGTCTCTTTTAGTGACTTAGAATTATAGCATTTTAGATATTATTGACATGTTCTTTATTTCAAAACAATCTTATGTTGAAAAATACAATATTGTTGAAAAATGTAAGTCCTCTCTAAATTGATCTATGCACAAGAGTCTAAATTTATCCCAACATTGTACATCTCTCAAATGCTCATGTTACCATTCTGGACGCAGGACTGCATGGACAATGGAGTCTTTTTTTTTTTTTTTAAGATTATTTATTTATTTATTTGACAGAGATCACAAGTAGGCAGAGAGGCAGGCAGAGAGAGAGGAAGAGGGAAGGAGGCTCCCTGCTGAGCAGAGAGCCAAATTCGGGGCTTGATCTCAGGACCCTGAGATCATGACCTGAGCCAAAGGCAGAGGCTTAAACCACTTAGCAACCCAGGTGCCCCTCAAAGTATTTCTAAATGGGCAATAAATCTATGAAAAGATTCTCAACCTTATTAGTAATCAGCAAAATGCAAACTAATGAAAAAGATGATCAACAACAAATGTTGGTGAAGATGCCAAACATAAATTACCATCAGCTTAGAAATAATCTTGGGTCATTACTGGAGTTGGAAACAAGCATTCAATATGACTAGGGTGACCATATTTTGGAGAACAAACAAATACTCTAACCAGATAGGACGCCAGGACAGCAGAGATAAGCAGGGATTGTTCTAGGAAAACCAGGATATTTGTTCACATCAGTTCTCTTATCCAGTAATGCTATTCCAAAGTACTCCAAGACACAGGAAGTGGCTGCATATGTAAAGAGCCAAAAGTGGGAACAATCCAAATATTCATCCACATAGATTATATACATAACTTGAGGTGTATTTACACAATAGAAGATTATAGTAAGGAATAAACAAGCTAGAATTATATGCAACAACATAATTTCTCATAATGTTGAGGGTGGGAATTCAGACACAAAAAGTACATACAGTATAATTTCAGGAAATACAAACCATAATGTAAGAAGTAAAGACTGTTAACGTTATTGGCAGAATCATAACTAACCAAAGATGTCCACACCTTAATGTCCCAAAACCTGTGATTATATAAATGTAACAAAAGTGACCCTGCAGATGTGATTAAAGTTAAGCATTTTGAGATTAAGAGGTTTTCCTGAAATATTCGGAGGGCCCAATGTAATTATAAGTGTCCTTAAAAGTGAAAGGAGCAAGAGTCAGATTCAGAGATGTAACTAAGCAAGCAGGGTCAGAGTGATGTCATGTGAGAAAGACTAAACTGTCCATTACAATGGCTTTGAAGATGAAGAAGGGTCAGTGATCCCAGGACTGGACTGTGGGTGACCTCTAGAAGGTGGGAAAGGCAAGAAAATGGATTATCTCCTCAGACCTTCAAAAAAGAATGCAGATCTGCCAACATCTTCACTTTAGAACTTCTGACTTCCAAAACTGTTAGATAATAAATTTGTGTTAAGTCAGTATATTGGTAACAACTTTTTACAACAGCAATAGAAAACAGTCTCCTTTCATAAAGAGAGACATCAGAGGAAGGGAGTTTGAAGAGTTGTGAAGCATTCTATTTCTGGATCTAGATGATCATGATATAGTGATCCTTGTACAAAAGATATCTCCTGAATTATGCATTTATTTATGTGTGTGCTTTTCTTAGTGTGCTACCAGCACAACACACACACACAGACACACATACACACACACCACTACTTAATGAGGAAAAAAGGCAAAATACTCAGACCCATTCTCACAATAGAATAGTTTCACTGCGCAAGTGATGTGGTTTTGGAATATAGGTGAGGTTCAGTGGGGTGGGGTCTGGATCCGATGACCAAGAAAGAATTTTTTAGACATCTTTGGTGCAAAATGGTGGTGCAGGACAGGACCCATGGGCAGAAAGAGCTGCTGCACTGGGGTCTTGAGGATTGGCTGATTATATACTCAGGAGTTGGGGAGGTGAGAACAAAGGGGGTGTCCAGAAGGACTGTCATATGCTAATGAAGATTCTCAGGATACTGGAGGCCTGGTTATTGTCAAGCCAAAGCCCTTTTTCCCTCTAATGATGCACTAACATGAAGACAGTTGGGAGTTTCCTGGAGGAGTATTACATTCCTCCTATCACACATCCTTGTCAATGAACTTAAGGTTTAGAAGAAATTCAACTTTATTTACATTTCCTTCTTCCTCAGCCTTCTTCAGTTTTATGGAGGGGAGGGTGATGTTGGAGTTTCAGGAACTGAGTTACTGGTCTCTGGATGTTAGACTATTGATAAGATAGTTTCTTATTTTTAAATCACTAAGACATTTGTAAACTGAGGGAGACTCCTCTTCTGCAGGACTGTGATTCCTATCAGTTAACCATTTGTTCTTCTTTTAGGGCAGCCAGGAGTGCTTGAGGAATGTCACACATATCACATTGGGGGCTGGGGTAGTGTGCCAGGTTCTGTTTTGTCCTCAGCTAGTCTTTTGCTCCCTCATCACAAGTCCCACTCACACAGATAACTCAGGAAGGCAAAGTTTTCCCCATAATTCAAATTAATGTAAGAAGCTCAAACTTAACACAAAACAAGAAGTACATAGATACCTCACTCTAGAGCCTCTACCAAATAACTACTTTTTAAGAAGACTTAGAGCTTTGTCTTTTAGTTTTTAAATGACTACCATCCACAAGAAGTAAAGTTGATGAAATTTCCAGCACAGCATCTGGCACAGACACATAAACTTCCCATCGCAAATCCAAATTTGGAGTCTTTTGGGTTGGGGGGAGGATTCAAAGGGCAGGCAATCTGCACTTGGGCTTCAATTTACCAACAAATGATGTCTCTTCTAATAACAAGGGTTATGTGTTTGGTCTAGCTACCATACTGATTTCTGAAAACCATGCTATGTAAAAAATTACCTCATTCATGCACACTCTATGGAGAAGGGAAGATTCAAAAGAGAGCATTCTTATTAACCAGAGGAAGCCATATGGGAAAAAGGAACTAGGAAATGTTATGCCACAGTTAATTTGTGCCATTGAGGTAAACTCAAAATATATTTTTAAAAAATCAGATTTAAGCATTAGATACATTGGTAATGATAAAAGTCTAGCATACTGCTCCAGGAATTTATTAAAAAAATTATACTATAGAAGATTAAAGAGGGTGGAAGAGGTCTTTTCATTTGTAATCAAGTATTTTCCAAATATCTTGGGGTTGCACTGAATGGTCTCACATACTTCCACAAAATAATCACACTTGGTCTATTGTTAACTGTAAGAGCCTGCTTAACCAGAGTGAGCCATTTTGTTGTTTATGCAGTAAACTTAGATTGACACTGCCCCCCCTTCCCCCCCCACTGAGGAACTTACTTAGAAACAAGTCTGGGAAACCAGAAAAATACGACTGACCAGCCCCTGATAACAGAGCCCATTTACCAGGACGTATCAGGTCAGGGGGAGGTAACAAAGCCCAGAATACAAGATGAGTCAAGCCAGGTGGAGACATCCAATCAGGAAAATACCTCCCTAACCACCCAAGAATGTGGACCCTGCCTTTTGGGCGCCAATTCTGACCAGAGTGATAGGCTAGTTCAAATAACTACTATAGGGTAAATTGTAATTTAATCGGCCACTACTGATGAGGGAGCAGGGGACTGGCTGAGGACAAAGCAAAAGCTGGCACCTTGCACTCCCTCTCTATCCATTCCCCCTCGGTAATATGTGTAACATTCCTCAGGCATCCCTGACTGCCATAAACAAGAAATAAATAGTTAACTTGCAGAGATCACAATCCTGCAAGACAGGAATCTCCCAACTATCTTGATGTTAATGGATTGCTAAAAGACAACATTGGTCTTCCGGGCACCTTGTAGGCCCTCTTTAGCATATGAAAACTCCGTTGAGACCTCCCTTTCCCTTACCATCCCCCAACCACAGGGTACATAACCTGCCATCTGTCACAACCTGGGGCAGTAGCTCTTCCTGCCCACAGGTCTTGTCCCTGTGCTTTAATAAACCACCATTTTGCACCAAAGATGTCTCAAGAATTCTTTCTTGGTCATCGGCTCCGGACCTCAGCCCAACAAACATCACCTAGGTTCTAGAACTTCATCAGGAGCAGCCATTCTGTCAGGTTCAATTCTGGGAGGGGGATGTGTGGTTACAGAGTGTCTATAGAAAGTCTGCTGGTATTTTTCCATCTCCTCATGGGTTAGCAAGTGAAGGTACAGAAGCAGAAATAGCGGTAATGGTTATAATTTAGGCATCTCACAAAGGCAAAAGAAATGTATATAAAATTAAATTTCCTTATAACCTGCAGCCTATTGGCAAGTGCTTGAGACAGGCAAAGTATGACATTCCTCCAGAAACTCCCAACTGTCTTTGAAAAATTTTTTTAATTTTATTTTATTTTCCCCACTGTCTTAATTTGAATGTTTTGCTAGAGGGAAAAGCAACCTCATCTTGACTATAGCTAGGCCTTCAGAGCCCTGAGGGTCTTCTTTAATATGTGAAAAATTTTTGGAAATTTCCCTTTGTCTTTACCTCCCTAAACTCCAAATATATAATCAATTGCTCCTCATAATGCTGGTGCAGCTCTTTCTACACACAGTTCCTGTCCCTGTGTTTTTAAAAACCCACCTTTTGCATTGAAAATGTCTCAAGAATTCTTTCTTGGCTGTTGTCTCTGAACACTAACATTTCCACATCACCTTCAAGATGTAGTCTTGATGAGGGAGCAGGAGGCTGGCTGAGGACAAAGTAAAAGCTGGCGCCTTGCACCCCCTCTTCACCCACTCCCCTCCATAATATGTGTAGCATTCCTCAGACACCCCTGACTGCCATAAAACGATAAATAGGTAACTTTCAGGGATCGCCATCCTGCAGAACAGGAATCTCCCTTGCTCTACAGATGTCCTAGAGACCTAAACAGGGAGGTTACCTTATCAATAGCACAAATTTCCAGAGGCAAATAACTCTCAGTTCCTGAAGCCCTACTGTCTCCCTCCCCACCATAAACTGGAGGAGGCTGAGGTAGAAGGGAATATAAATGATAGCAGGATCATAATACCCCACCAAGAATCTCCCAACTATCTTGATGTTAATGCCTGACCTAAAGATGACATTGATCAAGCCATAAGGGCAAGGCCTCCCCCTGGCACCTTGTAGGCCCTCCTTAACATGTGAAAACTCTGTTGAAACCTCCCATCCCTTCCCCTCACCTTCCCCCAACTGCCAGGTATATAACATGCCTACCCTCACAACCCGGGGCAGCAGCTCTTCCTGCCGACGAGTCCTGTCCCCGTGCTTTAATAAACCACCATTTTGCACCACAGATGTCTCAAGAATTCTTTCTTGGTCACCAGCTCCGGACCTTAGCCCACCGAACCTCACCTAGGTTCTAGAACTTCATCAGTCTCAACATGCCTGGTAGCTGGGGAAGAATGCAGGGTCTGGCCAGTTCACACTGCACCAACTGAGCCTGCATTTTAAATCTTGAGGTGATCTGATCTCAAATGAATCTGCCTCTATGAAAGAAATCCCCCACATATAAAGTGAGCTGCTGCCCATTGAGCTACCACTATTTCCCTTAGTCTTTATTTTTAAAAGGATCTCAAGATTTCTGAAATTTTTTCTTTTGATTTGTGGTCTTGCTTCCTGCTATCAGGAAGGAGCTGGCCCTAGGCATTTTGCTTACATATTGGCCAATTAGTTCCCCATCCTCTGCATTATGCCCCTAATTTCCCTAAGGTAATAATGCCATTAGCTACAACAGTCAACGAAAAACAATGCCAGGCCATTAGATAGAGAGGGGAGCAGGAAGCACCTCTGAAGAGGGCTGTGAAAACTTCTCTTGTCTTCATTCCCCTGCAGAAAATGGTGTCAACATATTTACAAAGCTGGCTGTGCATTACAAAGCATGTCTGTTGACTTGAGTCTACTTGTCCCTTTTGCACCCTACTGTGTAGCCCCAGCATGCAGTATTTATTAAAGAGGACTTTTTTTTTCTTTTAGGGTAGAGTGCCTTAAAGAAAGCATGCCAACTCCATTGCTGGCAAGAAAAGCACATTTTTCTCTATGTAGATCCCAGGTGATACTGTCCCCAATTCCCATTGAGTAGAAAAAAGATCAGGCTATGCCAAGATAAGCAGATGATAAGCAGATTTTTTTTTTAAAGATTGCACTTATTAGAGAGAGAGCAGAGCAAGAAAGAGCATGAGTGGGGTGAGAGGCAGAGGGAGAAGCAAACTCCACAACTAACAGAGATCCCCATTTGGGACTGGATCCTGGGACTCATGACCTGAGGTGATGGCAGATGCTTAACCAACTGAGCCACCCAGACACAAAGAAAAGCAGATGTCTTACCGCCAAAACCCAAACAAGATATTTTCAAGCCCTAGAATTAAACAGCAAAGGGTGCTACTGATGAAGTTCTAGAACCTAGGTGAGGTTCGGTGGGCTGAGGTCCAGAGCCGATGACCAAGAAAGAATTCTTGAGACATCTCTGGTGCAAAATGGTGGTTTATTAAAACACGGGGACAGGACCCGTGGGCAGGAAGAGCTGCTGCCCCGGGTTGTGAGGGTAGGCACTTATATACCTTGCGGTTGGGGGAAGGTGAGGAGAAGGGAGGTTTCAACGGGAGTTTTCACATGCTAAAGAGGGCCTACAAGGTGCCAGGATATCAGAGGATTACTGGAGGCCTTGCCCTTGCAGGCCTTGCCCTTGTGGCTTGATCAATGTTGTCTTCAGACCAGCCATTAACATTAAGGTAATTGAGAGACTTTTTGGTGGGATGTCACAATCCTGCTATCAATCCTCTTTGTTAGTGAGATTTAGGACATTTGCAAGCCAAGGGAGACTCCTGTCTAGAAGGATTGTGAGCTCTGCAAGTTAACTATTTGCTTATTGTTCATGGCAGTCAGGGCCTGAGGGATTCTACACATATGACAGAGGGGGAGAGAATGGAGAGGGGGGTGCAAGGCGCCTGCTTTTGCTTTGTCTTCAGCCAGCCCCATGCTCCCTCATCACTCCCAGACCCCTCCACAATCCGGCTCTGGGCCGAGAGATAACAACCATCTGGTGACCTCAACGTGAGACAGGAATCCTTCAGAATCCTAGAGGAGAACATAGGCAGTAATCTCTTCGATATCAGTCAAGCAACTTCTTTCAAGATATGTCTCCAAAGGCAAAGGAAACAAAAACGAAGATAAACTTTTGGGACTTCATCAAAATCAAAAGCTTCTGCACAGCCAAGGAAACAGTCAAGAAAACAAAGAGGCAACCCACGGAATGGGAGAAGATATTTGCAAATGACAGTACAGACAAAAGGTTGATATCCAGGATCTATAATGAACTCCTCAAACTCAACGCACACGAAACAGGCAAACATATCAAAAAATGGGAAGAAGATATGAACAGACACTTCTCCAATCAAGACATACAAATGGCTATCACACACATGAAAAAATGTTCATCATCATTAGCCCTCAGGGAGATTCAAATTAAAACCACATTGAGATATCACCTTACACCAGTTAGAATGGCCAAAATTAGCAAGACAGGAAACAACATGTGTTGGAGAGGATGTGAAGAAAGGGGAACCCTCTTCCACTGTTGGTGGGAATGCAAGTTGGTGCAGCCTCTTTGGAGAACAGTATGGAGATTCCTTAAGAAATTAAAAATTGAACTTCCCTATGACCCTGCCATTGCAGTCCTGGGTATTTACCCCAAAGATACAGATGTCGTGAAAAGAAGGGCCATCTGTACCCCAATGTTTATAGCACCAATGGCCACAGTCGCCAAACTATTGGAAAGAACCAAGATGCCCTTCAACGGACTAATGGATAAGAAAGACGTGGTCCATATACACTATGGAGTATTATGCCTCCATCAGAAAGAATGAATACCCAACTTTTGTAGCAACTTGGACGGGACTGGAAGAGATTATGCTGAGTGAAATAAGTCAAGCAGAGAGAGTCAATTATCATATGGCTTCACTTATTTGTGGAGCATAACAAATATCATGGAAGACAAGGGGTGTTAGGAGAAGGGAGTTGGGGTAAATTGGAAGGGGAGGTGAATCATGAGAAACTATGGACTCTGAAAAACAATCTCAGGGGTTTGAAGTGGCGGGGGTGTGGGAGGTTGGGGTACCAGGTGGTGGCTATTATAGAGGGTGGGGATTGCATGGAGCACTGGGTGTGGTGAAAAAATAATGAATACTGTTTTTCTGGAAATAAATAAATTGAAAAAAAAAAAATAAAAAAAACAACCATCTGGTGCCCCGCGGCTTGACAGGAAGACTCCGGTCAATCCTGAGGTGACACATCCCCTAGCGGTGCCAACTCAGCAGTTTGAAGAATGACCCTTTGTTAGAAGAGCCCTTTGCCCTAACCAATAATCTGTTCCCAGCCTTTTCCCGCTCTGTAGCACGCCAGTCATATTATAGAGTTCCTTTTTTATTTTCCTGCGGTATGTGGCGATTTGTTACAAGATACTATGATGTATGCTAAGTTCCTGCCTCCCCCAAATTAGTGTATAAACAGTGTTGTGATCCTGAGCTCGGGACCTCTTAGCGTCACCGGCAACGAATGTGTGGAAGTCGGGGTTCGAACTCCTAATAAACGACCCTTGCTGTTTGGCTTGGACTCTGGACTCTGGTGGTCGTCTTTGGGGGGTCTCAAAATTTGGGCACAACATTTGCTCCCCGCATCAAAGGTATCCTCTCAGTTGCAGTAGACACATAATAAAAGCTGAAAAAAAGTGGCCATGATATTAAACTGAACAAAAATATATATGGCATTTCTGACGGGAAAAAGGAATGATGTTTTTAAAATGAGCATTATGCAAAAAAAGAAGAGGATAAATATTCACAAGTGCAATTGCCAGATTATATGGTGGTTCTATTTTTAATTTTTTGAGGAACACTTGCTCTGGTTTTTATTGGATTTTGAAAAGATCTCTGCACTCCCGTATTCATTGCAACACTATTCACACAGCCTTGGTGTGGAAACAATCTAAATCTCCAACAGATGAATGAAATAAGAAAATATGTTATATACATACAATGGAATATTATCCAGCCTTCAAAAAGAAGGAAATTCTGCAATATCCAAAATGAAAAAACCTGGAAAACATGCTAAGTAATGTAAGCCTACAAAAGTAAGTCTCACAAAAAGACAGACACTTTATGATTCCATTTAACTGAAGTAACTAAAATAGTCAAATTCACAGAAGCAAAGAGTTGAATGTTGGGTGCCAGGGCTTGAGGGGAGAGGAAACAGAGAGTTCCTAATCAGCAGACATAAAGTTTCAGTCAAGCAAAATGAATAAGCTCTAGAGATATGCTGTACGACATTGTGCCTATAGATATCAATACCATATTTTACAACTTAAAATGTGTTAAGAGGTGATGGGTTTGTAATCAAAGGAACGAGACTGATACAAAGCAAAGGGCAAGTAAAGCTTTATTTCTTGCCAAGCATTGAGAATCAAACTAACCGGTTGGGGCCGCCTCTTAGAAAGAGGGTGACCCCTCTCTGCCTTACCAACTAACTTTTATTTATTTATTTATTTTTAAAGATTTTATTTATTTATTTGACAGACAGAAATCACAAGTAGATGGAGAGGCAGGCAGAGAGAGAGAGAGGGAAGCAGGCTCCCTGCTGAGCAGAGAGCCCGATGCGGGACTCGATCCCAGGACCCTGAGATCATGACCTGAGCCGAAGGCAGCGGCTTAACCCACTGAGCCACCCAGGCACCCACCAACTAACTTTTAAAGGGCAAAGGCCATGTGGTTGAGTCTGGCCACACACAGGTGGCCAATGAGATTGTAACACACAGAGAAAACTGCATAGTCATGCTAGGTCACACAGAAGTGACCAATTGAATTATAATTTACCCTATAGTAGATATTTGAACTAGCCTAACACCTTGGTCAGAATTGACTCCCAAAAGGCAAGGCCCACACTCCTTCGTAGCTAGGGAGACAGTATGCACATCCCACTGATTGGCCCTACTGATTGGATGTCTCCACCTGGCCTGACCCGCCCTTGTATTTGGGCTTTGTTACCTGGGACTAGTTTCCCAGACTCGCTTTCAAGTAAGTTCGGGGGGGGGGGGGTCAGTTTAAGTTTTACTGCATAAACAACAAAATGGCTGTTCAACTGGGATGGAGCCATCCTGGCTAAATAGGCCCTTACAGAGGGAAGATCACATGGTAAGCCCCTACCATAATGAAATAAAATTGAGGAAGAAAGAAGGAAGAAAAGAAGGAAGGAAAGAGAGAAGGAAAGAAGGAAGGAAGGAAGGAAGGAAGGAAGGAAGGAAGGAAGGAAGGAAGGAAAGAAGGAAGGAGGCAAAATTTATAAAGGAGAAGCCCGATGGGTTATTTACAAGGAAAAAGCAAATGGTTGAGTCCTGCTGTCTGGAAGAAGCATGGAGAAGACCAGCGGGGCCCATGTGGAAATGTTGAAGAGGGGCTGACATTTAGAGTCCCCTCCAGTGCACAAATACCAAATACTTCAAATACTATGTGCTCTTGAGTAACTTTGGCTGATCACTCAGAACCTATAGTGGTTTGTCAAGACTGTCTCTTTAAATTCAGCTCTGGGTTCTCCCTAAGAGCCTTGTGTATTTCTACTGAAGGACTTAGTGTTTCTTTTCTTCTTACTTCAAGCTGGCAGGAATGATCTTTTGCAATGCAAGAAAAGAGGGTCAGGAGGAGAAGTGCTTATTCCTGCTTTCTCTTTGACTCTGTTTTCAAAGGAAGGAAACAAATAGATAGGATAAAATAGGCCCAGGGAAGAAGCAAAAGATTTATCTTTGAATGAAATAGATTTCAAATAGCTTCCTAAAAGAAGAATTGGTTGTGCCATATATAGGTTATAAAGTTCGTGTGTTTTAAGAAGACTATTTAAAAAGCTATAGCCACCTGAAAATGTGACCAGAAAGGAATCTCTTTCACAGCCACCAAAGACTCTATCATCTTTTGCATTTTTTCCACATTTAGCCAGAAGGCATATATTTATTTTTGAAGCTTCGGGGTGGTGCGACCCCCCACCCCCACCCTAACAGCAATACCTGGAGAATGGATGAGCAGAGAACAGACAGTTAATTTATATTGTATGTGGTTTGTTTCCTCAGAAAAATGGGAAACGTGTACCACGATTTCTCAGGTCACACCTGCTTGATTTTTCCATCAGTCTAAGCTGACTATGGATCCAGCAACAAACCAGAGATACACAGAGACAATTAAGAACAATGCACTGGTTTGGAAATATGGACAAAACGTCAAAAGAAAGAATGGTTGTATTGAGTGGACACAGGATTCAAACCCAGCACAGGCAAATATCATTTCTGTGTGATCTAGGCCATTCCTTCCAATTTCCTGCCTCTTCCTCTGAAGTTCCCAGACCACCCTGTCAAACTGAGCTGGGGCTAAACCAGATGCTCTAGAAGAGACCTGCCCCATTTTACACCTTTCCTTGTCACAGGTCACCTG
The DNA here is from genome assembly GCF_964662115.1 of Mustela nivalis. Taxonomy (NCBI): domain Eukaryota; kingdom Metazoa; phylum Chordata; class Mammalia; order Carnivora; family Mustelidae; genus Mustela; species Mustela nivalis. The sequence continues at coordinate 122,904,896 of NC_139025.1, forward strand.
GAGTGATTTCTACCATCTCACTTATGTGTTTAAATCACCAGCATTTTCTTTGCTTTCTTGCCCATCTTCTTTCCAGCTTTCTTTTTTACTGATAAGTTTTCTTTGTTCCCATTTTATTGCAACTGTTTTGGAAGTTATGCTGTAAGAACCTATTTAGCAAGAGACTTTCATTAAAGTTAAACTGTCCCTGCTTCCCTTCCCCCAGGCGATTCACTTAAAAACAAGTCCCAGAAACCAGCTTCAGGTAACAAAGCCCAGATACAAAGGTGGGTCAGGCCAGGTGAAGACATCTGATCAGTGGGGGGATGCATACTGTTTCCTTGGTTACCAAGGAGTATGGGCCCCGTCCTTTGGAAGCCTTTTTGGTGCCAATCCCAATCAAGGTGTAATAGGCTGGTTCAAATGTCTACTAGGGTAAATTGTAACTCAATTGGTCACCTAGCATCACGGTGGAGTTTCCTGTCACAATTTCATTGGTCACCTGTGCGTGGCCAGGCCAGACGGCATGGCCTGGCTAGTCTGTGAAACAGAGAAGGGTCACCCTCTCTTGTAAGAGGTGTGGCCCTGAACATTCAGTTAGATTCTTGATGCTTGGTGCGAAATAAAGCTTTGCTTTATTTATTTTACAAAGCTTTCGCTTTGTATCAGTCTTGCTCCTTTAATCACGGACCCATTATTGGGGCATAACATTTGGGGGCTCTGTCTGGGATTAAAAGACGAGAACTGAGCCAGCATCAGAATTTCTGGGAAAAGCCTCGAGGTAAGATCTCACAGATCTTACTCTGTGGGATCCGCTAATCTCCAGGTGCTCTGTGAGATTGGTTGGTCTGTCTGGGTGGAGCTCCAGGTATAGCCCACCGGGGTGAAGCCGGACGTGGCTATGCTCCCGAGGGCTGGAGAGGAGGCAGGGACGCCCCTTCCCTCCACTGGTAGATCGCCAGGGGGTTCGAATCCCCCTAGACAGGGGGTTCGAGTCCCCCTAGGTGGTCGGGGTGTTCGAGGCGATCACCTAGGTGGTCAGGGGGTTTGAGTCCCCCTAGGCGGTCAGGGGGTTCGAGTCCCCCTAGGAGATCTCCTCAGGTTCTGAAGAACTGGTTGTCTTTGTTTTATCTTTTCATTGTCTGTTCTGTTGTTCATTCTGTTTGCAGGGGACGGAGAAAATTCCCACCTGCAGCAAGATCTGGGTGAGGACAGCTGGGTCTGCAGTTGTATTTGTCTTGTTTTTTTGTTGTCTGTTGTATTGTTTATTATGTTTGGAGAAATGAGGCAAGCGGGGAGTAAGGGATCTATGATCTATGTTCTCCAGCATTTTAAGGATTATCAAAGTAAAGCCGCCCAGTCAGGAGACAAGGTTTATCTTGGAAAACTAAAAACACTCTGCCAATTAGAGTGGCCCGCTTCCTCCACAGGATGGCTGCCGGAAGGAAGGTTTGTCTTGGTTCACATATACTCTACTCAGAGCAAGGTCTTCAATCTCCATCAAGACCAAATACTGTACATCGTGGCCCAGTGATATCTGGTAGAAGAGCCACCATCATGGCTCAAATCTCACCTTCTCCCCACTAACGAAACCATTGCTCTTCCCCTAAGGCAGTTTGAATCACCAAAACCAGAATAAGAAGAGGAGGAGAAATCATGGAAGAAGACCATCCTACCTCCGTCGGATTTGGAGAATGTGGAATCCCCCCCCTTTATCTGTCCCCTAAACCTGACTTTCAGTCCCGGGATGCCCTTAACCAGCCCACCTCATACGCGGTCAGGGTCGACCTATGGGACCACCAAGCAGGAAGACTGCCCTGAATCTCCCCCTTTCCTCTATCCCCCTCTAACTCCCTTCACCTCACCAGCTCCATCAGTGCGGATGCTGCCTCTCCGTGAGGTTGCTCCACTGGATGTAAGAGGGTGCCCCCCACTTAACCTATATCCCTTTCTCCTCTTCTGATATCTATAACTGGAAGGCCCAACAATAAATCCTTTTCTGTTCACCCTGAGGATTTAACCAGTCTTTTGGAAACTGTCTTTCTTACCCACCAGCCCACCTGGGTGGATATTCAACAATTCCTTATGGCCCTCTTTAGCACGGAAGAGAGGGGTCACATTATGTGAGAAACCCGTAAGGTGATAAATGAGAGACTTGGCAGGGACCTTGATCCCCGGCGAATGGAGGACTATTGCCCAAAGGAACCCCCCCAACTGGGATCCAAACTCCAATGAAGGTAAGGAGACCCTACGCTTCTACCACCAGTCTCTACTGGGAGGCCTCCGTGCAGCTGCAAGGAGACCCATAAATTTATCCAAAATTAGTATGGTGACTCAAGGTAAGAATGAGTCTCTGGGAGCTTTCCTAGAAAGGCTTATTGAAGTCTATAAGATGTATAGCCCGATCGACCCTGAGGCACCCGAAAATCAGAGAGCAATGAATCTTGCTTTTGCTAGTCAGTCAGCCCCAGATATAAGGAGGAAACTTCAGAAAATTGAGGGATTTGAAGGGAATAATCTGACTGAGTTGGTGGGAATAGCAGAAAAGGTGTTTAACAACAGGGATGCACAGGAGGAGGAAAGACAGACAAAAAAAGCTGGTTAAGGTTTTGGCACTACATGAAGCGGAAAAGAAACGGGGAGAAGAAGGTCAATGGAAAGGGAGAAGGCAGAGAGGGGATAGCCAATGGAGGGAAAAGTCTAAGCACAGAGAAAGCAGGCTGGAAGACTTATACTCAGATCAGTGTGCTTACTGTAAGGAAAAAGGACATTGGGCCAGGGAAGCCCCAAAAGGAAGAGGCAATGCTGGCCAATAGAGACTGAAGGGCCGTGGTTTGGAGCCCCTCCACAAACCTTGGGTAAAAATTGAAGTGGAGGGAAAAATCAGTTGATATTTTGGTGGACACGGCAGCCCAATTTTCATCATTACTTAAACCCATGGGAAAACTAGCTGGAGAGGAAGTCTGGGTGCAAGGGGCAAACGGCATGGAAAAACATAAATGGACAACAGAAAGGACTTTAAATTTGGCCTCAGGAGTAGTCAAACATCAATACTTGGACCTCCCTAATGCCTCTTATAACCTAATGGGAAGGGATCTCCTACACAAATTACGAGCTGGCATTCAATTCTCTGAAGGAATCTGACTGTAACCCTGGGACAACCCACGGTGCAGATGTTCGTGGCAGCAGTAGATGAATACCTCCTTTATAAGCCAGTCTCAAAACCAGAGGAGACAAGGGAGGGGAACATTCTCCAAACCCTACAGGCCGAGTTTCCCGAAGTATGGGCAGAAGGAAAGCCCCCTGGCTTAGCCAAGGAACAGCCTCCAGTGGTGGTACAGTTAAAAGAGACAGCCATGGCTGTTCTTGTCCAGCAGTACTCCCTCCCCTGGGAAGCAAAGGAAGGGATCAGGAAGCATATTAACCGCCTCTGGGGAGATTGAATCCTAGTTCCTTGCAATTCTCCATGGAACACTTCTTTGCTGCCTATCAAAAAGGCCAAGACTGGGGAATACTGACCCATTCAGGACTTGTGGGAAGTTAATAAATGGCTTGAAGATATCCACCTGACAGGCCTAACACCTATACCCTACTCTCCCTCCTGGGCCCCAGAAGAACTGTCTATACCATCTTAGATCTCAAGGATGAATTTTTCTGCATACCTTTAGCGAGGGAGTCTCAGCCTCTCTTTGCTTTTGAGTCGTCCTACCCACAGCAAGGATTCCAAGGCCAGCTCACCTGGACGAGACTTCCCCAAGGATTCAAGAACTCACCCATCATCTTCAATGAGGCCCTACATGAGGATTTGCATGAGTACAGAACCTCCAACCTGGGAGTCACTTTGTTACAGTATGTTGATGATTTGTTGATAGCCGCTGAGGACTATGAGTCATGCTTGTGGGGGACAAGAGCTCTCTTTCGAACTCTGCAGGAAAAAGAGTATCACAGGTGTCAGCAAAGAAAGCACAGCTCTGTCAGAGCCATGCCACTTACTTAGGCTTTGATCTCCATGAGGGAGTGTGTTCACTGTCTGAGTCCAGAAAACAGGTGATCACCCGATACCCCTGCCCCACCATGCCCCGACAAGTGAGGGAGTTTCTTGGGATGGTGGGCTACTGTAGACTGTGGATACCGCGGATTGCCCAGCCTCTCTACAAACTGACTAAGGGAGGGCTCACCATGATAGAACAAATAGCAGAGGCAGAAAGAGCATTTTGGGAATTCCAAGCAGCCTTACGGAGTGCCCCAGCACTGGCTATCCCAGATGTTACCAAGCCCTTCCATTTGGATGTGAATGATAAAGGCAGGGGTGGCCAAAGGAGTTTTGACTCAGACTTTAGGGCCCTGGAAAAGGCTAGTAGCCTATCTTAGCAAGAAACTAGATCCAGTAGTGGCCAGGTTCCCCCCTTGCCTCTGAATAATTGCTGCCATGGCCCTCCTGGTCAAGGATGCAAGTAAATTGACTCTGGGTCAAAATCTCATCTTGCACCACCCATGCTATCGAGGGCCTTCTCTGGACTCCACCAGACCGGTGGATAACAAATGCCCAAGTTACAGGATATCAGGCCCTCCTCCTCAATGAACCAAAAGTGACCTTCTGGCCCCCCGGCGATGCTAAATCCAGCCACGCTGCTGCTGCCACAGCAACTGGCTGACCACCCACACGACTGCGGGGAGGTCCTAACCTAAGTCAGGGGAATAAGGCCAGACCTCAGAGACATTCCCCTTCTGGGTGCAGAGATGACTCTGTTCACAGACGGGAGTAGTTACATGGTCAATGGAAAGAGGTACGCGGGAGCTGCGGTGGTTTCCCCTGAGCAGGAACTCTGGACAACAGCCCTGCCACATGGAACCTCGGCACAAAAAGCGGAGCTGATTGCACTCACCAAGGCACTGCGGATGGCCAAGGTTAAAACCTCCAACATCTATACGGACAGCAGGTATGCCTTTGCTACTCTTCATATACATGGGACTATTTATAAAGAGAGGGGTCTATTAATAGCAGAAGGAAAAGAAAACAAAAATAGAGGAGAGATATTGGCTCCCCTCCAGACTATTTGGGACCCAAAAGAGGTAGCTGTTATGCATTGCTCGGGACCCCAAAAGGGGACTGATCTGCTTTCAAAAGGGAACCAATTAGCAGATTGGGTTGCAAAGCAAGCAGCTCAAGGAACAGCACAAGAGCTGGTTACACCCCCAGCTCTGGCCCTACCAGAAAAACCAAACTATTCAGAGGAAGATTTAAACTATTTAGAAGTGGACTAAATTAGACTATGAAGGGGATCGGGCTAAGACTAGAACAGGAAAGTTAATTCTTCCTCAAAGACTAGGAAGGAAATTAGTAAGCCAAATACATCAGGGCACTCATCTGGGGACAGGCAAGCTTAAGGAGCTTATGGGCAAGCAGCTCCAGGTTTCTAAATCAGGGCATATGGCTCAGGATGTTGTTGATAGGTGTGCTCAATGCCAGGCAGTCAATGCGGGAGGAACTAGAATGGGAAGAGGGAAAAGAGAAAGAGGTAAGGAACCAGGAATTTATTGGGAAATAGATTTTACAGAGATGAAACTGGGAAAATATGGGCACAAATATATGTTAGTTTTTGTAGATACCTTTTCAGGCTGGGCAGAAGCTTTTCCTACCAAACATGAAACAGCAGGAATGGTAGCCAAAAAGCTACTAGAAGAAATAATTCCTAGGTTTGGGCTGCCTCTCGCGATTGGGTCAGACAATGGCCCTGCATTTGTGAGTTCAGTCTCACAGGCATTGGCCAAAGCCATAGGCACTAATTGGAAACTACATTGTGCCTACCAGCCCGGAAGCTCCAGGCAAGTAGAAAGAATGAATCGAACTCTTAAAGAAACCTTGACAAAGTTAATTCTGGAGACTGGCGGTGGGTGGGTAGATCTCCTTCCCTTCGCCCTCCTCAGGGCGTGATGTACACCCTACTTAAATAAGGTGACTCCATTTGAAATAATGTTTGGGAGACCCCCCTTGCCCCTGATTACAAGAGGTTTCTATAGCAGAAATGACTGACCAGTCTGTACTTCAGTCACTGCAGGCATTACAGTCTGTCTTAAAAAAAGCCCATGCCAGGATCCGGACTGCACACACTGAGATGGAGATGGAGGTGAAGCCACATGCCTACAAACCTGGGGACTTGGTTTGGATACGCAGCCACCAACTGGGAAACCTGGAGCCTCGCTGGAAGAGACCATTTACTGTCATCCTAACCACCCCCACAGCAATAAAAGTAGAAGGCATCAGGGCCTGGATTCACACGGGTCACATCAAACAAGCCAAAGACGAGAACGCCCCCCAGAGGTGGATGCCGCTGCCCATCGGAGTGCCGATGGACCCCGCCGATCGTGGACTAAAATTAAGACTCAAAAAACAATAAGTTCATTAAATTCATTGTTACCCCTGTTGTTAATGGGGGAAGGAGGATATAAACAATTTTGAAAAAAAGGAAGGGGGGCTCTGCATAAATTTAGGAAAGAAATACTGTTTCTGGGTAAATCACACTGGAGTCATTAAACCAGTCTAGCAGCTGTTAAAAGGAGAGCTAAAGAACTGGCTAAAAAGTCAAAGATTTGACTAGTCTCCAAAGAAAAGGGGGGAATGTAAGGACCTATTTAGCAGGAGACTTTCATTAAAGTTAAACTGTCCCTGCTTCCCTTCTCACAGGGATTCACTTAAAAACAAGTCCCAGAAACCAGCTTCAGGTAACAAAGCCCAGACACAAGGATGGGTCAGGTCAGGTGGAGATATCCAATCAGTAGGGGCTTGCATACTGTCTCCCTAGCTACCAAGGAGCAGGGGCCCCCACCCTTTGGGAAGCCTTTTTGGTGCCAATCCTAATCAAGGTGTAATAGGCTGGGTCAAAAGTCTATTAGGGTAATTGTAACTCAATTGGTCACCTAGCATCACTATGGAGTTTCCTCTGTGTGTTACAATCTCATTGGCCACCTGTGTGTGGCCAGGCCCAACCGCATGGCCTTTGCCCTTAAATGCTACACTGTGAAACAAAGAAGGGTCGCCCTCTCTTGTAAGAGGTGCGGCCCCAAACAATTGGTTAGATTCTTGATGCTTGGTGCGAAATAAAGCTTTGCTTGACCTTCGCTTTGTATCAGTCTCACTCCTTTAATCACGGACCCATTATTGGGGCATAACAATGCATCCTCTTTTTACTCTTTGAGAGATTACTCTTAACTGTTTAACATGATTATTTAACATAGCTGAAAGTTAATAGATATCTCTATTCTGACCATAGAATACAGGACTCTCAGACTCTCTTCACTGTAAATTCTTGTCATCTTCTATATTTGTTGTTTTCCAATATTTCATTCTATTGCCTTTTAAAAATTTACTGAGTTCAGCTTTTAATGTTATCATTTATAATTAATACTCATTTGGATTTGCCAAGATGTATGGAGTTTTTATTTGTCATTGTTTTCAGTGTCCTACTCTTCCCCTTTTGGATTAATTTCCTTTTTGCTAAAGTTCAAGCTTTAGTTATTCTTTCCTTCAAGTGCAGATTTTTAACTATTACTTATACTTCAAGAATCTCTGAAAATATTCCCTGAAAACCTTACCTGTTCTCAGTGGTTATTTCTTCTCAACACTTTTAAAGTATGTTTCCATTTTTTTCCTTGAATCTCTAGTTGTTGACAGAGGAGCCATAGGCCTTGGTAGAGCACTAGCTGCCTCTTGCTTCTTCTTCCCAAGTCTGTCAAGTATCTCAGTGGCTTTTATGATTTTTCTCTAATTTTTGCTTTTGAAGTTCAGAAAACCTACTCTAACATATTTAGGCATGAATTTGTCTTTATTTTGCTCGGGACTTAGTGTGTTTGAACAAAGACATATATTTATTTCAAATTTTTTCTTCCCATCATTTCAATTTTTTCCCTTCTAAGATTTCTTTTATATCTTAAATCTCATACTTCGGATGCAAATTTTCCATTTGTGTTGTCTGCTGACTCTTGTTTACAAAATTCATTTCTTACTATGCTTAGTAATTGCTTTACTGTGAACTCATCCTCACTGGAGATTATGTTCTGTGAAGTCTGCACTATAGAGCATAGAGGATTCCTTTAGGGTTGCTTTGTGTCTACTCTGCCACAGCCTCACAAGTTTCACCTCCACCAACACCAACATTGTTGCAGAAAATAATCAGACTGGTGAGAAACCAAGCAACACTCAGAGAAGTAGGAGAACTCAGGTTTATTTTACATCAGAGGACCCAGAAGAGCTCATGTTCAAAATTCTGGGGATAAGGCAGTGGAATTATAGAGCTTTTTATGGGGGAGTTGAAGAGGGTCAGGTTTCAAGGGCTATGCTGACTGCTGGTAAGTGGGATTAAACTGGAGGGGATGAGGGTTTGCAGAAGCAGAAATGGCTGGTTATCTCTTGCTCCCAGCAGGGCTTCTGGTTATCTCTAGTTTATTGTTAGTAACTTCCCATCTTTTGAGGCCTACCTGCCTGGGGCTGGTCTCAAAAGATGGGAGTAATTTTTTCTCTTCAACACCACTGACCTCTAACTGTACTACCACCTCCATCACATTTACCTTCACCTTCATCACCACTTCACTTCCACCTCCACCTCTACAATCACCACCACCTTCACCTCCACCAACACTATTACCTCCACTTCCATCACCACCACTACCCCCACCACTACCACCACTTCCATCTCCACCACTTGTCCTACCTCTAACACAACCAATACTTCAAATACTCCCACTTTTACCAACATCTCCACCACCAGTACCACCACATTCACCATCACTGATGTAGAAAAAATGTTAGGGTTTGGAGCCAACAGCCAAGAAAGAATTCTTGAGATGTCTTGTGATTTTATTAAAGCACAGGAACAGGACCTGTGGGCAGAAATAGTTCTACTGGTGTCAGGAGGAGTGGCTGATTATATACGTTCAAGTTGGGAGGAGGTTAGGGATAGCATAAGTCTCTAAGGAATTTTGGAAGCAAGGTTTCCCACACCTTGAAGGGGCTAGCTATTGTTAAGAAAGTCATTTATTACTGTCTAATAAAACCTTAGTCATGAGACTTTTCAGATGTATATCAGTAGGCCATATGCTTAGGAGATGATTGCCAACATATATCTTGGAGGCTAGAGGTAAAAGAAGTTTCCAAAGATTTTTTTATATGTTAAAAAAAGACTTACAGGATCCTGGGTGAGTGGGTGAGTGGGATAATGTTAAGCTAAGATTGTCTTTTGCTCTTAGCAAAGTATTAACATCAAGTCAGCTGAGTTCCTAGAGGAATGTCACTATTTGTTTCAAGGACTTGTCAGTGGGCTCTAAGTAGTAAAGAAATTTAATTTTTCTTTTACCTGTGTTTCCCACATCAAGATACACATATTTCTATAATATAATATTAAACTAAAATAGTTTTCTTCTTAGTTTCAGTGAAGAATATAGAGTAGATCACAAATGCCCCTATAACCTAGATCAAGGTGCTAAGGCAACAATGCTGAATTTACTGAGTGATTTTAAAATCAGTCCTGCCAAGAGAAATTCCTGACCCTTTTCCAGGCTATGAATGAATGGAACTAAAAGGAAAGAGTGCATTCTTGTAAGAATGCTGAGATGTTTCTATCCCATCACTGAGGAAAGGGATTTTATCCCTCTTATCTTATGCCAAGTGAGAGGGGCTTCAAGGAGAGCACATAACATGTGCCTTCTGGAGTTTGAGAGTGAGAGGAGTTACTAATAGGGAGGCTGTGCCTTCAAAAGCCAGAGGCCATGGAAAGAATGACATTTCACTGGGGAAGCAGCTCTACTGTTCCAATGTGCACATTTCCCCGGGACTAGTTAAATCAACCTGAAGTCACTTGAAGGACACTTCACCAAAGAAGACCATGGGGGTGGGGGTAAAATGATGTAGAAGAGGAGGGTGAAGAGGTAGCTAAGAAGCCTAGAGGACAAAGAATTGAAAGTGGCTGGCTTGTGGAAACAAATCCTGCATTATAAGATGCTCTAAGAATTCGCAAAATAATAATCCACAGACTCTCCATGAGAGTCAGCAGGCAATCTAATCACCCAGACGGCTCGACACCAAAAATAATAAATACAGTAAAGCCTTTTCCATTTGCCCCAGGCACCACCCTGAATGGAACAGAAATGAAGTTTGCAAAAAAGTAGATGCCCCCGGCCAATGCTGCAGACTTCCAAGACTCAAGCAAATATGAGCTTTAACCTATGTTCACAAAGTTGATTCCTACATGGGACTGGACGTTTTAGTTGCTAAAATAAAGCTGTTCTGGGTATGGGGAGAGGACATATCATGACATAAATATGCTCCACTGTTTCCAACAACAGAAATGTGTGAACAGTGAAATGTTCAGACTAAATCATGAGAATAGTAAATGTAAGAGTCAGTTATCGTAGACAAGTCAAAAGGCATTGTCTCTCCTCAGAAACACACTTGAATAAATCAGATGTGGGTTTTTTTTTTTTCTTTTTGGGGGTTACACAGAAGAGTATTGATCAGAATTCCTATATTTAGAATCTTCTTTGAATCAACACTGGAAATGGGGTACATCTATATATACGGAATTGCTTGTTTTATGCATCCCAGCTATCAATAATAATTAAAATGTAAATCAATCAGAAGGAAAACTGAATTACTTCTCTAATCTCTCTATACAAATGGCATTACAAAATTGTAATCAAAGGGCACAGGGTCAAAAAATGCAGGACACAAGTGTGATACATGTATGACAGGAAGTTAATGAAAATATATTTACTAAATTTTGTGATATTTTTCAGCTTCTTAAAACTTTTAATTTTCCTAATATTTATTATCTTATTATAAATATTCTCTTTTATACCTATTTTTATATTTGTGTTTGTCTATTCTTTTTGTTAGTGAGGGTCACAAAACTCATATAAGGTTCAGGCTCCTAGAAAATCCATTTTGAATAAAAAACTGTTGCAATATGAAGTATTATATATTTTAAAATAAAGAAAAAGTTGCTACTCAATGGAAGAACATCCTGAGCAAGAATTCATCAAAGCATTTCCAACCTTCTGGGCCAATTGGTAGGCATTGGCCTTTAGCCCTTGGCAGAAAAAACTTGCATCCTGGGCATTGTTGTATGAAAGATGACATCTTTCATATTACAGATCCATCAGGGTAGCTGCATATGGGTTAAGTTATTATACTAATTCTTCACACCCAGTCATACACATACCGAGCTACACAATACAATTTTATCTAATGCTTTTTTTTTTTTTTTTTTTTTCTCGCTGTCATTTTATTTATTTATTTTTTTTTTTGGAATCTAACTTTTTATTTTTTATAAACATATATTTTTATCCCCAGGGGTACAGGTCTGTGAATCACCAGGTTTACACACTTCACAGCACTCACCAAAGCACATACCCTCCCCAATGTCCATAATCCCACCCCCTTCTCCCAAACCCCCTCCCCCCAGCAACCCTCAGTTTGTTTTGTGAGATTAAGAGTCACTTATGGTTTGTCTCCCTCCCAATCCCATCTTGTTTCATTTATTCTTCTCCTACCCACTTAAGCCTCCATGTTGCATCACCACTTCCTCATATCAGGGAGATCATATGATAGTTGTCTTTCTCTGCTTGACTTATTTCGCTAAGCATGATACGCTCTAGTTCCATCCATGTTGTCGCAAATGGCAAGATTTCATTTCTTTTGATGGCTGCATAGTATTCCATTGTGTATATATACCACATCTTCTTGATCCATTCATCTGTGGATGGACATCTAGGTTCTTTCCATAGTTTGGCTATTGTGGACATTGCTGCTATAAACATTCGGGTGCATGTGCCCCTTTGGATCATTACGTTTGTATCTTTAGGGTAAATACCCAATAGTGCAATTGCTGGGTCATAGGGCAGTTCTATTTTCAACATTCTGAGGAACCTCCATGCTGTTTTCCAGAGTGGCTGCACCAGCTTGCATTCCCACCAACAGTGTAGGAGGGTTCCCCTTTCTCCACATCCTCGCCAGCATCTGTCATTTCCTGACTTGTTGATTTTAGCCATTCTGACTGGTGTGAGGTGATATCTCATTGTGGTTTTGATTTGTATTTCCCTGATGCCTAGTGATATGGAGCACTTTTTCATGTGTCTGTTGGCCATCTGGATGTCTTCTTTGCAGAAATGTCTGTTCATGTCCTCTGCCCATTTCTTGATTGGATTATTTGTTCTTTGGGTGTTGAGTTTGCTAAGTTCTTTATAGATTCTGGACACTAGTCCTTTATCTGATATGTCGTTTGCAAATATCTTCTCCCATTCTGTCAGTTGTCTTTTGATTTTGTTAACTGTTTCCTTTGCTGTGCAAAAGCTTTTGATCTTGATGAAATCCCAATAGTTCATTTTTTCCCTTGCTTCCCTTGCCTTTTGCGTTGTTCCTAGGAAGATGTTGCTGCGGCAGAGGTCGAAGAGGTTGCTGCCTGTGTTCTCCTCAAGGATTTTGATGGATTCCTTTCGCACATTGAGGTCCTTCATCCATTTTGAGTCTATTTTTGTGTGTGGTGTAAGGAAATGGTCCAATTTCATTTTTCTGCATGTGGCTGTCCAATTTTCCCAGCACCATTTATTGAAGAGGCTGTCTTTTTTCCATTGGACATTCTTTCCTGCTTTGTCGAAGATGAGTTGACCATAGATTTGAGGGTCTATTTCTGGGCTCTCTATTCTGTTCCATTGATCTATGTGTCTGTTTTTGTGCCAGTACCATGCTGTCTTGATGATGACAGCTTTGTAATAGAGCTTGAAGTCCGGAATTGTGATGCCACCAACTTTGGCTTTCTTTTTCAATATCCCTTTGGCTATTCGAGGTCTTTTCTGGTTCCATATAAATTTTAGCATTATTTGTTCCATTTCTTTGAAAAAGATGGATGGTACTTTGATAGGAATTGCATTAAATGTGTAGATTGCTTTAGGTAGCATAGACATTTTCACAATATTTATTCTTCCAATCCAGGAGCATGGAACATTTTTCCATTTCTTTGTGTCTTCCTCAATTTCTTTCATGAGTACTTTATAGTTTTCTGAGTATAGATTCTGTGTCTCTTTGGTTAGGTTTATTCCTAGGTATCTTATGGTTTTGGATGCAATTGTAAATGGGATTTACTCCTTAATATCTCTTTCTTCTGTCTTGCTGTTGGTGTAGAGAAATGCAACTGATTTCTGTGCATTGATTTTATATCCTGACACTTTACTGAATTCCTGTATAAGTTCTAGCAGTTTTGGAGTGGAGTCTTTTGGGTTTTCCACATATAGTATCATATCATCTGCGAAGAGTGATAATTTGACTTCTTCTTTGCCGATTTGGATGCCTTTAATTTCCTTTTGTTGTCTGATTGCTGAGGCTAGGACCTCTAGTACTATGTTGAATAGCAGTGGTGATAATGGACATCCCTGCCGTGTTCCTGACCTTAGTGGAAAAGCTTTCAGTTTTTCTCCATTGAGAATGATATTTGCGGTGGGTTTTTCATAGATGGCTTTGATGATATTGAGGTATGTGCCCTCTATCCCTACACTTTGAAGAGTTTTGATCAGGAAGGGATGCTGTACTTTGTCAAATGCTTTTTCAGCATCTATTGAAAGTATCATATGGTTCTTGTTCTTTCTTTTATTGATGTGTTGTATCACATTGACTGATTTGCGGATGTTGAACCAACCTTGCAGCCCTGGAATAAATCCCACTTGGTCGTGGTGAATAATCTTTTTAATGTACTGTTGAATCCTATTGGCTAGTATTTTGTTGAGTATTTTCGCATCTGTGTTCATCAAGGATATCGGTCTATAGCTCTCTTTTTTGGTGGGATCCTTGTCCGGTTTTGGGATCAAGGTGACGCTGGCCTCATAAAATGAGTTTGGAAGTTTTCCTTCCATTTCTATTTTTTGGAACAGTTTCAGGAGAATAGGAATTAGTTCTTCTTTAAATGTTTGGTAGAATTCCCCCGGGAAGCCGTCTGGCCCTGGGCTTTTGTTTGTTTGGAGATTTTTAATGACTGTTTCAATCTCCTTACTGGTTATGGGTCTGTTCAGGCTTTCTATTTCTTCCTGGTTCAGTTGTGGTAGTTTATATGTTTCTAGGAATGCATCCATTTCTTCCAGATTGTCAAATTTATTGCCGTAGAGTTGCTCATAGTATGTTCTTATAATAGTTTGTATTTCTTTGGTGTTAGTTGTGATCTCTCCTCTTTCATTCATGATTTTATTTATTTGGGTCCTTTCTCTTTTCTTTTTGATAAGTCGGGCCAGGGGTTTATCAATTTTATTAATTCTTTCAAAGAACCAGCTCCTACTTTCGTTGATTTTTTCTATTGTTTTTTTGGTTTCTATTTCATTGATTTCTGCTCTGATCTTTATGATTTCTCTTCTCCTGCTGGGCTTAGGGTTTCTTTCTTGTTCTTTCTCCAGCTCCTTTAGGTGTAGGGTTAGGTTGTGTACCTGAGACCTTTCTTGTTTCTTGAGAAAGGCTTGTACCGCTATATATTTTCCTCTCAGGACTGCCTTTATTGTGTCCCACAGATTTTGAACTGTTGTATTTTCATTATCATTTGTTTCCATGATTTTTTTCAATTCTTCTTTAATTTCCCGGTTGACCCATTCATTCTTTAGAAGGATACTGTTTAGTCTCCATGTATTTGGGTTCTTTCCAAACTTCCTTTTGTGGTTGAGTTCTAGCTTTAGAGCATTGTGGTCTGAAAATATGCAGGGAATGATCCCAATCTTTTGATACCGGTTGAGTCCTGATTTAGGACCGAGGATGTGATCTATTCTGGAGAATGTTCCATGTGCACTAGAGAAGAATGTGTATTCTGTTGCTTTGGGATGAAATATTCTGAATATATCTGTGATGTCCATCTGGTCCAGTGTGTCGTTTAAGGACTTTATTTCCTTGCTGATCTTTTGCTTGGATGACCTGTCCATTTCAGTGAGGGGAGTGTTAAAGTCCCCTACTATTATTGTATTGTTGTTGATGTGTTTCTTTGATTTTGTTATTAATTGGTTTATATAGTTGGCTGCTCCCACGTTGGGGGCATAGATATTTAAAATTGTTAAATCTTCTTGTTGGACAGACCCTTTGAGTATGATATAGTGTCCTTCCTCATCTCTTATTATAGTCTTTGGCTTAAAATCTAATTGATCTGATATAAGGATTGCCACTCCTGCTTTCTTCTGATGTCCATTAGCATGGTAAATTCTTTTCCACCCCCTCACTTTAAATCTGGAGGTGTCTTCGGGCTTAAAATGAGTTTCTTGGAGGCAACATATAGATGGGTTTTGTTTTTTTATCCATTCTGATACCCTGTGTCTTTTGACAGGGGCATTTAGCCCATTAACATTCAGGGTAACTATTGAGAGATATGAATTTAGTGCCATTGTATTGCCTGTAAGGTGACTGTTATTGTATATGGTCTCTGTTCCTTTCTGATCTACCACTTGTAGGCTCTCTCTTTGCTTAGAGGACCCCTTTCAATATTTCCTGTAGAGCTGGTTTGGTGTTTGCAAATTCTTTCAGTTGTTGTTTGTCCTGGAAGCTTTTAATCTCTCCTTCTATTTTCAATGATAGCCTAGCTGGATATAGTATTCTGGGCTGCATGTTTTTCTCGTTTAGTCCTCTAAAAATATCATGCCAGCTCTTTCTGGCCTGCCAGGTCTCTGTGGATAAGTCAGCTGCCAATCTAATATTTTTACCATTGTATGTTACAGACTTCTTTTCCCGGGCTGCTTTCAGGATTTTCTCTTTGTCACTGAGACTTGTAAATTTTACTATTAGGTGACGGGGTGTGGGCCTATTCTTATTGATTTTGAGGGGCGTTCTCTGAACCTCCTGAATTTTGATGCTCGTTCCCTTTGCCATATTGGGGAAATTCTCCCCAATAATTCTCTCCAGTATACCTTCTGCTCCCCTCTCTCTTTCTTCTTCTTCTGGAATCCCAATTATTCTAATGTTGTTTCGTCTTATGGTGTCACTTAATTCTCGAATTCTCCCCTCGTGGTCCAGTAGCTGTTTGTCGCTCTTTTGCTCAGCTTCTTTATTCTCTGTCATTTGGTCTTCTATATCACTAATTCTTTCTTCTGCCTCATTTATCCTAGCAGTTAGAGCCTCCATTTTTGATTGCACCTCATTAATAGCTTTTTTGATTTCAACTTGGTTAGATTTTAGTTCTTTTATTTCTCCAGAAAGGGCTTTTATATCTCTCGAGAGGGTTTCTCTAATATCTTCCATGCCTTTTTCGAGCCTGGCTAGAACCTTGAGAATTGTCATTCTGAACTCTAGATCTGACATATTACCGATGTCTGTATTGATTAGGTCCCTAGCCTTCGGTACTGCCTCTTGTTCTTTTTTTTGCGTTGAATTTTTATGTCTTGTCATTTTGGCCAGATAAGAGTAAATGAAGGGGCAAGTAAAATACTAAAAGGGTGGCAACAACCCCAGAAAAATATGCTTTAACTAAATTAGAAGAGATCCAAAATCGTGAGTGGGGAGAAAGGGGATAAAAAGAGGTTCAAAAAGAAAGAAAGAAAAAAAAAAGAAAAGAAAAAAAATTTTTTTTTAAAAAAAGAAAACACCTGAGAAAAATGTAAAAAAGAAAAAATATATGTATTAGATAAACTAGTAAAAAATCGTTAAAAAAGAAAAAGGTAACAGTTAAAAAAAAATTTTTTTTACCCGAAGGCGAGAAGAAAAAGAAAAAAAAAAATGAAAAAGAAAAAATTAAATTAACTGCAAGACTGAAAAAAAATCACAGGAAAAAAGCCATGAGTTCCGTGCTTGGCTTTCTCCTCCTCTGGAATTCTGCTGCTCTCCTTGGTATTGAAACCGCACTCCTTGGTATGTGAACTTGGTCTCGGCTGGATTTCTTGTTGATCTTCTGGGGGAGGGGCCTGTTGTAGTGATTCTCACGTGTCTTTGCCCCAGGCGGAATTACACCGCCCTTACCCGGGGCCGGGGTGAGTAATCCGCTCGGGTTTGCTTTCAGGAGCTTTTGTTCCCTGAGCGCTTTCCGTAGAGTTCCGGAGGACGGGAACACAAATGGCGGCCTCCTGGTCTCCGGCCCGGAGGAGCCGAGAGCCCAGGGCCCCACTCCTCAGTGCACCCTCAGAGAACAGCGCCCAGTTATTCCCGTCTGCCTGACCTCCGGCCGCGCTCCGAGCTCACCGAGCCTGCGATCGGTTCAAGGTAACACCGAGCTGTGAGCTTACTGTCGGCTCTGTTTCTGTAGCCGGCTTTCCCGTTCCAATACCCGCAAGCTCTGCGACACTCAGACACCCCCGATCCTTCTGTGACCCTGCGGGACCTGAGGCCACGCTGACCCCGCGTGGGCTTCGCCCCGGTTTAGCCTCTGGAGCGATGTCCCTCAGCGGAACAGACTTTTAAAAGTCCTGATTTCGTGCGCGGTTGCTCCGCCGCTTGCCGGGAGCCGGCCCCTCCCCCCGGGGTCTATCTTCCCGTCGCTTTGGATTCACTTCTCCGCCGGTCCTACCTTTCAGAAAGCGGTTGTTTTTCTGTTTCCAGAATTGCTGTTCTTCTTCTCTTCGATCTGCCGATGGATTTTCAGGTGTTTGCAATCTTTAGATAAGCTATCTAGCTGATCTCCAGCTAGCTGAAGCAGTCTCAGCTTGCTACTTCTCCGCCATCTTGACTCCTCCCCTATCTAATGCTTTAATTAGAAATGGATAGCTACCCTATTTTTTGTAAAATCAGCACTTAAAAAAATAAAGACAAAGTTAATTTAAATGAACAAAATGATTTAATATATAAAAGGTGAGGATGCAAAGAGTTTTTTTTAATTTCCCTTGACTTTTTTCATTTTCTTTGTCATATTGCTGCCACAGCTAGAACCACTTAATAAACTCCTGTATCATTTTTCCATGTAGCTACCAGAGTTGAAGGCAGTCTTTTCATCTTAATACATGGTGTACATATGTTGTACATACTCTGTACTAGTAGCCTGTAGTAATCCCACTTCAAAAGGCAAAACCAATTGAATATAATAGCCAAGAAAGATATAGAAGCAACCTAAGTGTCCATCAATAGAAAAATGGATAAGAGGATGCTAATATGAAGAAAAATACTATATGATTTTACTCAAAGTGGAATCTTCTAAAAAAAAAAAAAATGAATGAAGAAACAAAAAGCAGAATCAAACCTACAAATACAGAGAACAAATTGAGTGTTGCCAGAGTGGAAGGAGAGCAGTGGGGTAGGCAAGATGGGTTGGGGGGGTAGGAGATTTAGGTTTCCAGTTATGATTCCTATAATGATTATAGACAGAATACAGAAAAATTCTGACTCTCCTTCTATTATCCCTATGCATTTATGCCATCACCTCACTTCTAACCCCAGGAAACCACTGATCTAGTCTCTAGTTATCTATTTTTCTTCCATAACACTATATGAATAAGATAACAACATTTCAAAACTACATCTTTCACTTAGGATAATGCATTTTTAAAATTCTTTCATGTTATTATCAGTAGTTCATTTCTTTTTATTGGTGAGTAATATCTCATTGTGTGAATGTACCACAAATGCTATAAATATTCACAAGTAAGATTTCCTGTGGACATAACTTTTCATTTCTCTAAAATAAATACCTAGAAGTGGAACAGTTTGGGTCATCTTATAAGTGTATATTTAACTTAAAAAAATATTAGACTTTATTTTTAGCACAGTATTGGGCTCATAGCAAAATTAAGCAGAAAGTAGAGAGATTTCCCATCTCCCCCTGATTTCACACATGGACAGCTTCCCCCATGATCAATATTATTATTATATTATGAATATAATGTTAAACTTGTATTTATATGTTCTTATCGCTTCAAGTCCATAGTTTTTTTTTATTATGATGAGTTAGCCACTGTATAGTACATCATTAGTTTTTGATGTTTAATGTTCGATGAATTGAACATTCAATTGAACATTCATTGAACATTGATGCAATATTCAATGATTGATTAGTTTTGTGTAACATCCACTGCTCATTACACCTGCCCTCCTCAATACCCATCACCTGGTTATCCCCTCCAATGACCCTCTCCCCTCTGAATCCCTCATTTTGTTTCCTAGAGTCCATAGTCTCTCATGGTTCATCTCCCTCTTTGACTTCTCCCCCTTCAGTTTTCTCTCCCTTTCCCTATGTACCCCCTTGCTATTCTTTATGTTTCACAGATGAATGAAACCGTATGATAATTGTCTTTCTCTCTTTGTCTTATTTCACTTAGCATAATCCCCTCCAGTTCCATCCATGTCAATGCAAATGGTGAATATTCATCCTTTCTGATGGCTGAGTAATATTCCACTGTATATATGTACCACATCGTCTTTATCCATTCATCTGTTGAAGACCATCCCCACTCCCTCCACAGTTTGGCTATTGTGGACATTGCTGCTAAGAACATTGGGGTACATATGCCCCTTTTTCCAATACATCTGTATCCTTTGGGTAAATACTTAGCAGTGTAATTGCTTGGTTGTAGGGTAGCTCTATTTTGAACATCTTGAGGAACATCCATACTGTTTTCCAACTTGCATTCCCAATAGTGTGAGAGGGTTCCCCTTTCTCTACATTCTCAGCAACATTTGTTGTTTCCTGTTTTGTTAATTTTTGCCATTCTAAATGGTGTAAGGTAGTATCTCACTGTGGTTTTTATTTGTATGATGTTGAGCATTTTTTCGTGTTCTGCTAGCCGTTTATATGTCTCCTTTGGAGAAATATCTGTTCATGTCTTCTTCTCATTTTTTTTTAAGTGGATTATTTATTTTTTAAGTGTTGAGTTTGAGAAGTTTTTTATGGATCTTGGATACCAGCCCTTTTTCTATAATGTCATTTACAAATATCTTCTCACATTACACGTTACCTCTTAGTTTTGTTGCCTGTTTCCTCTGCTGTGTAGAAACTTTTTAACTTGATGAAGTCCTAAAAGTTCATTTTTGCATTTGTTTCCCTTGCCTTTGGAGATGTGTCTTGAAAGAAGTTGTCATGGTCAGTGTCAAAGAGGTTACTGCCTGTCTTCTCCTCTAGTATTTTGATGGATTCCTGTCTCATGTTGAAGTCTTTCATCCATTTAGAGTTTATCTTTGTGTATGGTGTAAGAGAATGGTCCAGGTTTATTCTTCAGTCTGTAGCTGTCTAATTTTTCCAGCACCACTTATTGAAGAGACTGTCTTTTTTCAACTGTATATTTTTTCCTGATTTGTCAAAGATTAATTGACCATAGAGTTGAGGATCCATTTCTGGGCTCTTTATTCTTTTCTATTGATCTATGTGTCTGTTTCTGTGCCAATACAATACTGTCTTGGTGATCACAGCTTGAAGTCAGGCATTGCGATGCCCTCAGTTTTGTTTTTCTTTTTCCACATTCCCTTGGTGTTTTAGGGTCTTTTCTGGTTCCACGCAAATTTTAAGATTGTTTGTTCCAGCTCCTTGAAAAATGCCAATAGATTTTAATAGGGATGACATTGAAAGTGTAGATTGCTCTGGGCAGGATAGATATTTTAACAGTTTATTCTTCCGATCTGTGAGCATGGAATGCTTTCCCATCTTTTTGTGTCTTCCTCAATTTCTTTCATAAGTGTTCTGAGGTTTCTAGAGTACAAATCCTTTACTTCTTTTGTTGGGTTTATTCCTGGTATCTTCTGGGTTTTGGTGCTATTGCAAATGGAATCAATTCCTTAATTTTTCTTTCTATGATTATATTGTTAGTGCATAGAAAAGCAACTGATTTCCTTGCCTTTTTGTATCCTACCACATTACTGAATTACTCTATGAGTTCTAGTAATTTGGGGGTGGAGTCTTTTGGGTTTTCCACATAAAGTATCATGTCATCTGGAAAGAGAGAGAGTTTGAAATCTTCTTTACCAACTGGACACTTTTTATTTCTTTTTGTTGCCTGATTGCTGATGCTAGGACTTCTAGCACTTTGTTGAACAATAGTGGTGAAAGTGGGCATCACTGTCATGTTTCTAACCCTAAGGGAAAAGCTCTCAGCTTTTTCCCATTGAGAATGATATTCGCTGTGGGCTTTTCATAGATGATTTTTATGTTATTGAGGTATGTCCCTCTATCCCTACTCTACAAAGAGGTTCAATCAGGAAAGGATATTATATTTTGTCAAATGCTTTTTCTCTATCAATTTAGAGGATTATATGGTTCTTGTCTTTTCCTTTATTAATGTGCTCTATCATGTTGATAGATTTGGGAATGCTGAACCTTCCTTACATCCCAGAAATAAATCTGACAGTCGTGGTGAATAAACTTTTTAATGTACTGTTGGATCCTATTGGCTAGTATCTTGGTGAGAATTTTGAGATCCATGTTCATCAAAGAAATTGGTCTGTAATTCTCTTTTTTGATGGGGTCTTTGCCTGGTTTTAGGTTCAGGATAATGCTGGCCTCATAGAACAAGTTTGAAAGTTTTCCTTATATTTCTATTTTTTGCAACAACTTCAGTAGAATAAATATGATTTCTTCTTTAAATGTTTGGTAGAATTCCCCTGGGGAGCTATCTGGCCCTGGACTCTGTTTTTTGGGAGGTTTTTGATTACTACTTCAATTTTGTTACTGGTAATGGGTCTGTTCTGATTGTCTGTTTCTTCCTATTTCAGACTTGGTAATTTATAAGCTTCCAGGCATTCATTTCTTCTAAGCCACTTAACTTTTTCACATATTGTTGCTGGAAATCATTTCTAATAATTGTTTCTATTTCCTTGGTGTTACTTGTGATCTCTCCCCTTTCATTCATGATTTTATTAATTTGGATCCTTACTCTTTTCTTTTGGTTAAGTCTGGCCAGAGGTTTATTGATCTTATTAATTCTTTTGAAGAATTGGCTTCTAGGTTCATTGATATGTTCTACTCTTTTTCTGGTTTCTACATTGATCTCTGCTCTAATATTTATTATTTCTCTTCTCCTGTTTAGTTAAGGTTTTATTTATTGTTCTTTCTCCAGGTCCTTTAGGTGTAAAGTTAGCTTGTGTATTACCCCAAGTCCATAGTTACATTAGGGTTCATTCTTGGTGTTTGTATGTGTTTAACTTTTTGAGAAATTTCCACACTGCTTTCCAGAGTGACTATACCATTTTGCATTCCCACCAGTGGATTTCTGTTGCTCCATGTCCTTCTCAGCTCTTGGTATTGTCAATAAGTTTTATGTTAGCCATTCTAATATATGTTTAATGGTATATTATTGTCGTTTTGATTTTCACTTTCTAGTAGCTAATAATTTTAAGCATCTTTTTGTGTAATGTTATATTATTTAAATTTTTTAAATTCAAGACCTCTTATTGTATTTGTTATTTTACTTAACATTAGTATAGTCTGTAACAATTGCTCAGTTTTTTATCATTTGCATTGATTACTTGGTTAAGTTGGTGTCTGCTAGAGTTTTCCAGTGTAATATTACTATCTTTGATTTTGTAATTGGTAGGTATTTTGAGGGAGATATGTTGAGATTATAAAATTTCTCAGTCTCTTCTCAAATTTTTGTGTTAATTTTAGCATTCATTGGTGGATCTTTTCTCTAACATTTAATTCTGTGGTGTTTAACTAACAATTATTCCCTACCTCCCTCTTTTTCTCTACATTAACTAATTGAAATTCTATAGTGAGGAAGAGTTGCTTCTTTTCTCCCATTGATTCGTTTGTGTATTTATATCAGCATGGACTCATGAAGAGTTTACTCTATGAATTAAGTAACAAAAAGAAGACATTAGTAACTTTTGTGCAGGAATATTTCAACCAATCCACTCTGATAGTAATACAATAAAACTAAAACTTACTAACAAAAACAGATAGAAAGAATTTCTATTTGGAAATTTAAAAACCCAAGATCAAACCTGAAGGAGTCTCTGATCACCACAGTTGAAACAATTTAAACAACAAAATAAATAATAATATTGTTTAACCCATAAAACAAAATAAAATAGTCATGAGTGTATGCTGATATATAAATTATTAAATAAATAGATGGAGGAGAAGAGACAGCTTTTTTCAAAGTAGTATTCCAATAGGGATAGAGGGAACATTCCTGAACTTCATAAAATCTATCTCTGAAAGACCCACAGCAAATATCATCCACAATGGGAAAAAGCTGGCAGCCTTCCCATTGAGATCAGGAACACGACAAGGATGCCCACTCTCTCCACTCTTGTTCAACATAGTATTAGAAGTCCTAGCAACAGTAATCAGACAACAAAGAGAAATAAAAGGTATCCAAATTGGCAATGAAGAAGTCAAACTCTCTCTCTTCACAGATGACATGATTATTTATATGGAAAACCCAAAAGACTCCACCCCCAAACTACTAGAACTCATACAGCAATTCAGCAACATGGCAGAATACAAAGTCTAAGTACAGAAATCAGTGGCTTTCTTATACACTAACAATGAAAATACAGAAAGGGAAATTAGAGAATCAATTCCATTTACTATAGCACCAAGAACCATAAGATACCTGGGAATAAACCTAACCAAAAAGGTAAAGGATCTGTATTCAAGGAACAAGAGAACACTCATGAAAGAAATTGAAGAAGACACAAAAAGATGGAAGACCATTCTATGCTCTTGGATCAGAAGAATGAACATTGTTAAAATGTCTATACTGCCTAGAGCAATCTACACTTTTAATGCCATTCCGATCAAAATTCCACCGGTAATTTTTCAGAGCTACAGCAAATAATACAAAAATTTGTATGAAATCAGAATAGATCCTTAATTGCTAAAGAAATGTTGAAAAACAAAAATAAAACTGGGGGAATCACACTACCTGATTTCAAGCTTTACTACAAAGCTGTGATCACCAAGACAGCATGGTACTGGCATAAAAATAGACCAGTGGGGGCGCCTGGATGGCTCAGTGGGTTAAGCCGCTGCCTTCGGCTCAGGTCATGATCTCAGGGTCCCGGGATCGAGTCCCTCATCGGGCTCTCTGCTCGGCGGGGAGCCTGCTTCCTCCTCTTTCTCTCTGCCTGCCTCTCTGCCTGCTTGTGATCTCTCTCTGTCAAATAAATAAATAAAATCTTTAATAAAAAAAAATAGACCAGTGGAACAGAGTAGAGAGCCCAGATATGGACCCTCAACTCTATGGGCAAATAATCTTCGACAAAAGAGGAAAAAATATACAGTGGAAAAAAGACAGTCTCTTCAATAAATGGTGTTGGGAAAACTGGACAGCTATATGTAGAAGAATGAAACTTGACCATTCTCTTACACCGTACACAAAGATAAACTCAAAATGGATAAAAGACCTCAATGTGAGACAGGAATCCATCAGAGTCCTAGAGGAGAACATAGGCAGTAATCTCTTCAATATCAGCCACAGCAACTTCTTTCAAGATATGTCTCCAAAGGCAAAGGAAACAAAAGTGATAATAAACTTTTGGGACTTCATCAAAATCAAAAGCTTCTGCACAGCAAAGGAAATAGTCAACAAAACAAAGAGGCAACCCACGGAATGGGAGAAGATATTTGCAAATGACAGTGCAGACAAAAGGTTGATATCCAGGATCTATAAAGAGCTCCTCAAACTCAACACACATAAAACAATCATATCAAAAAATGGGCAGAAGATACGGACAGACACTTCTCCAATGAAGACATACAAATGGCTATAAGACACATGAAAAAATGTTCATCACTAGCCCTCAGGGAGATTCAAATTAAAACCACATTGAGATATCACCTTACACCAGTTAGAATGGCCAAAATTGACAAGACAGGAAACAACATGTGTTGGAGGGGATGTGGAGAAAGGGGAACCCTCTTCCACTGTTGGTGGGAATGCAAGTTGGTGCAGTCTCTTTGGAGAACAATGTGGAGATTCCTCAAGAAATTAAAAATAGAACTTCCCTATGACCCTGCCATTGCACTCCTGGGTGTTTACCCCAAAGATACAGATGTAGTGAAAAGAAGGGCCATCTGTACCCCAATGTTTATAGCAGCAATGGCCACGGTTTCCCAACTGTGGAAAGAACCAAGATGCCCTTCAATAGATGAATGGATAAGGAAGATGTGGTCCATATACACTATGGAGTATTATGCCTCCATCAGGACGAATACCCAATTTTTGTATCAACATGGATGGGACTGGAAGAGATTATGCTGAGTGAAATAAGTCAAGCAGAGAGAGTCAATTATCATAATGGTTTCACTTCTTTGTGGAGCATAAAAAGCATGGAGGACATGGGGAGATAGAGAGGAGAAAGGAGTTGTGGGAAATTGGAAGGGAAGGTGAACCATGAGAGACTATGGACTCTGAAAAACAATCTGAGGGTTTTGAAGGGGCGGGGGTGGGAGGTCGGGGTACCAGGTGGTGGGTATTATAGAGGGCACGGATTGCATGGAGCACTGGGTGTGGTGCAAATATAATGAATACTGTTATGCTGAAAATAAATAAAAAATAAATTAAAAAAAAACTATAAGTCAGCGACTCATGGTAACAGATGGCAACTAAATTTATCATGAAAAGCATTTGATAGTGCATATAAATGTCAGATCACTATGTTCTATGCATGAAACTAATAGAATATTATATATCAATTATACTTCAATTTAAAATAAATTGTTTTAAACATAAATATTAAACCATAGTCAAGGTTTTAGTGTTATCAAGCATCTAAAACAAACACAAGCCAACACACCAGTTATGCTAAATTTAGCAATACCTAAATTTGAGTGGTAATTAGAAGAAAATAAAGTAGTAAATATTATTAAAGTTAGAAATATTTAAATTGTCAACTGATTAAGGATGAAGGATTTTTGAAGTAGCCATCTTTTTGTGTTTTTTCAAAATAAAAATAATCCAGTCCCTTATACCAGAAAAGAAATTGTCAAAATTGGGTTTGTTTAGCCAATTAAATTCCTTGACTGGTGTTCTATAAAGTTCAGGTAAACAATATCCATTTTTCCAAAGAAGACATACAGATGACTATCAGACACAGAAAAAGTTCAACATCACTCATCATCAGGGAAATACAAATCAAAACTATAATGAAGTACCACCTCACACCTGTCAGAATGGATAAAATCAATAGAGGAAACAATAGATGTTGGTAAGGATGATGATAGAGAGGAACCCCCCACACACACACACACGAATTAAAAAAAAAAAAAAAGTAGTATTCCAATTAGTTAATGGAGACATAAAGAGGGATATAAAGAACCCCCATGACTCACACTTTCACTAAGCTTTTTAAAAATATTGCCCTTTTATTTCCCAGTTTTGTATGTTGGCCTTGAAAACTTTGTTGCCAGTTTAATTATTTTGCTTTTTAAAATTATTTGTTCTTTTCTCCAGTAGATATTAAGGATTTTATCTTTATATTTGCAATTTGATAATTTTACTAGGAAATGTTTTGGAGTTGATCTTTTGTTGTTGTTGTTGTTAATTTTCCTTGGTAGCCACTCTTTTCAGTTCTGGTAGTTTGTATGAGATCCCCTTGCCTGCATCCCTCCTTTGTCTTCTTAGCAGTTTACCTGGTCTGCCTATCTGTATTCTACATGTTTCTTTTACTCTTAGTGAGAGTACAAGCCCCTAAAATGTATAGACTAAGGTGGCTTCTATTCCTTCTATAGAAGCTTCTGTTTTGGTATCTATACAGTTCAGTAGAAGGCCTTTTAAAAGTTTCTTTAAAACTAATAACTAGTGGAGATGGTCTATAAAATGTCTTTATTCTGAGAAAACAGATATACCTTCTATATCTCAACTCTCTGTTACAAGAAAAATATAATCACTGAAAATATTGTCTCTGTAGAGTTAATAGAAGCATGAATGTGGTGCCAATTTGCAGAAAAAGTAGATGAGAAACTAGTGCTTTGTTCTGTTACAGTCTTAAGAAGATTATTTTTACCTCTCTTGCTCCTGGACCTTAAGTTGGAGGTATTACAAAGAATATCAGAAATGGTTTATTTGGAGATAAAGTTTGTTTGTTTTTAAATTTTTTTAAATTATTATTATTATTTTATTTGACAGACGGAGATCACAAGCAGACAGAGAGGCAGGCAGAGAGAGAGAGGGAAGCAGGCTCCCGGCTGAGCAGAGAGCCTGATGTGGGGCTCGATCCCAGGACCCTGGAATCATGACCCGAGCCAAAGGCAGAGGCTTTAACCCACTGAGCCACCCAGGTGCCCCTGGAGATGAAGTTTTAAAATAAATCTTCACTAGACTTTTCTAAGAACTGAGATTTTAAAAAGAAAACTGCAGTGCTTGGGTGGCTCAGTGGTTTAAGCAGCTGTCTTCAACTCACATTCCACCCACTTGTGCTCTCTCTCCATCTCTCTGTGTCAAATAAATAAAGTCTTCAAAAATAAAAATAAACAGATTTTGATAAATTTTTAGTATTTTTTTCTGTTCAGTGTCATATACCTCTGCTTGTGCAGAATTGAAAAAACTGAAAGTATTAGAGAAAAGCTTTTCACAAGTCAAAGTTTTAGTAACATCTTCCAGTCTTTCTTTTATTGTCCCCTGGCCACTATTAAACACTAACATTCAAAGAAATAGAAGATAAATCTCTGTTTCAAACCCATTTCCCACCAAGCCCCCTTTGAATTCTCATTAGTGTGTCCCATCTCTTTATTCATTCTGTTTTTAGAAATACTTAAATCTATACTTCTAAAGTAAAATCAATGCCAAGAATAAACTAGGAAGCCACTCAGGAACAGAGAATTTTTAGAGCTACTACTGGCTCAAGTATATGGAATTTAAGCTTTTGCAATCTGAAAAGCTGCTAGAATCAGCTTTATCCTGGGAAATGAATCAGGCAGCACAGAGCTTCCTAGTACCCTTTATAGCTATTTCCTAGAAATTTTTTATTCCTTGGTGAATGAGACAAAGGACAAAAAATTAGTTGAAAACATTGGTATTTTGGATATAGGTCTAAGATTATGGAAATTTGATGGAAAGTATAGGTGAGAAGAAATAGGACATGATCAGCTGACTGTTGGAGAATGATGTTATTGTCAAATGCTTTTTAAAATTGGTACTTTGATTCAGCACTCACCACGTTTCAGGCACTGTGGCAAGCTTGTACCTGCAAAGCTTTTACCTTTTCATTTTCCAAACAAATAACAAAACATTTTTGAATTATATAAAACATTTATCACAAAAACATTTTGAATTATATAATAGTTGGCAGACGATTCCCCATATATCTTTTGGGTATTGTAAGGGCCTACTTAGCCAGAGTGAGCCATTTTGTTGTTTATGCAGTATACTTAGATTGAACCTGCCCCTTCCCCCCAAGAGAAAAGCACTTAGAAACAGAACTGGTGAAATATGACTGACCTGCCCCTGATAACAGAGCCCACATACAAGGACATGTCTGGCCAGGTGGAAACGTTCAATCAGTAGAAGCACAAGTATTACCTCCCTCCCCACCAAAGATGAGCCAGGCCAGGTGGAAATGTCCAATCAAGGGAAAGCACACGTATTACCCGCCAAGGAATGTGAGCCCCGCCTATCAGGTGCCAGACAAAGGCGCAGATTCCAGCCAAGGTCATAGGCTGAATTAATTGATTATCATGGGGTGAACTGTAATTCAGTTGGCCACCTGTGTGTGTCCAGGCTCAACCACATGGCCTTTACTCTATAAAAGTTATTCTGTTAGACTGGGAGGGGTCGCCTCTTTGCAAGAGACGGCCCTGGCCAGTCAGTTTGATTCTCGATGCTTGGCGCGAAATAAAGCCCCACTTAACTTTCGCTTTGTATCAGTCTCATCCTTTTGTCACAGACCCTTTCAGGTATCTGCATGATTTGCAGAGAGACTGACTCTCTTTGTTTGGATCTATCCTTCCAAGAGCACTTATATTGCAAGCAGCCTTGGAAGACAGAGATAGAATAATTAGGTTTATCCAATATCATAAAGATTTTTTTCTCTAGGTCAAAGATCAAGCTAGCCTTATAGGAAAGATGTGAATTTTCTGAACTCCTCTACTGTAACTCAAAGTACTGAATGTGGAGGGATTATCTCCATTTCTCTGTGTTGTCCTGTGGACAGTGAGGCTCAGAGAACTGGAGCTGATGATACAGCTGATATTCAGGAATTGCTGCTGCTGTGAGTAATAAAGTTTTTGCCTCTGACCTGGAAATCATGAGTGTTCCTGTCATGAAACTGACCAACTAATTTGTTAGCTTGCAGATAAGGTAAAAATTTTTGACCCCTTACAGTTCCTGATAATAATATAATTCATACTTTATAGATAAGTAAACAGAGGCTAACAATGCTAAGAAATCATGGGCCAAAGAACTGCACCTTAAGACTTTCATCTCCAATGTCCTTGCCTTAAGTACCAAAAGTTGTCTCGTTTTAGTGGTGTGATTATGAGTCCTTTTAATTTTTTTCCTCACATTTTTTATCTTTGTCTAATTTTGGCAGTTAGAACATTTTTTAAATTAAACTTCTAAAGTAATCTTAAGGTAATTGTAAATTCACAGGCAGTTATAAGAAATAATACAAAGAGATACTGTGTGCCTTTTCTCCATAGTCCCTCAATGGTAGCATCTGGCCAAACTGTCATACAAACACTTCACTCCCATTAGGATACTATCATCCAAAACAAAACAAAAACAGAAAAAGGTACAGTATAAGAGATATATACAATGGTATTGTAATAGAGTTATATGGTGACATATGGTAGCTAGACTTATGGTGAGCATAGATAAGGACTTATCAAATTAGTATGTTGTACATCTGAAACTAATGAAACATTGTGTGTCAACTATACTTCAATTAAAAAAAAAGTAACAGTGTGCATTGAGAAAGCAGAGCTCTTGGTGCATTGCTTGAGGGAATGAAAAATGTTGTTGGCTTCTCAAACCTTTAGTAGAATATTAGAGCCAGGATATTGACATAGATACAGTCAAGATATAGAATATTTCCATTACCACAAGAATTCTCCATGTTGACCTTTTATAGTAACTGATTCCTCCCACCTCTTCTCCCTTCTTAATCCCTGGCAACCATTAATCATGTCCATTTCTATAGTTTTTCATGTTAAGAATGTCACATACATAGAATCCTACAGTATGTATCTTTGGAGAACTGGCTTTGTTTTTTTCCTCAGAAAAATTCTCTGGAGATTTATCCAGATTCTTTGGTTTATCTATAATTTGTTCTTTCTTACTGCTGAGTAGAATTCTATTTCATGGATGTACCACATTTTAACTATTTGCTAATCGATACAAGTTGCTTTAAAATTTTTAGTAGAGCAAATGAAGCTGCTATAAACATTTATTTATAGATTTTTATATGAATATAAAGCCTGGATAGGCACTCAAGAGTGTAATTTCTGAGCCGTATGGTAGTTGGATATTTAGTTTTAAAAGAACAGCCAAGGTGTTTTCCTTAGTGGATGCACTATTTTATATAGCCACCAACAATGTGTGAGGGACCCAGTGTCTTTAATCTGTGCATCCTTACCAGCATTTGGCATTTTACTTTTTTAAAAAGTCCACTCTGATAAGTGTAATATATGTAATAAAGTGCATTTCCCTAATGGCTAATAATGTTCAACATCTTTTTATCCACTATTTGCATTCTGAATATTCTTTGTTTGAAATGTTTTTGTTTCTGTTAAATTCTTTATATATTTTAGATGTCAGTCTTTTGTCAGATATGTGCCTTGAAAGTATTTTTTTCTGTCTCTTGTTTGTTATTTTGTCTCTTAAAAAGGTCTTTCACAGAGAAAAATATTAAATTTGATGAAATTCAGTTTATGAATTTATTCTTTTGGTATCCTGCTTATGATGTCAAAAGTCTAAGAAATCATTGCCTAGTACTACAACTCCACTACTCCTCCCTATTTTTTTCCCAATGATATTATACACTTATGTCTTATATTTAAGTCTATTTTCAATTTTGAGGGTTTTTTTTTTTAAGAAACCTGTGAGACTTAGTTTTTAAAGTCTAATTATTTCTCATAGGTGTTCAATTTCTCCAACCATTTATTGAAAATACAATATTTCCTCTATCAAACTGCTTTTGCACCTTTGTCATAAGAGTTGAATATAGGGGCACCTGGGTGGCTCACTGGTTTAAAGCCTCGGCCTTCAGCTCAGGTCATGATCTCAGGGTCCTGGGATTGAGCCCCACATCAGGCTCTCTGCTCAGTGGCGAGCCTACTTCCCCCTCTCACTCTGCCTGCCTCTCTGACTACTTGTGATCTCTGTCTGTAAATAAATAAATAAAATATTTTTTAAAAAAAGAGAATTAAAAGCCAAAAAAAAAGAGAAAGAATATAAACAAACAGACAGATGAACAGAAAAGAGCAATACACCAAATCTTGAGTATATTTAGGTCTGTTTCTTAGAAGAAACTATATCCCAAAATTGTAAAGAAAAAAAAAAAAGCATATATATACAAAATAACACTAAATACAGTGAAAGGATAGAATGTAATTATTAAAATGCAAATTTAAAAAAGACTTAAAATAGTTGATAAAATAAGAAATTTGAGAAGGAAAAAGAAAAAAGTTAAAATTGAAAGACTAAAGAATCATGTGGAAGAAAACCATGAATTCTTATACTATTTTCCCTTAATGCTGGAGTTTTTCACTTCTATGTGATTGGTAAAGTTGGTCTTCACCAGCTGTTCTTGCTGCTCTTGTGAGGGAGGGCCATTTTGTGCTGATTTTCAGGTGTCTTTGCCCTGGGCATGACTGCATCACCTTTGATAGGGGACCAGGTTAAGTGTAAGTGGCTCCAGATTGCTGTATGTGGGTTTTGTTCCCTAAAGACTTTCCACACAGTCTTAGAAGATGAAAATGAAAATGGGGTCCTACCAATCTTGAATCAATCAGAGTGGGAAGCTTGTTGCCACCACTCCTCAGTGTGCCCTCAGGAAAAAGCAGTCAATCACTCTTGTCTCCTTGGTCTCTGTCCACGCCCTGAGCTCACCCACCTGTGACAAAGCATCTGCCCAACAAGATATAACAATTGTAAATATATATGCCCATAAAATAGGAGCAACCAAGTATATAAACTAATTAAAAACAAAATTAAAGAAACACATGGATAATAATACAATAATAGTAAGAGATGTTAACACCCTACTCAGTGTAATGGATGGATCATCTAAGTAGATCAACAAGGGAACAAGGGCTATGAATGACATACTGGACCAGATGGACCTCACAGATATATTCAAAGCATTCCATCCTAAAGCAACAGAATACATATTCTTCTCAAGTGAGAAGTAGAATATGGAATATTCTACAGAATAGATCACATACTGTGTCACAAATCAGGTCTCAACGAGAATCAAAAGACTGGGATCATTCCCTGCATATTTTCAGACCACAATGCTTTGAAATTTGAACTCAATCACAAAAGAAAATTTGGAAAGGATTCAAAATGTGGAGGTTAAAGATCATCTTACTAAGGAATTAATGGTCAACCAGGAAATTAAAGGAGAATTTTAAAAAGTAATAGAAACAAATGAAAATGAAAACACAACTCTTCAAAACCTTTGGGATGAAATAAATGCAGTACTAAGAGGGAAGTATATAGCAATACAAGACTTTCTCAAGAAACAAGAAAGGTCTCAAATACATAACCTAACCTTACACCTAAAGGAGTTGTAGAAAAAAACAGCAAATAAAGCCACACCCAGCAGGAGAAGAGAATTTATAAATATTAGAGCAGAAATGAATGAAATAGAAACCAAAGAACAGTAGAACAGATCAATGAAACTAGGGTATGGTTCTTTGAAAGAATAAGTACAGTCAATAAGCCCCAGGCCAGACTTATCAAAAAGAAAAGAGAAAGGGCCCACATTAATAAAACCATGAATGAAAGATGAGGGATCACAACCAATACCAAAGAAATACAAACAGTTATAAGAACATATTATGAGCAACTATAGGCCAACAAATTAGGCAATCTAGAAGAAATGGATGCATTTACTAGAAACATATAAACTACCAAACTAAGACAGGAAGAAATAGAAAATCTGAACAGACCTATAACCAGCAAGGAAGTTGAAGCAGTAACCAAAAATCTCTTCATAAACAAGAGTCCAGGGCCAGATGACTTCCCATGGGAATTCTACAAAACACTTAAAGCAGAATTAACACCTATTCTTTTGAAGTAATTTCAAAGATTACAAACAGAAGGAAAACTTCCAAACTAGTTCTATGAGTTCAGTATTACCATAATCCCAAAACCAGACAAAGACCTCACCAAAGAGAGTTAAATACCAATATCCCCGATGAACATGGGTGCCAAAATTTTCACTAAGGTACTAGCCAGGAGGACCCAATGGTACATTAAAGGGATTATTCAGCATGACCAAGTGGGATTCATTCCTGTGCTGTAGGGTAATTTGATATTCTCAAGTCAATCAAGGTAATACACTACATTAATAAAAGTAAAGAAAAGAACAATATGACCTTTTCAATTGGTGAAGAAAAAGCACTTGGCAAAGTACAACATCCTTTTTTGATTAAAACTGCACAGTGTAAGGATAGAGGGAATATACTACACTATCATAAAAGCCATCAACGAAAAGCCTAGAGCAAATATAATTCTTAATGGGGAAAAACAGAGAGCTTTTCCCCTAAAGTCAAGAACACAACAAAGATGCCCACACTCACCATTGTTCAACATAGTACTAGAAGTCCTAGCCTCAGCAGTCAGACAACAAAAAAGAGTAAAAGACATCTGAATTAGCAGAGAAGTCAAACTCTCACTCTTCACAGGTGACATGACAATTTATGTGGAAAACACAAAATATTAGACCCCAAAATTGCTAGAACTCATATAGGATTTCAGCCAAGTGGCAGGATATAGAATCCATTCACATAAATCAATTGTATTTCTATATATTAATAAAGAGACAGAAGAAAGAGACATTAAGGAGTCAATCTCATTTAAAATTGCACCAAAAACCATATGATATCTAGGGATAAAATTGGGCAAAGAGGCAAAGGATATGTACTAAAAACAAAACAAAACAAAACAAAACTTTCATGAGTGATATATATATATATTTCATGAGTGATATATATACATATATATGTCATATATATATATATATGAGTGATATATATCTTTCATGAGTGATATATATACATA
The DNA here is from genome assembly GCF_964662115.1 of Mustela nivalis. NCBI lineage: Eukaryota > Metazoa > Chordata > Mammalia > Carnivora > Mustelidae > Mustela > Mustela nivalis. The sequence continues at coordinate 122,938,961 of NC_139025.1, forward strand.
CATATATATATATGTTACTCATGAAAGATATATATATATCACTCATGAAAGAAATTGAAGAAGACCCAAAGAAATATTCCAAGCACATGGATTAGAAGGACGAATGTTTTTAAAATGTCTATGTTACCTAATACAATCTATACATTCAATGCAATCCCTATGAAAATACCATCAAGGGTACCTGGGTGGCTCAGTTGGTTAAGCATCTGATTTTGGCTCAGGCCATGATTCCAGGGTCCTGGGATCAAGCCCCACATCAGTCTCCCTGCTCAGTGGGAAGCCTGTTTCTTCCTCTCACACTCCACTTGCTTGGGTTCCTCTCTTGCTATCTTTCTCCATCAGATAAATAAATAAAATCTTTTTAAAAAAATACCATCAACTGTTTTTACAGAGCTAGAACAAGTAATCCTAAAATTTGTATGGAACCAGAAAGGAACCCACCTAGCCAAAGGAATGTCTGAAAAACAATCTGAGAGTTTTGAAGGGGTGATGGGTGGGAGGTTGGGGGAGCCTGGTGATGGGTATTATGGAGGTCAGGTATTGCATGGAGCACTGGTTGTGGTGCATAAACAATGAATTCTGTTACACTGAAAAGAAATTAAATTAAATAAATAAATAAAATTATATAAGGAAAAAACCAAACCAAAAACAAACAAACAAAAAAACCTGAAGCTGGTGCTATCATAATCCCAGACTTCATGGTACATTACAAAACTGTCATTATCAAGACAGTATAATATTAGCACAGACACATAGATCAAGGGGACAGGATGGAGAACCAAGAAATAGAACTCAACTTAGGGTCAACTAAATTTTGAAAAAGCAGGAAAGAATATCCAATGGAAAAAAGACATTCTCTTCAACAAATGGTGTTGGGAAAACTGGACAACCACATGCAGAAGAATGAAACTGGATGATTTTCTTACACCATATGCAAAAATAGACTCAAAATGGTTGAAAGACCTAAATATGGGAGAGGAATCCATCAAAATCCTAGAGAAGAACACAGGCAACAACCTCAGTGTCCTCGCTTGCAACAACTTCTTGCTAGACACCTCTCCAAAGGCAAAAGAAATACAAGGCTAATATGAACTATTGGGACTTCATCAAGATAAGTCAACAAAACTAAAAGACAACCTACTAAACAGAAGATATTTGCAAATGATATATCAGATAAAGGGCTAGTATCCAAAATCTATAAAGAACTTATCAAACCCAACACCCAAAGAATGAATAACCCAATCAAGAAATGGGCAGGAGACATGAACAGACATTTTCCCAAAGAAGGCGTATAAGTGGCCTACAGACACATGAAAAAAATGCTCCACATCACTTGGCATGAGGGAAATACAAATTAAAACCACAGTGAGATAACACCTCATACCAATCAGAATCACTAAAATTCACAAGTCAGGAAATGAAAGATGTTGGTGAGAATGCAGTGAAAGGGGAACTCTCTTAAACAGTTGGTAGGAGTACAAGCTTGAGGTTTTTGGAGGTTCCCCAAAAAGTTGAAAATGAAGCTTCTCCATGACTCAGTAATTGCACTACTAGGTATTTACCTGAAAGATACAAATGTAGTGATCTGAAGGGACACCTGCACCCGAATGTTTATAGCAGCAATGTTCACAATAGCCAAAATATTGAAAGAGCCCAGATGTCCATTGGTAGATAAGTGGATAAAGAATATGTGTTATATATACAATGGAATACTACTCAGCCATCAAAAACTGAAATCTTGACATTTGCAATGATGTGGATGGAACTAGAGGTTATTATGTTAGGGAAATAATTCAATCAGAGAAAGAATTAAATGATTTCACCCATATATAGAATTTAAGAAATAAAACAGAGGATCATGGGGGAAAGGAGAGAAATATAAAACAAGACAAAATCAGACAAATTAGACAAATCGTAAGAGACTGTTAATCATAGGAAACAAACAGTGGGTTGCTTGGCAGGGGGCAAGCATTGGGTAACTGGGTGATGGACAGTAAGGAGGGCATGTGATGTAAGGAACACTGGATATTACCCAAGACTGATGGGTCACTGAACTCTACCTCTGAAACTAATAATATATTATATGTTAATTAATTGAATTTAAATTTAAAAAGTGATTATAAATGGTATTGTCCATGTTTTCATTGCTAATATTTAAAAATACAATTTACTTTGGCACACTGATCTTATATTCTGTGACCTTGATGAATTTGCTTCTTTACTTCTAGGAGATTTTCATAGACTTCCTGGGTTTTGTTATGTAGACCCAGAATGGTCTCATTTCTTCCCTTCTAAACTGTAAGCCTTTTATTTCATTTCCTTGCCTTATTGGGCTGGCCAGAAGTTCTGAATTATCTTGAATATGGAAAGGACAACCTCATGCTGTTCCTAATTTGTGGTGGAATCTTTCAGATTTTCTATATACAGTATCATGTCATCTACAACTAGGGAAAGTTTTACTTCTTCCCCACCAATTTGAATGTATTTTATTCCTTATTACCATCTGTTTGCTGTCTCTAAGACTTCTAGTACTATGTTGAATAAAATTGAGGAGAGTCAACATCCTTGTCTTGTTCCTGACCTTTGGAAGAAAGCCCTCAGTTTTCTCCCATTGAGTTTGATGATCTCTATGGGTTTTTCAAATATTGCCTTAATTATATTAAGGTATGTTCCCTCTAAACCTACTGTATCGAGGCCTTTTATCATGAATAGATGTTGTACTTTGTCAAATGTTTTTTCTGCATTTGAGAGAATCATATTTTTTTATCCTTTCACTAATTAATGTGATGTATTACATTGATTTAAGAATATTGAACTACCCTTCCAACCAAGGAATAGATCCCACTTGATCATTCTGAATAATTTTTAAAAATTTTTTTGGATTCTGTTTGCTAGTTTTTTGTTGAGAATTTTGTATCTAAGTTAATCAGGAATATTGGCCTCTCTTTTTGTGATGTCTATATTTGATTTTGGTATCAGGGTGATATTTCTCTCATTGAGTGAATTTAGAAGTTTTCTATCCTTGTTTATTTTTTGGAATAGTTTGAGAAGAATAGGAATTAACTCTTCTTTTCCCATTTGATAGAATTCCTCCCATGAAGTTTTCTGGTCCTGGACTTTTGTTTGTTGGGAGATTTTGGATTACTGATTCAATTTCCATATTACTGATTGATCTGTTCAAATTTTCTATTTCTTCCTACTTCAGTTGTGGTAAGCTATATGTTTTTAGTAATTTAACCATTTCTTCCAGGTTGTACAATTTGTTGGCATGCAGTTTTTCATAATATTCCATTAAAATTATATTTTTGTGGTATTGCTTATTATTTTTCCTTCTCATTTGAGATATTGTTTGAGTCCTTTCTCTTTTTGATTGATAAGTTGGGCTAGAAGTTAATTAATTTTAATGTTTTGTATTGTCTTTCAAAGAACCAGGTCCTGCCAAAGGGATATTGAAAAAGAAAGCCAAAGTTGGTGGCATCACAATTCCGGACTTCAAGCTCTATTACAAAGCTGTCATCATCAAGACAGCATGGTACTGGCACAAAAACAGACACATAGATCAATGGAACAGAATAGAGAGCCCAGAAATAGACCCTCAAATCTATGGTCAACTCATCTTCGACAAAGCAGGAAAGAATGTCCAATGGAAAAAAGACAGCCTCTTCAATAAATGGTGCTGGGAAAATTGGACAGCCACATGCAGCAAAATGAAATTGGACCATTTCCTTACACCACACACAAAAATAGACTCAAAATGGATGAAGGACCTCAATGTGCGAAAGGAATCCATCAAAATCCTTGAGGAGAACACAGGCAGCAACCTCTTCGACCTCTGCCGCAGCAACATCTTCCTAGGAACAACGCAAAAGGCAAGGGAAGCAAGGGAAAAAATGAACTATTGGGATTTCATCAAGATCAAAAGCTTTTGCACAGCAAAGGAAACAGTTAACAAAATCAAAAGACAACTGACAGAATGGGAGAAGATATTTGCAAACGACATATCAGATAAAGGACTAGTGTCCAGAATCTATAAAGAACTTAGCAAACTCAACACCCAAAGAACAAATAATCCAATCAAGAAATGGGCAGAGGACATGAACAGACATTTCTGCAAAGAAGACATCCAGATGGCCAACAGACACATGAAAAAGTGCTCCATATCACTAGGCATCAGGGAAATACAAATCAAAACCACAATGAGATATCACCTCACACCAGTCAGAATGGCTAAAATCAACAAGTCAGGAAATGACAGATGCTGGCGAGGATGTGGAGAAAGGGGAACCCTCCTACACTGTTGGTGGGAATGCAAGCTGGTGCAGCCACTCTGGAAAACAGCATGGAGGTTCCTCAGAATGTTGAAAATAGAACTGCCCTATGACCCAGCAATTGCACTATTGGGTATTTACCCTAAAGATACAAACGTAATGATCCAAAGGGGCACATGCACCCGAATGTTTATAGCAGCAATGTCCACAATAGCCAAACTATGGAAAGAACCTAGATGTCCATCCACAGATGAATGGATCAAGAAGATGTGGTATATATACACAATGGAATACTATGCAGCCATCAAAAGAAATGAAATCTTGCCATTTGCGACAACATGGATGGAACTAGAGCGTATCATGCTTAGCGAAATAAGTCAAGCAGAGAAAGACAACTATCATATGATCTCCCTGATATGAGGAAGTGGTGATGCAACATGGAGGCTTAAGTGGGTAGGAGAAGAATAAATGAAACAAGATGGGATTGGGAGGGAGACAAACCATAAGTGACTCTTAATCTCACAAAACAAACTGAGGGTTGCTGGGGGGAGGGGGTTTGGGAGAAGGGGGTGGGATTATGGACATTGGGGAGGGTATGTGCTTTGGTGAGTGCTGTGAAGTGTGTAAACCTGGTGATTCACAGACCTGTACCCCTGGGGATAAAAATATATGTATAAAAAAAAAAAAAAAAAAAAAAGAAAGGACAAATACCCAACTTTTGTAGCAACATGGACGGGACTGGAAGAGATTATTATGCTGAGTGAAATAAGTCAAGCAGAGAGTCAATTATCATATGGTTTCACTTATTTGTGGAGCATAACAAATAGCATGGAGGACATGGGGAGTTAGGAGAAGGGAGTTGGGGGAAATTGGAAGGGGAGGTGAACCATGAGAGACTATGGACTCTGAAAAACAATCTGAGGGTTTTGAAGGGGTGGGGCGTGGGAGGTTGGGGTACTAGGTGGTGGGTATTATAAAGGGCACGAATTGCATGGAGCACTGGGTGTGGTGAAAAATAATGAATATTGTTATGCTGAAAATAAAAAATAAATTAAAAAAAAAAAAACAGAAAAAAAAAAAAAAAAAAAAAGAACCAGGTCCTTGTTTCATTGATCTGTTCTATTGTTTCTTTAGTTTCTATGTAATTGTTTCTGCTCTAATCTTCATTAATCCTTTCCTTCTGCTGGATTTAGGTGTTGGTTGTTGTTGTTGTTGTTGTTGTTGTTGTTGCTCTTTCAGACAAAAAGTCATGTTGTTTGAGGGTTGTTTTTTTTTTTTTTTTTTGCATATTGTGGTGGGCCTTTATTGCTGTAATCTTCCCTCTTATAACTGTCCTTCCTGCACCCCAAGGATTTCAGATTATTGTGTTTTCATTGTCATTTTTTTCCGTGTAATTTCATGTTGGGTGTATAAATATTTGCAGTTGTTATATTTTCTGGTTTGATTGTCCCCTTTATTATTATACAGTGACCTTTGTCTCTTTCTACAGTTTTTGTTTAAAGGTCTATTTTGGGGGTGCCTGGGTGGCTCATGCAGTTAAGCTTCCAACACTTGATTTCATCTCAGGGTCATGAGATTCAGTCCTGCATCAGGCTCCATGCTCAGCTCCATGCTCAGGAAGGATTCTGCTTGAGATTCTCTCTCTCCCTCTCCCTCTCTGTCCCCCCTGCTCTCTCTCTCTCTCAGATAAATAAGTAAATCTTTTAAAAAGTGGTCTATTTTGTCTGATATATGTATTGCCCCCACTGGCTGTTTTTTGACATCCATTTGCAAGATAAATGTTTCTCCATTCTCTCACTTTCTATCTGCAGGTATCTTTAGGGCTAAAATGAGCGTCTCGTTGGCAGCATATAGGTGGATCTTGTTTTTCATCCATTCTGTCACCCTATATCTTTAGATTGGAGCACTTAGTCCATTTACATTGAAAGTAATTATCAATAGGTATGTATTTACTGACAATTTGCTACTTGTGTTGTGATTGATTTTGTGGTTTTTCTCTGATCCTTTTTTCCACTTGCTCTTTTTCATGGTTTGCTGATTTTTTATAGTGATATGTCTACATTTCCTTTATTTTTTGCTTATCTATTACTGGTCTTTGATTTGTGATTACCATTACATTTCTACATTATATCTGCATATAGCAGTCTATGTTAAGTTGGTGGTTTCTTAAGTATGAATCCATTCTTTTTTCTTCTCCCTCCTATGTTTTTGGTACATGGCATCATATTTTACATGCTTTTATTTCATGAATCCCTTGACTGATTTTTTTTTATTAAAGTAGTTGGTTTCATTCTCCCACTTACAGTCTTTCCTTTCCACTCAAAGATTCCCTTCTAATATTTTTGGTAGGGCTGATTTAGTGGTCATGAACTCATTTAGTTTCTGTTTTTCTGAGAAAGCTTTCATCTCCCTTTCTATTCTATTTTGTTGTTTTTTCTATATCATTTATTTCTGTACTAATCTTTATTATTTCCTTCTTATGCTGGCCTTAGGCTTTATTTGATGTTCCTTTTCTAGTTCCTTTTCTACTTCCTTTAGGTGTAAGATTAGGTTGTATATTTGAGACTTTTCTTGCTTCTTGAAGTAGGCCTGTATTGCAATATACTTCCTTCTTAGGACTGCCTTTGCTGCATCACAAAGATTTTGTATTGTCATGTTTTCATTTTCACTTGCTTCCATGTGCTTTTTTTTTTTTTTTTTAAATTTCCTGGTTAATCCATTCATTCTTTAGTAGGATGTTCTTTAACTACTATGTATCTGTGGTCTTTCCAAATGTTCTCTTGTAGTTGACTTCAAGTTTAATAACGTTGTGGCCTGAAATATGCATGGTGTGATCTTGGTCTTTTTGTACTGGTTGAGTCCTGAATTGTGACCCAGTAGTGGCTATTCTGGAGAATGTTCCTTATGCACTTGAAAAGAATGTGCATTCTGCTGCTTTAGGATGAAAAGTCCTAAATATATCAGTTAAGTCCTTTTGATCCAGTGTGTCATTCAAAGCCATTGTTTCCTTGATATTCTGCTTAGATGATCTGTTCATTGCTGTAAGTGGGATATTAAAATCCTCTAATATTGCATTATTATCAGTGAATTTCTTATGTCTGTTATTAATCAATTTATATATTTGGGTGCTTCCAAGTTGGGGGCATAAATATTTAAAGTTGTTAGATCTTCTTCATGGATAGACCTCTTAATTATGATATAATGTTCTTCTTCAACTCTCGTCATGGTCTTTGTTTTAAAATCTATTCTGTCTGCTATAAGTATGACTACTCTGGCTTTCTTTTGATGTCCATTAGTATGACAGATGGTTCTCCACCTCCTCACTTTTGATCTGCAGGTTTCTTTAGATCTAAAATGAGTCTTTTACAGGCAGCATAAAGATGGATATTATTTTTCAATCCATTCTGATATGCTGTCTTTTGATTGGAACATTTAGTCCATTTAAATTCAGAGAAATTATTAAAAGATGTGAATTTAGCACCTTTGTGTTACATGTAGAGTTGGTGTTTTGCTGATGTTCTCTGATCCTTTCTAGTCTTTGTTGCTTTTGGTCTTTTTTTCTTCAAAAGGTTCCCCTTAAAATTTCTTACAGTGTTGGTTTAGTGGTCATGAACTTTAGTTTTTGTCTGGGATCTCCTTCTATTCTTAAGTGTAGACTGTTGGATAGAAAAGTCTGGTTGATGATTTTTTCCTTTCAGCACTTTGAATATCTCATGCCACAGACTCCTTTTTTTTTTTTTAACCTTAAATTTTATTTTATTTTTTCAGTGTTCCAAGATTCATTGTTTATGTACCACACCCAGTGCAGCATGCAATATGTGCCCTCCTTAATTCCCATCACCAGGCTCATCCAACCCACTACCCCTCTCCCTTCCAAAACCCTCTGTTTGTTTTTCAGTCCCTCATGGTTCATCTCTCTCATCTAAAAGAGAGATTTAAATAAGATGTAAAGTCTTATAATAACCAAAATATTCAAGTTCCAATTGAAAATCATTCATCAGACTGCAAACCAGAAAGATTTCAAATGGATTGAGAAGAAAATAAATAAATGCCAATACCAAGATAACAATAAAGACATGTTAGAATTATCTGACAAAGATTTTAAAGCAGTTACAATGAAAATATTTCAAAAGGTCATTATGAATAATCTAAAGAAAATGAAAGAATAAAACAAAATGAACAATGGAAATCTGAGTGAAGAAACAGAACTGTAAAGAAAAACCATATAAAAAATTGGAACAGAAAAAAATACCATGAATGAAATAAAACACTCAATGGATCAGCTCAACAACAGAAAAGAGTGGAGAGAGGAAAGAATCAATGGCTTGAAACAAAATAGAATTATTTCCCAATAGGATAAAAAGAAAGAAAATAGGAAAAGCAAAACAAAACAAACAAACAAACAAACAAACAAACAAAAAACACACCAAAGAAACCAAAAAACAAAAATACAAAACAGAATATCAGGGCCCTCAGGTACTTAAAGATCTAACATTTGCGCCATTAGAATCCCAAAAGAGAGAAAATACAGGGCAGGATTGAAAAAGTAAATTAAAAAATAAGGGCTGAAAACTTCCAAAACCTAGAAAAGAATATAATCTACAGATTCAAAAAGCTAAGAGAATCCTCAGAATAATTAACCCCAAATCACACAAGACACATAGAGTCAAAAACAAAATAATAGAAAAAAATATTTAAAAATCATTACAGAGAAATGACTATAGGAAAAAAGTAATTCAAATGACAGCAGATTTCTCATTAAAAGTCAAGAAGACCAGAAGTTACTGTCACAACATTTTAAAATGCTGAAAGGAAAGACCCGTCAACCTAAAATCCTATACCCAGTGAAAAAAATCCCTCATGAATAAAAAGGAAATAACATTCCCAGATGAAGAAAACTAAGACAATTTGTTGCCAGCAGAGCTACCCTAAAATAATGGTTAAAACAAGGGGAACAATGAAGAAAGAACACAATAGCCAAAAATATGAGCAAATACAGTAGACTTTCTTCGTATTGTTTTTATTCTAAATTATGTTTTATAGTTGAAGCAAAAATCAATTATAACACTGATGTAGTTAGTTATTAATTATGTGTGTATACTACAAATGGAGAGGATATAGGGATGTGAAGGAACAGAGGTCTCTACATTTCATGCAAATTGATAAAATATCAACATTAGTGACTATGTTATGTATAGCTACTAGAGCAACCATTTAAAATTATAGAAAGAAATTCATTCCAAAACATAGAAAAATAAGAATAAAATTCTAAAAAAAATGGGGGTACCCATGTAGCTCAGTCATTGGGCGTCTGCCTTCCACTCAGGTCACCACCCCAGGGTCCTGGGATTGGGCCCTGCGGTGGGCTTCCTGCTCTGTGGGAGACCTGCTTCTCCCTCTCCCACTCACCCTGCTTGTGCTCACTCTCTCGCTGTGTTTCTCTCTGTCAAATAAATAAATAAAATCTTTTTTAAAAAAGGAAGTAATTCACAGAAAGACAAAAAAGTAAACAAAGAAATGGAAAGGAGAGAGAACAAATGGAAAGGATTGTTGAACACAATATAGTATATAGAATTGTTTAATCACTATGCTGTATATGTGAAATTAATGTAACTGTATATGTCAATTATATTTCAATTAAATTTATTAGAACATTTAAAAATAGTAAAATATTTAAAAAAATAAAATGGCAGATTTATGCTTAACATATTAGTAATTATATTAAATATAAGTGATCTAAGGATACCAGTTCCAAAGCAGAGATAAATGTTAGTGATCTAAGTATACCAATTCAAAGGTAGAGAGTGGATTAAAAGAAAAAAAGCTATGTTGTCTTTAAGAAACTCATTTCAAATATATACTGATATAAAAAAAGATTGAAAGTAAAAGGATTGAATAATATATATCATGAAAATGTTATTCAAAGAAAATCAAGAATGCTATGTTAATGTCAGACAAAGTAGACTTGAGAATAAGGAAAATTGCTAAGGACAGAGAAGGACTTTATTTGACAATAAAAGTTTCAATCCACCATGAAGACAGAGCGAGCCTAACACAAATAACAGAGCTGCAAAATATAAAAAGGAACAGGTGATAGAAATGAGAGAATAAATAGAAAATTCTACACTCATATTTATTTTATTTTTTTTTTATTTTTTTTTTTTTAAAGATTTTATTTATTTATTTGACAGAGAGAAGTCACAAGTAGATGGAGAGGCAGGCAGAGAGAGAGAGAGAGGGAAGCAGGCTCCCCGCCGAGCAGAGAGCCCGATGCGGGACTCGATCCCAGGACCCTGAGATCATGACCTGAGCCGAAGGCAGTGGCTTAACCCACTGAGCCACCCAGGCGTCCCCTACACTCATATTTAGAGAAATCAAACACTCCTCTTTTAGCAGTTAATAAAACTACTAAATGGAAAGTCATCATCAACAAACAGGATATAACAGACTTTTATAGACCACTCCACTTAACAATGGAGAATTCATATTATTTTCTAGTGTTCACAGAACATACACCGATAGATGATATCCCGTGAGATAAAAGAAACCTCAACTAATTTTTGAAATATGCAATCATACAGAGTGTGTTTTCCAACCATAAGCAACCAAACTAGAAAGTTAGCAGGAAAAGATATAGTAGATACCACGGATTGGTAGAAGTTTGAGTGACCACTTGCCCTCTTTTGCCAACAAAGGAGGGGATGACTTCTAGTTACTGCTGAATAAGGATAGGAATCTAAGCTCCTAATTGGCTTCCTTCTACATATCCTTGCCTGGGAGTGTAGAAGTGACTCACTACTACTTCTCATGGGTTTTCCACTGATGCTTTGGAGGGGTGCTCACTATCACCTATAGGGAATGAAAGTCTCCATTCCCTACCCTTACTCCATTCCCTATCTTTACTAACACCACTGTAGTGCAGATGTTTGAGTGTCTCATTACAACCTTGGAATGATTTGAAGTTTACGCTGTCTGCTAGGCCTCTATCAGAAAGGTTAGGAATAGGGCACAGTTTTTCCATGGCATTAGTCTGTAGTGGAGCAATTACTACCTGGAAGTTTTCTGTCTTGCTAGAATGCCTCTCTTCAGAGAAAGCAGACTTTTTTTTTTTTTTTTTTTTTTTTTTTTGCAGGGGTTGGGGGTTGTGTACCGCCTTTGGCATTTTCAGGTTGCTGACTTCTTTCCCTATACTTCTGAGATATGTGAGGAAAAAGAAACCCTAGGAATTTATCACCATGTTGTTCCCTGTCTCACTATCATGTCTATCTTATTCTTACCACCTTTTAGAGTCTCTTATGTATGCTTCATATATAATGTCCAGGGATTTTATCTGTAGTCAGTGGGAGAAATAAGAGAAGGAGTATGTATACCCCATCTTTCTGGGCTCAGAGGTCCACTGTTGGCCTTAGAAAACAAGAAACAATGTGATTTTTCTTTTAAGAATTGTAAATGTGGCAGCCTTTAAGAGCAAATAACTTAGGGTTTCCAGAATGCTACAAAGAGCACTGTTTCCAGCCACTTTAATTATTTTGTAATTGCCTTATTTCAATGTCTATTCAAAGGAATCTTACAAATTACAAAAAAAAAAATGCTACATACATAAAAGCAAGAATTTGGAGCAAATGTAGTGAAGTGATATAAAAATACATGTAGGGTGACCTGAATAATTATTAGAAATGGGCTGGAATTTCTCATAAACTCAATGCAAAAATAGAAATTTGACAAGTTACATGAATATTCTTTTCCCTAAAATAATAATGAAATTGTAATTAAGAAGTGGTAGAAACATTCTTGGTCTTGAGAACTAAGAAAATGAGAACAGATTCCTAAATCCTCATGAGGAAGACTCTATATATTGAAGTAAATCACACCTTCATCAACATACTCTATTTAGGGTGACTCCATGGTCTAAAATCAGTCAATACAGGATGTTTTTGAGAGTTAAAAGGGCACTATCAATAATTATTCTAGCACAATAGTATAAACCTGAACTGTCTTTGGAAAGCTGGGGATAAATCTACCATAAAACAGTAATAGGGGCTGCTGGGCATTATGAGCCTCATAGTAGGTTTCCTTCCAAGCCTAAATTCAGGGACCCGTGTTAGGAGAATGCTGTATGTACCTCCTATAATTTTTCACAATGTCAGCTGATTTCATCATTGAAAATTAGGAAAACATTTTTTTTTGTGTGTGTGTGATTTTTCCTACTTGTGATTCAAAGTTCAGCCACTACCTTGTAAATAACATACCTGGGACAGGGTTCTTGTCTGTAGTGAATAATATTTCGCCCATTAACTGGTAAACTGAGTAAAATCTATTAGTTACAATCTCTAAGATTAAATTCATTCATTTGGGTAAGAAATGAGTTCTTCCAAGTCAAAGAAATGTATCCCAATATCTTATCCAAAAACTTGCCACATCTTACAAAGTACAAGATGCTGATAAATTTAATGTGAGGCATGGACTCAGATTGTGTCACTAAATTTCACAAGAAAAAGTTCCCAAAATGACAGAGTCCAGCTAGCTTTTAAATGCCAGTCCAGCTAACTTTTAAATGCTTCCTAATTCAGAAAGTAGATAGGTAGTAATATCACATTACTATCCATTCTGTCCTAGTAATGTTAAGGATTACAAAGTGCTCTTTATATTGAAGAGTGTCCCATGCTCAGAAAAAGAGATATCAATCCAGAAAAATATTCTAGTTGTGTTACATACAGTTGGATGTCTCCGAGATGGACAAGAAAAGCACTGTTATGAACTGAATGTTTGTGTGTCCTCCTGCCCCCCACAAATTCATATGTTGAAATTCTAACCCCCAATATGATGATATTATGAGGTGGGCCTCTGGGGAGTAATTAAGTAATGAGGGCAAAGCCTAGTATCTAATCAGGGGAGTAGTATCCTTATAAGAAACAGGAGAGCTTCTTCACACTTTCTCCTCTTCTTCCATGTGAGGATACAATGAGAAAGATATTATTTGCAAACAGGAAATGGGTCCTCACCAGAAACTGAGTCTGTCAGGTCTTTTATTTTTGACTTCTCAGCATTCAGAACTATGAGAAATAAATTTATGCTGTTTAAACCATGCAGTCTAGGGTGCCTGTGTGGCTCACTCCATTAAGCATCTGCCTTCAGCTCCAGTTGTGATCCCAGGGTCCTGAGATTGAGTCTTGTGTTGGGCTCCTTGCTCAGTGGGGAGTCTGCTTTTCCCTCTGCCCCTCCCCTTGCTTGTGCTTGTGCTTTCTCTCCCTCTATCTATCAAATAAATAAAAATAAAAACTTTTAATAACTTAAAAAAATTAAGTCTTATTACAGTAGGCTGGACTGACTACCACAGGCATACAGTGATCTCCCTTGTTAGGATCTTATCAAATATACCTGCATTCACTGTAGCATGGGTTTAAATTATACCTGCTGAAGGTAAACAACAGTGTGAAACAGAAGGAAAATAATACATAAATTCAAATGAATAAGGAAAAGAATTACATTAATGGGATTCTGAAATATTGGGCAGTAGACCACATTAAAGAGAAATTGTTTTGACACTTGTTAAAACATCAAGGAAGACTAATTTAAGACTATTTGCAATTGGGAAAAGAGCTTGAATTCAACTCTGAATACAAAAGAGACTAGTGGGGATTTACAGCCAAGAACAGGGTAGGAGAGTGGATGGGAAATTATTCAGGGGAACTTGTTTGTATATTAAGAAGAGGGGGATGAGAAATGACTGAACATCAAGGGATGAGGGGTTCTCACTTAACTGATTTAGCAGAATTTCTTGACAAAATTGGGCGAGGCAAGTCAAGTTCGGGTCAAGGATGAGAACTTTTGGAAAAAAGGTCTCAGAGAAACCTGACTAAATTTAGTTAAGGAGGGAATGCTCATTAGCCAGGGTCTTTGCTCACCTTATAAAATATTCAAATAATTAAAAAATACTAGAGGGATGGTAATTTTTCTCATTTGACATTTAGTGGGACCCCCCTACTCTCCAGCAGGTAACTCTGAACATCTTCCCTAATCATAACTAAATGCTGTATCCAAGATGTCTTCAGGACTGTCTTCCTCATGCTGAATTCAACCTCTACAGGCCCTGCCCTTGAAGTCTCCTCCACCCCACACCACAGGCATTTGTTAGGTGGATGTAGCCCCAGGTCAGCCAGTCTGGTCTCCACTGATCACAGCTCCCATATTTTACCCAAAGGAAATTCTGGCCCTCTGGCTGCTGCGAGATTTCCCTTATCTCCTCAGCATACTCACGCTCCCAAGGGGTTTTGCATCAGTTTGTTTTTAAAGATGATTTCCTCTGTGGAGAGAGAATGAACTAAGATTTCTTGAGATAAAAACACCACCATCTCAGAATTTTGAAAACAAACAAGAAATGTATGGTTTTCAGGAAGAAATGCAAGAGACAAAGGCAGGGGCCACCAAGTGAGAGGCTTTACTTCATCTGTGAGGACAACAGAGAATGGTCTGATGGTCCTTGGGCACTTGGATGGGAGTACGGTTGAGGAGAGGGGAGGTGTATTGTGAGTCATACATTGGAAACTAAAAAAAGACCATTTGAAAAATGATCCTGAAGAGATGTCTTTGAAAGAGTGCACCCCATTTCTCCAATAAAATGTTTCAGATACATAAAGACATCAGAGGGTCTGTGCAGGGAAGTGAAACGTTAGGTCTCTCCCCATGAGCAGAGATTTGTAACATTTGGGATGCTTGGCAGCAAGTTGGATTGATCACAGAGGCTGTGTAACTTCCCCAGGTAAAGCTGTCTGACTCTTAAATATATAGAGGACAAGAAGCTCCCACAATATGAAGTGGAGACTGCCACATCCTTGTTCTGTCTGATAGGTGGGCTTCTTTGTGCTGTGCTTCACTCTCTGAATATCTTTTCCCCATTGCTAACAAACAGAGTACTAGACAAGTTCCTGTCCCTCCCTATATCCCAGGCATGAGGGGAGAACAGGTATTGCAAGGACAGGGACAAGGTGTGGTAGGGCATGATGGTTTCTTTTTACAAATCTTTTCCTCTTAGAAAGTCCTTAAATAAAACTACTGTTCTAGACCCAAAAGAAATACCCACTTGTCTCCCAAGCAATTCCAGTTTCCCGTTTGATAAGATGTACAATGGAGAATGCATCACATGAGGAAAAGGAATCTGGCAGGATTTTTCATGGGCACTTACCACCCAAGTTACCATCAAGACCTCTGCTTGCTAGATAGAGCAAGTGAGAAATGTGTACCAGAGAGGTAGAAACTCTTGATGACATGGGGATAACCTCTGTGATGGAGGGAGTGGAGTCATTAGCCCCTCAGAGCCAAACCTGAGCAAACAGAGGCATGGGGGAGGCTGGGCTGCCTATTTGCTCTGGATTCCACACTTCCCAAGTCAAGATTTGTCCACTTTTAAGGGAGCCAATAAGTATTATCCTAATACTCTAGCATTAACAAGCTAGTATGCATGACATGTACCACTGAGCCCTTGATTGTTTAACTAGAAGCTCATTTGAGCAGACTCCAACTCACACTCCGAGTTGGGCCCAGGCTTGAGACAAAGGTGGGAATTTACAGCTGGATTTCAAGGTCAACTTCCTCTATTGTGGTGTAGAGCTTCAAATAAAATATTTACTGCAGGCATCTGATTCTGATTTAATTATCTTTTCCAACAAGTGCTGCCTGGGCTTGACAGGCAACAGAAAAAGCAAGTTAATCACAGGCATCTGCTCATTAGCATTTTCTTCCCATAATTACTCCAGTGGTACCATCACAGCTGCGCCCGCCCCACAGGTGCAGCACCAGAAGGGGGTTCAAGAGAGGGCTTGGGAGGGGACTCAGCTGACTCCTGGACAGGAGCCCCCTCAGTGCTCATCTTGGGGCCAAGGGCAATGAGCTCCAGTGCCCAGGAGCTCAGAATTGTACCTCTGCCTGACAACAGCCCTAGAAGAGAAAGCTATTTTCAATGCCCCATAGGGTTCGGGGAGAGAAGCGCAGTCTTCACCACCACCGTATTGCAATACCTGGAGCCAACATGTGCCTGTTTTCCTGGTGCCAAAGAAATCCGGTTTGATCAGTTCCATATTTGATATTTTGGTTAAAAATAAACCACTCCACAGTCCTTCAACCTTCTTCTTGCTAGATCTTTGGATACACACACGCACATACACACACACACACACACTCCACCCTTACCTCTGGCCTTTGCTCACACTGTAATCCTGGAACCTCCTTTTTCTCATATGCACATGTCTAATGCTACTTCCCCACCAAGCAAATTTAAATGCACCCTCCATCAATTTCTGTCTTCAATTCTGCAAACTGTTAATCTCTTAAACTTTAACCCTTTTGCAACATTTATTTCCTTCTTCTCATATGATAGCTGTTTATGTATAGCTAATCAACTGGTCTGGAGTATTTCCAACAATTTCCACAATATCTCCTATATCATATGTTGTTCTACAATGTGACTTTGACACTCTCAGTTGGAGACAGGATTTTTCTTTGCCTCACCTCTTGAATCTTACCTGGTCTTGTGATTGCTTTCACCTATGAAAGCAGTAGAAGTGAAGTTCTTCACTTACCAAGTCCTGGAGTTAAGAAGGAATGGCAGCTTTTACTTTTATGCTCTGGGAAAAGCCAGCTACTATATAAACAGTCCAGCTAGGCTGAGACCATCATACTGTAAGGAAGTCCAAGCTAGTCATGTGGAAAAGCCACATGGAGATACCTGGCCAGCCCATATATTCCAAACACCCAGCTGAGGCATCAGACACCTGAGTTAAAAATCCATATTGCACATTCTAGCCCTAATAGACATAACAAAGAGCAAAGATTAGCTGTCCTCACCAAGCACTCCCCAAATTGCAGGATACCAAACAAATAAATGACTATTGTTATTTTTAACCATGGAGTTTTGGGGTAATTTGTAACGCAGCAACAGATGCCAGAGTAGTTGCCTTTACTAGATCAGAGTGTGGATGGGCTCAGGCTTCTGCTTGTCCTGATTAACACCCTGGTTTGTCCCCTTACTGGCACTGAGACCTTGAATAAGAGACTTAACTTCTCTCTCTGCCCCTGATTTCTCCTCCAAAACATAGGATAACAACAACAGGAGAATTGAATAAAGTAATGAATGTAGAGTATTTTAGAACAGTGCCTGCTTAAAGTCAAGCGTCAATCTATGTTAGTAATTATCCTACTATTCATCGACAGCAAGCTACTTGGAGGCAGGATGCTTCATGTTTTTCATCTTTATTACCTGCAGAATGCTGGCAGAGCTCTGAAACACATCGGCTGAAAGAAGGAATGAATGAACAAACTGCTGCTATTTTTTTTTCAAGGCGTTTCAGAGTTTAAGAACAATAAGAGAAAGCACTTGAGGGATCCCAGACTTCTCTCCTAATCACGGAGTTACTCTGCAGAACCCAAACCTCTTCAACAACCATGCTCCTTTTGAGGACAATCACAATAGTTTGCCATGATTTGGGGAAAGAAAAATATTCTCTTCTCCTATAAATCCAATTTAAAGTCATCTTGTTGCTGTCAAAACAAAGTATATTTGGTTACCTCAGTAATTTACCATTTTGAACTAGTTATATAAATTACGATATATCTATGCAATGAAATGTTTTCACAGTTGTTGAAAAATAATGAGGAAATATCCATACACACACATGGTAAGATCTTACAAGATACATTTTTAAATGAACAAAAAGGAACTGGATGGTGTGAAAGAACGGCCTGGTTGGTATCAAAATGGGGAGGTGTAAATATACTTCTAGTCATAGAAATTCAAAGAACACATACACATACCAGAGGACTGACCTGTGGGAGTTAAAGGGCACATTTACTTTTAATTTTTTATATCTACCATAATATTTGCCTTCTTTTTCTCCTATAAATTTGTTTCATTTTTATAATAATTTTAACGATTATTTTTAAAGATTTTCTTCTCAGTGAGCAAGATGTACATAGATGTATTTATTGTCCCCTGTAACATCTGTGTGGGCAACAGGCATCTCATGGTAGTTATTCTGACATTTTGAGACGAAGGTGAAGTTTGGTTGTTGGGAAGATATTAGCCGTCTTTGGTATTCATTGCCTGAGGCTGCTTTAACAAATGACAGCTTATGGCCACAGAAAGTCATTCTTCACAGTTCTGGAGGCCAGAAGTACTAGATTGGTCACACTGGGTCAAAATCAAGGTGTTGGCAAGTCAAGCCCCTTTCAGAGGCTCTGCAGGAGAATGTCCTCCAGTTCCTGGTGGCTGTCAGCAATCCTTGACTTAAGACAGAATTACTCCTGTCTCTGGCTTCATTTTCACACCAGCTTCTCTTCTGTCTGTGAATTTCCCTCTGCTTCCTTATTATAAGAACACATGCAATTGCATTTAGGGGCCACCTGATGATCCAGGATAATCTCCCATCTCAAGAACCTTCACTCAATCATCTCCAAGGAGTCTGTTTCTAAATAACAGTAACATGGACAGGTTTCAGGGACTAGGATGTGGATATTTTTTGGTGTTGGTTTTCCTGCATACAACATCTGCTATTTGCTGGAGGTCCAAATGCATGCATGAAGTCATTCATGAATCCCACAAATATTTAAGTACTTGCTCTATCTAGAAACTACAAAAGCTAAGCTCCTAGATTTTGAGGAGCTTTGTTATTTTTCTAGCAGGGATTGAGCAAAAGCGGACATTCATGAACCAGTATCCCCACACAACTTCCTAGAGGAAGCAACATCCACCTCTATAGGGGATAGGAAAGGGAGATCTAAGTGATGGCCATTGGTCCCTTTCAGCACAGGAAAGGGTGACCTGGGACTTGTCAGAAGCCATCAGAGGAAGGCATAATAGCTCACCTGGGCTTTCCTGGGGCAACAAGCTCACTTCCAAACTAAACGTACTTCATGCACCCAGTCAGTTATTAAAGTGATCCAGCCATGTCCTGTCCTCTCTTTACAGGGTTATTCCACATCTTGCCCTCCATCCTGCAGGGACTGACTGATGCCAAGGATATTGGTCTAAAAACCACAAACACTAAGGGCTCTTGAGCTTGTGGAGCTTTTTATTTCATCTGAAAAACCATTGTACAAGCCAAGTACTTTTCTTAGAAAAGAAAGAAAGAAAGAAAGAAAGAAAGAAAGAAAGAAAGAAAGGAAATACAAGCTCTGAAAGGGGTCTTTATTATCTGCTTAGCAACAGTTTGCTATAATAAAAGTGTCTTGTTTTTGCTTTTTTTATGATTAATAGCCCAACATTCTCACAAAAAGATTGGCCTTGCTGGCATCCCAATTTCTTGTTAGTAGTCATCGGTCTAGATGATTCCACAACATTTCTCTGAATGCAAATTGAGTACATGAGGTTTTAAACAAAACAAATGCTGTCTCTTGTGACACACTCATACATTAAACTATCAGAGATGCAGCATTCATGGCCATAAATTTCTTATCTCTGGCCAAATATTTAAAATGTATTTTCATCAGTTTTGCCAACTGAAGACTTTTACTCTGAAATCTGTCATTTGCACTCTGGTACTAATGACACCAGGCCTCTTCCTATACCTACCCAATGGGAAAACCACAAAATTGGTGCTAACATGTATGAATACTAACTGTGAAATCCCATTGTGCTTGACATTTTTTGCTCTACCACGAGACGTAGGTGCCATTTTCTCCATTCTGCAGTTAAGCAAACTAACGCACAGATCTATTTAGGAGTTTTTTAGGTGTGGAGAGTGAGTGAGTGGAAAATGCAGAATTTGAGCCAGGATTTCAAAACATTTCTGTCTGACTTGAAGGCCAAAATTCTCAATCATCATTACTAACTGCTCCATTGTCAGTGGTCACAAGAACCCACAGATATGAGATTGTCATCCTGTGATAAGAACATGGAAACTGAGATCTAGGGTAAATAGGCTGTTCCTTACTTTCTGAGTAGAGGGGAAGAGGGAACTGCTCACCCTCATGTCTTTATTGAAAGAAAAGAATGTTTCTTCCAAGATAGGAAATATGCCTAAAGCTTAGTGAACAATTATTATATCAAATGTATTATATTAGAGGGTCTTATAGTCCTAGAGCTGCTTGGAATAAAAACCTAGAGATTTAACTAGAGAATTATGAAACATTTTGTGGGGAGAGCTGACATCATCTTTGTATTCTGTAGGTGTTAGATGACATTGATTTAAATATCAGCAAAGCACGAAGTGCCACAAGACAGAAGAGTAACAATCTCTTCCCAACAGGCAGGGTCTAGTAACCACAGGGACAGGTATTGCCATCAATCCACTTGAAATCTTCTCTGATCACTTGCTGAGCCTTGTTCCTCTGAGATAGGATCAGCTTATGGGCTTTCCTCTGGCTGTCTATGGGTAGAATGTTGTTTACTTTCAAATAGGTAAAGACATATGTGAGGGCGCCTCAGAAAAGGAACTCTTAAAAAGAAAAAGACTCCTTCCTTAAGATTCAGAAAGTGAACCCTATCAAGAACAAGGCTTTCCACATTAGATAAAAAGTTGCTTTCCTAGAGATGCAAAAGGGGGAGGAAGTGTGATAGGTAACTGATTGGCAGAGGGTTATTTAGGGGTTCCAGGTAGTAATGGTGAAACCCTCAAGTGGGCAAAGGGCTGTAGGCTGAATGCTTCTGGTTATGAATTTTCATGATACAAATGTAACAAGGGTAAGGGGTTAGAGGGAAACTGAGCTTAAGAACATACCACATTTTCTTAAATATTCTTTATTTATGCATGTAATTTAATACAATGAACTGGCTCCTAAAGATGTGAAACTTGGTTATTGCAATTCAACGAAGAGTGTGAGCCTTCAAAGTGATATTCTCTGAGGCTCAGTATTTTGTCTGCACATCGAGAATCACCTGAACCTCACTTGTTGGCTTTCAAATGGGTAAAGGATCTTTGATGACCCACAGAACATATACAGGCATACATTCATTCAACAAATCTTTCTTTTTTATTCCCCCAACAAGTATCTTTTTGAGTACTCACTTTGTGACTTCCATTCGGCAATGCAAATGGATGCCTTTCTTCAGTAAAGTTATTGTAAGTAGGTGGTGGTAGGGGACAGGGGAAAGGATTCTAGAACCTTGGTAAAAATCAGCAAACCTGAATAATGATCCAGAGCCCCGTTATGAATATGAAGTGTTCCTATACTCTTGGTGTAGAGAAGGGCTTAAGTACAAGGTCTTCAGTGACAGACTATCCTGCCTTCAGGTCTTGGTTCTGTCTAGTATGTGACTTTAGTCACGTTGCTTAACTTTTCTTAGCCTCAGTGTTTTCTTGTTTCTAATCAGGGGGAAATCATGTCCATCCTCTAGTACTATAGCATGGTATTTATATACTAATGTATGTAAAAATCAATAAATGTTACTTCTTTATATTAGTAGTAGCAAGGACTAGAGCCAAGTATGTGGATAACACTTCCCTGAATGTAACATTTCCTATACTGTGTATCACAAGGTCCTCTAGTTCTGAACTGCAAGAGAATTGGCATGCCCAATATCTTCTATAAGGCAAGTTCCATGCAACAAGTATCTGGGAGTGATGGGGGTGTTAAAAAAAATCCTCAGAAGAGGGCACCTGGGTCGCTCAGTTGGTTAAGCAACTGCCTTTGGCTCAGATCATGATCCCAGAGTCCATGGATCGAGTCCTGCGTCAGGCTCCCAGCTCCATGGGGAATCTGCTTCTCCCTCTGACCTTCTCTCCTCTCACATTCTCTCTCACTGTCTCTCTCTCAAATAAACAAAGTATTTTTTGAAAGATCCTCAGAAGCAACTGAGGATCTCTGACTCAGGGCTGTGAGAAGTGGGATGAGCCTAATGGATAATGCTTCATGTACCAGAAGTATTGATACATCATGTACCCATGCAACCCAAACCAGGGCAGCTTTTGGCACAGAGAGACTGGTGGGCATTTGATAAATAAAGCAATTGGGAAATGATTATTGTAAGGTTTTATAGGCAAGATAAACACGACACCAAGTGAAGTGGGTGCAAGGCAAGATTTATTAAAGGCACTCTCTGGTGACGTTTCAGGGCTCAGGAGAAGGGGAGCCAAGAAAGTTGCACC
This sequence comes from Mustela nivalis, assembly GCF_964662115.1. Classification (NCBI taxonomy): domain Eukaryota; kingdom Metazoa; phylum Chordata; class Mammalia; order Carnivora; family Mustelidae; genus Mustela; species Mustela nivalis. The sequence goes on from NC_139025.1 coordinate 122,961,306, forward strand.
GGGAGGAGGTGGGCACACTTGGGCGAGGTTCCACAACTCTGGAAAGCAGAGTTGGGGAAGTCGTGCTGCAAGGGAGTTGGCGGGGGGTCTTTTATCTGTTTCCTGTATAGGTATCCGGTTACCTATGGAGCTGTGACCTGGGCATACATCCTTTTGGCGGGAGAGTCAAGGGTTAAGGAGGGGGGCTAGGCTGGAAGACTGCTGCGAGACCCCGCGGGGGTCTTCCTGCACTCCAGGAGCCTCCAGAGCTGCCTGGTCATTTCTATTGTTCCTCCTGCACTCCCAGAGCCCACCGACCCAACAATTATCATAGTCACCATTATCATCACTGATGAAGTCCCAGAACAAAAGGCAAGTAAATCCTTCCTGACTCACAGTGTGTAATTTTTCCTACAACATGATGTCATGTCACAGATGCTGTCATGGATTTCATATATTTATTTAGAAGGTCCTAATTCATACCTGGAATATTTTTGGAGCTCTCATTTTATGTTGTTAAATTACAGTGCCTTCTTTAATAGAGTGCAAAGCAGGGTGCAAGGTACTTTATTTTTAAAATTTTTTATTTACTTATTTATTTTGGAAAGAAAGATAATACACATACAAGTGGGATAGGAGCAGAGGGAAAGGGACAAGCAGACTCCACACTGAGCCACAAAGCTCCCCAAAAAGGAGTTGTGGTTTTGATGAGGGAACAGAAGGCAAACTGAGGACAAAGCAGAAGCTGACACCCCACAACACTCCCTCCCCAGATGGGATATATGTGACATTCCTCAGGCATTCCCCACTGTCTTAAAGCTAAGGAAAGGAAAAAAAATTTTTTTAACTTACAGAGATCATAATCCTGCAAGACATGAGTCTCCCTCAGTTTACAAAAGTCTTAACAATCCACAAGAACAAAGCATTCCTATTAATAACCTAGCTTCCAGAAGGAAATGTAGATACACTTAAATGTCCTTACAACCTACCACTCACTGACAGATACTTGAAGGGGGCAGAGTGTAGTGTTCCTCCAGGAAGTTCCCAATTGTTAATGTTAATGCCTTGCTAGAAGGAAAAATAACCTTAACTTGACAATGGCAAGGCCTCTGGTACCCAGTGAGTCTTCTTCAACACATGAAAATCCTTTTGAAAACTTCCCTTTTCCTTACTTTCCCCAACTCCCAACTATATAATCAGCCACCACTCATAACCTTGATGCTGCAGTTCTTTGTGTCCATGGGTCCTGTCCCCATGCTTTAATAAAATCAACTTTTTGCACCAAAGACATCTCAAGAATTCTTTCTTGGCTGTTGGCTCTGGACCTCATCCCAGCAAACTCACTATATTCCAAAACTACATCAGTTTTTGTTTGTTTGTTTGTTTTTTAGTAGGCTGCATCCCCAAGTGGGGCTTGAGCTCAACAACCCTGAGATCAAAACCTGAGAAGAGATCAAGAGTGGGATGAGTCACATAGTCACCCCCAAGGTACTTTCATGAGCTATACCTCATTTGATTTTTGTAATCAAGTTTAACTTAGGATCTAGTAATTAAGGATCTAGTAATTAAGATCTTCTTTACAGTTTTTTTTTTCCCCTCTCTCTCTCTATTGGACACCAAATTCAACAGATATGCTTGTCTCTCTGAAGTAGTTTTGGCTCTTGGCACCATCTTGTCACAGAATCTTCATTGTACGAGCACCTACCAGTATTAAGTTCTCATTGTCAGCTAGCAAGCAGAAGAAACAGCAACTGAACCCAAGCTAAAAACCCAGCTGTCATCCACTAAAGTCCTCTGAAATATTAGCTGCTACTGTTCTTGCTAGAGCCTGCAAGTAGGACTAATGTTTAGTCAGCCAGTGTTAAAGGTATGACAACAACGTTGACATCTTTAACTTCAGAGCACTTTAAGAATATTCAAAAGAACTCAGGGTGAAAGGAATCTTAAAACTGTTAGTAAATGCAGATGCTTTGCAATACTTAAGTACTATTGAGCATTTATACCTGGGAAGCTGGTGGCCAGTTATAATCCACTTTGAGTAAGGTCAAAGTTTCTCAGATAGAGTAAGATCTTATCAAATTTAATAACCCAGGGGTGGTATCTGGCTCCTTGACCTCCCTGAGGTCATTATCAGTGCTAGCATCCCTTCTTTCCTGAAATCCTCCCTTCCCTTCTGGTTTTCTTTTCTTTCTTCTTCACACCCTAATTCTCTGTCTCTTTTCTGATGCTTCTCCTCTTTTCTGGTATCACCTTCTAACTATGGGCATTTGTTGAGATCTGATACCTCCTCTTTCTCTAGTCATTATTGTTGTTTTCACTCCAAGGTCAATGGTTCCTAATGCAGTCTTGTGCTCTGCCTGACTGGAGTCTAAATTCCTTCCTCTTGCCCTTGATACCTCCAGATCTCTGCCATCCTGGCCCACATCAGTTTCAGCAGCATGGATCACACTAAACTTGACATCTTTCCATCTAATCCCACTTCCACTCCCAGGTTTTCCATTTCTATCAGCAGCAATGCCATCACTTACCAGTCACCCAAGATCAAAAGATTCAAGTTACTCTATTCTCTGTATTTCTTACAGTGGCCATATGTTCAAGAGTTTCTGGAAACAATTCTGAACTCAAATCTTCTATTTTGTTGTCTGACCATGTGTTGACCCCTTTATCCTGATTTTGGACTGAGAAGACAAGAAGCAATAGTAAGTGTACCTGTCAGTGAGGTGGCCTGATGGCCTATTGTTTCTCTTATGCCCTTTGGATATTAGTCTTACTTCTAGTTACCACTATGAGAGTTTTTGTTCTCACTCTCAGATTCTGTAATGCCACCCCCCTCCTCATTTTCACAACTCCATCAAGTGGACCCTCCAAAAATAATTCTTTTTTGCTTTCTTAGCAAAAAGCTCCATAGTACCATTCCATTGCCAAACAAATGAATTTACCTTCTTTGTCTTGGAGCTTCCTTCCTTTAAAGGTTTCCATCTACTCCAGTCCTCACTGATCTCCCATCTCCCTGAAACAATGTGACAATGACTTACTTTTAGTAGTTAACTGAGGTCTTACGCTGTTTTGTTTTTAAGTCTTATCTCTCCAAAAGAGGTTTTAAGATTCTTAAGGACCAGCCTTTCAGTTGTTTTAGGAAGGCTCTGTCACATAAGCTGGTTTCAGGCAAAGAATAAGTGTTCAACAAAGATTTTGGGGGACACCTGGGTAGCTCAGTTGTTTAAGAGTCTGCCTTCAGCTCTGGTCATGATCTCAGGGTCCTGGGCTTGAGTCCCACATGGTGGGGGGGGGGAGTGGCCTGCTCAACAGAGAGACGGTTTCTTCCTCTCCCTCTGCCCTTCCTCGTGTTCATGCTTGCTCTCTCTCATTCTGCACTCTCTCTCTCTCAAATAGACAAGTAAAATCTTAAAAAAAAAAAAAAATTAAGTGGAGTTTTACAGTACAACCTAATATTTGAAATGTGTGTGTCAAATAAAAAAAAGAAGAAATGTGTGTCTTTTGTAAGCCAGTCACTCCATATATATATATATATATATATATATATATATATATATATATATATAAGTTTTTCTTTAAAGGGATAAACAATGTCTTTATTTTCCAGAACAAGAATAACAACATTATAAGGTTTTATGCAAAAAATGTGAGTAAGGTTGTCTTGTTTCAGAATAAGAAAAAGAAAAAAAAAAAAAATGCTTGGGGGTGGTTTTCATTTTATGTGTAAATAGTGACATCTGCTGGTGAAAATACAATAATATTTACAAGAGGTCTAGAAATGCAGCAAAAGGTATTTGCATTTCTAAGAAGCAACAGATTTCTCAGAACAGAGTAAGAGTTAAAGAGTTTCCCAAATAAACAAAAACCAAAAGAGTTCTCAGCCACTAAACCAATCCTGCAAAAAATATTAAATATTAAAGGGGGTTCTTTGGAAAGAAAAAACAAAAGTGACAAAGACAAGGAAGGATCAGAGGAAATCTTCAGAAACAAAAAACAAGTAACAAAATGGCACTAAATACATATCTATCAATAACTACTCTGAATACAAATGGACCGAATTTTCCAGTCAAAATATGTAGGGTGTTAGAGTGGATTAAAAAAAAAAAAAAAAAAAAAAAAAAGACCCATCTACATGCTGCCTACAATAGACTCATTTTCAACCTAAAGACATGCAGATTGAAAATGAAGAGATACAGAACCATCTATCGACATTAAAAGAAAATTAGAGTAGTAATACTTGTATAAGACAAACTAGACTTTAAAATGAAGACTGTAACAAGTGATGAAGAAGGGGACTATATTATAATAAAGGGACAAGCCAACAAGATAATCTAACAACTATAAATATTTATGCACCTAAGATGAGAGCACCCAAATATATAAAACAATTAATAACAAACATAAAGGAACTCATTGATAATAATGTAATAACAGTATGGGATTTTAACATTCTACTTACCTCAATATAAAGATCATCTAAGCAGAAAGTCAGTAAGGAAATAATGGTTTTGAATGACACACTGCACCAAATGGACTTAGCAGACATATTTGGAACATTCTACCCTAAAACAGCTGAATACATATTCTTTTCAAGTGCACATGAGACATCCTCTAGAGCAGATCACATATTAGGTCACAAATCAGACCTAAAAAAAATACAAAAATATTGAGATCATACCAATGTATCTTTTCTTATCATAATGCTATGTATGGAACTTGAAGTCAGCCACAAGAAAAACTTGGAGAAACCACAAATACATGGAGGTTAAGGGACATCCTACTAAAAAATGAATGGGTTAACCAGGAAATCAAAGAAGAATTAAAAAAAAAAATACTTGGAAACAAATGAAAATGAAAGCATGATGTTCCAAAACCTTTGGGATGTAGCAAAAGCACTCCCAAGAGGGTACATAGTAATAGGAGCTTATCTTAAGAAGCAAAAAAACCCCTCAAACTATCAACCATCCACCTGAAGGAATTAGAAAAAGAACAGTGAACAAAACCTAAAACTAGGAAAAGCAAGGAAATAATAAACATTAAAACAGAAATAAATGATATAGAAACCAAAAAATCAATAGAACATATCAATGAAACCAGGAGATAGTTCTTTAAAAGAAAAAATGAAATTGATAAACGCCAAGCTAGACTTACCAAAAGAAAAGAGAAAGGACCCAAATAAATAAAATCATAAATGAGAAAGGAGAAATAACAACCAATACCACAGAAATACAAATATAAGAGAATATTATGAAAAACTATATGCCAACAAATTGGACCACCTGGAAGAAATGGATAAATTGCTAGAAATATATAAACTAACAAAAGTGAAACAGAAAGAAATAGAAACCTTGAACAGACTGATAAATGACAAAAAAATTGAATCTGTAATCAAATTCTACCAAGCATTTAGTATATGTGCTGCTGAAGCGAACACTCTACCAAGCATTTAAAGAAAAGCTAATACTTATTCTTCTCAAATTATTCAAAAAAATAGAAATGGAAGAAAAATTTCCAAATTCAATCTATGACACCAAAACCAGACAAAGATTCCACAAAGACAACTACAGGCCAATATCCCTGATGAATATGGATGCAAAATTCTTGACAAAGTACTAGCAAATCAAATCCAACAGTACATTAAAACAATCTTTCACCATGATCAAGTGGGACTTATTCCCAGGCTGCAAGGGTGGTTCACTATTCGCAAATTAGTCAACATGATACACCACATTAAAAAAGAAAAGATAAGAACCACATGATCTTCTTAATAGATGCAAAAAAAAATGAATTTGACAAAGTACAATATCCATTCATGATTAAAAAAAAACTTTCAATAAAGTAGGTTTAGAGAGAACATACCTCAACATAATAAAGGCCATATATGGAAAACCTACAGCTAATATCGTCCTTAATGGGGAAAACCAGAGCTTTGGTCTAGAAGAAGAAAGAGATTTCCACTATCACCACGGTTATTTAGCATAATATGGGAAGTCCTCACATTGGCAATAAGACAACAACAACAACAAAAATAAAAGGCATCTTAATCAGCAAGAAATAAGTAAAACTTTCACTATTTGCAGATGACATGATATTCTATATAGAAAACCCAAACGACACCACCCAAAAATTGCTCTTACTGATACACAAATTCAGTAAATTCTCGATACAAAATCAATGTACAGAAATCTGTTGCATTTCTATATAACAATAATGAAGCAGCAGAAAGAGAAATTAAGGAATCAATTCCATTTACAATTGTACCATAAACCATAAGAACCCTAGGAATAAATCTAACAAGAGAGGTGAAAGACCTGTACTCTGAAACTACAAAACACTCATGGAAGAAATTGAAGACAGCAGAAAGAAATGGAAAGATTCCATCCATGCTCCATGGATTGGAAGGACAAATGTTAAAATGTCCATGTGTCCCAAAGGAATCTACACATTTAATGCATTCCTTATCAAAATACCACCATTTTTCAGAGTTGAGCAAACAACCCTAAAATGTATATAGAACTACAAAAGACCCCAAATAGCCAAAGCAATCGCCCCCAAAAAAAGCAAAGCTGGAAGCATCACAATTCTGTACTAGAAGTTATATTACAAACCCGTAGTAATTAAAACAGTATGGTACTGGCACAAAATATCACATAGACCAATAGAACAGAATAAAGAACCCAGAAATGACCCACAGTGATATGGCCAATTAATCTTAGGCAAAGCAAGAAAGAATATATAATGGGAAAATGACAGTCTCATCAACAGATGGTGTAGGGAAAACTGGGCAGCAACATGCACAATGAAACTGGACCATTTTCTTATACCATACACAAGAATAAATTCAAAATGGATTAAAGTCCTAAATGGGAGACATGAAACTATTAAAATCCTAGAGTAGAATATAAGCAGTAGCCCCTTTGACCTCAGTCATTTTAACTGTTTACTAGATATATCTCCTGAGGCGAGGGAAAAAATAACAACAACAATAACAACAACAACAAAAAAACTATTGGGACTACATCAAAATAAAAAGCTCTGCACAGTGAAGAAAATAATCAACAAAACTAAAAGGCAGCCTATGGAATGAGAGAAGATATTTTCAAATGGCAGACTCTTAGCTCTAGGTTAAATAGGTGATGGCGATTAGGAGGGGACTTGTTTTGATGAGCACTTGGTGTTGTATGGAAGTGTGGAATCACCAAATTTTCACTAGAAACTGATATTACAGTGTGTGTTAACTAACTGGAATTTAAATAAAAACTAAAAAAAAATTAAAAATGACATCTTACCATTTGCAATGACATGGATGGAGTGAGAGAGTATTATGGTAAGTAAAATGAGTCAGTCAGTGAAAGAAAAATACCCTATGAGTTCACTCATATGTGGGATTAAAGAAACAAAACAAAGAGCACAGGCTTAGGGAAAGGCAAACCAAGAATCAGACCCTTAACTATAAAGAATAAACTGATAGTAAGCAGATGACAGGTTGGAAGCGGGATGGGTGAAATAGGTCATGGAGATTAAGGAGAGCACTTGTCATGATGAGCTGGGTGCTGTATGGAAGTGTTGAATCACTATATTGTAAATCTGAAACTAATATTACACTGTATGTTAATTAACTGGAATTTAAATAAAAAGTTAAAAAGAAAAAGAAGCACAAATATCTGAGTCTTCTCATTAAGGCCTTCTCTTCACAAGGACACCCACAGGCCACATGAGAAACCCCAAAATAGAAGCTCATACCTGATGCCCATAAAGTGTTATTCTGGAACATCATACAATTTAATTAAGACAATGAGTCAATAATTAAATAATTTAACAGTTTAATTTAAAAATTTTTTCTTTTGTCAGATACATTAGCCTAATTTCAACTTTTAATTATCTTCCTCTGTCATACATTTTTCATGTGGTAGATGCCCACTTGGTTTTCCTAGAGAAAGTGCTTATAAGCATCTATCTCATTACGGTTCAGTAATCATGAGTTATTTTTGTTCCTTAATTACATTTTTTGAGCATGGTTGTAAATGATGCCATCAGAGATAAAAGTATTTGAAACTGATGACTAAGGTACAAATGTGGAAAATATGCCTGTGAGGACTATCTTTTCAACCCACCACCACTGCATTCCAAGATAAAGTTCTGCTCCCAGTAAATGTCAAGAACCACACAGCAGTGTGCTTTCTATTCAAATCAAAATAAAAGACAGTTTTTTTTTTGCCAACTTGGCTGCATGGAGGAAGCCAAATAGCACTATGTTGTTTCAACCCTAAGGACAACTGAAAATCCTTTGCTACCTGAAGCTGAAAATTTGGCATCAGCATCAGAATCTTGTGTGAAAATAGGAACTCTCAGAATTTGCTCTGGCTTGAGAGAAACAAGTTGTCTCCTAAATTCAAAGTTGTCTCCTAAATTCAACAGGAAGGACTGTTCTAGAGTCAAGGTGCCTACATTCCTGGGCTGGGTGCTGCTGGGAAAGTGGCCCTAGAATCCCTTTTGGTCACACTTGCTTCCAAAGCCCCCTCACCCTACAATCATACCTCCCATCAGCTTCTGGTTCCATCCATTCTTCCTTTTCTCTCAGGTCTGTTTCTGCTTTTATTCCATTCTTGCTGACATTCCCTTCAAGCCCCAGATGCCTGACAAGACCACTGTAGTTATCTTAACAAGGCTGCCAGCCTCCACCATCCACCTCTACAATAAGATTCTCGAAGCACCATTCTCCAAACCTCATCAGAATGCCACCTTGCCCAAGTGCCTCAGGATCTCCAGTGGACACTTCACACACATGATCTCACTGGATCCTCCAAACAAGACACAAGGTGGGTATCATTTCTATCAGATTACAGATGTAGTAACTCAGGCTCTGAGAACTTAACAATGAGCACTGCTTAAAAAGAGCCAGGATTCTAGCCAGGACTAGGCAGCATGCTTTTCCTACTAAACCTGTGTCATAGAGTTCCCCTGTTGTAAAAGCCTTCATGAACCCCACTCCTACTGAATTCAGCCTAAGCCACCTATCCTGGTGCTCAAGCCCTCTTTGGCTTGGCCCTAGCCTGCCTCTTCAACCTTGCTCCAGCTCTCCTCCACAATTAACATTCCCAGGTCCCACAAGTCTGAACATCCCACACCTACCCATTTGTTCCTCTGGAATGTCCTCTCCACCAGCCAATCTCCCCTTCCAAAATCCTCCCCATTCATCAAGACTTCTGTGGCTCCTAGGGAGAGCACATTCATTTACAAATTCTTACTCTTCCATAGGACTTGCCTCATTCTCCTGTATGTTACAGCTCTAAATCTAGATAGAGAGTCTCTCCCAACTAGATTCTGGGTACTTGGGGAAAGAAGCTTTACTTGTTTGTTAATATCTTTGTATGACTCCCAATCTTTACAAAAGATACCTCACACTAAGTCAAAGTCAACAACTGTTACATGGGTAGATAATTATATGAATATATGTATGGATAAATAGATAGGTGGATAATGGATAAATTGAAAAGAAAAGTACCTGGCTGTTATTTCTCAGAATACAAGAAAATACATTAGATTTGTGACATACAAATAGAAGAGACTAGTTATGATGGTATAATAGGGCAATATTGTTTCTGGAATAGCACAAAGCACTTAATAGTTAATATTTTAGATAAATGCTATACCTTTACCTTTAGACTTAAAAGTTTATAATTTTCATGAGATTAGGGACTCACTGATTTGGCACCATAAAGTAAGAGCTCTCACCCAAATTAGAGGGAAATCCACTACAACAAGGTATTTGCTGGAGCCCCTGGAAAGAATCAAAGCTTTCCATCATTAAGTCAAGGTTTTGAGGACAAGATTCCTGAATACAAACATCTTTCTTTTTCTCTCTACTTACTTTCTTTCTTTCTTTTCTTTCTTTCTTCTTTCTTTTCTTTCTCTTTTTTTTTCTTTCTTTCTTTCTGCATTTATTCTGTGCAGAATTTACTCCAGGGCCATAAGTTTCCTTTCTTCAGTTTCTCCTGGGATATCTGTTTCTTCTGCGCAACCTCATCTTCTGGTTTAGGAACAGTCTGCTATTTTTCAGTAAGGATCATCTCGATGTGGGGCAGGGAGAGCTCATGTATGGGTAATCCAACAATGAGCCCTGTAAGTTCTATGCCACATTTGGGGGGGGGATTTGTTCACCTGGATGTGATCAATGACCAAAGAATCTATATCTAAACCCTTAAGTTCAACATTTGTCTCTGCATTTTGAAGCATGGGCAGTAAAAATGCAGCACTCTTCTTGGGCCACCAATCTCGTGTCCAGTCCCATTGTTTGTCCTGGGCACACCTACCAACTCCACCATTGTAACAATGGAATGGCACACATTGCTTCTACAAAGTGATATCTTTTAGATACTTAGTGGCTTATAGGATATGTATACCCCGATGGCCTGGGTGCTTTCATGTGTGGTCTTAAAGTGAACATGAAGTGTGGACAAAATGCTGTTTCTGTTGTTCCTGGGTGTATTTTGTTCTGTGTGTTAGAGGACATTATGTCCTAAAATTATAAGTAAAACATATATATGCAAAGGTAAAATTGAATAGTGAAAAAAGGACTATAATAAAGCATACATCTATAAAAAATATAGGTGTGAAAAATACAAGTTAAAAAGCTAATGCATAAAAATAAAATACATAACATAAAAAACTAATGACATATTCTTTGTTGGCTAACTGAACATAATTTTAAAAAACAACAAAAAAGGTAAACATGAAGATTTGAGCCTCTTGATTTTTTTTGTAGGGTTTTCTGGGTTATGTGAATAGTGAACCGTTTTCAGAGTTCACCTCAGGCTGCTTAGAGGGAAGGTTTCCAAGCATGGTTCTGCCATGTGATCCTCCTTCAAGTTTCAATTTCCTTTTTGAAAGCAGGAATGAAAGTCCCTGTGCCATGGGTTGCATTGGGGAGTAAATGTGGTAACTCATATGATACTCTCAGCACAGTCCAGAAGGACTCTGTGACTGGCAGTTATCACCACTCATGCATCAGCTATCATTCATGTCGCAGCTTCGGTCTTTCTGGTGAAAGACAGAAGCTTACTAGTGGTCACTAAGCCTTATCAAAGTAGGAAGATAAACTCTGATTTATCTTCTGATAAACTCAAAGTCAACGTAAAGGCAATTTTAATACAAAATCCCAATTAATTGCAGTTTTTTAAAAATGAGGTGAAATCTAAGAGAATTCTGTAAACAGAATAGAGAGCCAAGAAATAAGCCCATACATATATGGGCAATTAATTTATGACAAAGTAGCCAATAATATACAGTGGGGGAAAGGACAGTCTCTTCAAAAATGTTGGGGAAACTGGACAGCCACAGGCAAAAAATGAAACTGGACTACTATCTTATTTTCACACACAAACGTTAACTCAAAATGGATTGAAGACATGAATTTAAGACCTGAAATCATAAAACTTCTAGAGTAAAACATAGAAGGTAACTCCTTGACATGAGTCTTGCAGATGAATTTTGGATTTGATACCCCAAAAAAGGCAACAAAAGCCAAAATAAATAAGTGGGACTATATCAAACTAAAAAGCTTTTGCACAGCAAAGGAAACCATCAACAAAATGAAAAGTCAACCTACTGAATGGGAAAAAATACTTGCTAATCATATGCCTGAAAAGGGACTAATATCCAAAATAGACAAAGAATGCCCACAACTCAATAGCAAAAACAAAACAAAACAAAACAAAACAAAAAACAAATCCAAAACAAAACAAAAAGACAAAAACCCCTAAATAATCTAAAAATGGCAGAAGATTTGAATAGACACTTTTCCAAAGAAAAATGGCATACAGATGGCCAACAGGTACATGAAAAGATGCTCAACATCAGTAATGTCAGGGAAATCTGAATCAAAACTAAAATGAGATATCACTTCATACCATTAGAATGGCTATTATAAAAATAAGAAATAACACTGGTCCTCTGTTTCTCTTTAACATAGAAGTCATTAAATTTTAGTTCTAAATTAAAGAAGTAATATTCAGTGGAGTAACAGATAAGATCCCTAACTGATCAGGAAAAATTAGAGAACATTTTTTAATTTGGAGTTTAGGAATATTGGTGTGTATATGTGTGTGCCATACATTATAAAAAATAAGAAACAACAAGTGTTCACAAGGATATGGAGAAAAGGAAATCCTTGTGCACTGTTGGTAGGAATATAAATTGGTGTAGCCATTATGGAAAACAGTATGAAGTCTCCTAAAAATATACAAATACCATATGATCCTGCAATTCCACTTAGCAACAAAAACACTAATTTGAAGAAAAAAATGTATATATTATAATATATAATATATATAATCTGTGTATATATATATTTATATAGATATATATTCTGCATCTCCATGTTTGCTACAGCATTATTCACAATAGCCACAATAGGGAAACAGTCTAAGTGTCCATTGACAGATGAATGGATAAAGAAAATGGATATGCATACACACACGTCACACACTGGAATATTATTCAGTCACAGAAAAGAATAAAATTTTTCCATTTATGATGACATATATACATTTTGAGGGCATTATGTTGAGTGAAATAAGTCTAACAGAGGAAGACAAATACCAAATAACCTCACATGGGGAATCTAAAATAAAAACAAAAACAATTTTTTAGATACAGAGAATTAGGTATTGGCCAGAGGTAAAGATGGGGAGTCGGTGAAATGGTAAAGGGAGTCAAAAGGCATGAATTTCTAATTATCAAATAAAGAAGTCCTGGGAAAGTAATGCACAGCATAATGACTATAGAGAATAATACCGTATATTTATAAATTGTATGGTGATAAATGTTAACTAGGCTTAGTCTGCAATATACAAATATTGAGTCATTATGTCATACATCTGAAACTAGTATGCCATATGTCAATTATACCTCAATAAAGAAAATAAAGTATAAGAGAAATCCAGAGATTTCAAGTCAAAGTCCCCATTTAGTCCCTTAAAATCCTACTTCCCTTTGCCCATATTAACATATCATGTTATATTATGTAATGTTACATTCCATCCCATAATAGTGTTTTAAAGGCATTGGAGTGCCTGAATACTTGAGATCGCCCCTCATCTCCTGCCAAGGTTCTCATCACAGCATAGCTCCATGGGTGGAGAAGCAACTCTGCATTCCCACAATACCCAGGAATCAGGTCCACCCAGTCAGCACATGCCAACAGCCTCTCATCCTGCAGGCTATGCAGCTTTGCTGGCAAGGACATCATTCAAGGGCAGCACAGCCTCCAGAAACTGTACCAGAGCCGTAGGCTTTAATGTGCAGGACTGCCCCCATGTTCACCTACTATTTAAGAGCTAAGGGAGGTGATTACCTCCACAGACCAGTCTGCAACAATGGTTCCTCCAGTACAAAAGATACTAGAAGCAAAAGAGCTATGCCATGCCCTTCTGAACTGAGAGTTGGGAACTTCAGCTCTCCATCCTAAGGGAAGGACCTGGTAAACATTTATACTGGCAGTGAGTTCTCTGCCTAGTGACCGTGAGTGACAGGGATCCTCCAGTGCCAGCAGAGATAAAATGACTTTTGAGTGGATGTACTGGGCTGCAGACAGGCTCATTTTGTACACTACCAAATGTTCATCCACTTCCTCAAGCAAAGCTGGAGAGGACAATGTTGACATTTGGGGGTATCTGCAAAGCATTTAGCCTCCTCAACCAGCCACTGTTTGGAGATACACATTGGCTCTGGCAGCTGGGAATATGGTATTGTTCATTACTTCATTATGTCCTTTAAAGCAAGCTTTAAGGCCAGAAGATTTAGAAAAATGTGTGTGTGTGTGTGTGTGTGTGTGTGTGTGTGTGTATACACACACATACATACAAATATATATACAGCTTGTACATTTAAGGCAAGATATTGGTGGTGATAGAACTCCATTATATCATAATGCTATTAGCATGGAAGTTTTTTTTTTTTAAGATTTATTTATTTATTTATTCATTTGACAGTGAGAGAGAGAGAGACAGAGAGAGAGCAAGCAAGCACAAGCAGGGGGAGCAGCAGAGGGAGAGGGAGAAACAGTCTCCCCACTGAACAGAGAGCTGGATGTGGGGCTCCATCCCAGGACCCCAGGATCATGACTAGAGCCAAAAGCAGATGCTTAACTGACTGAACCACCCAGACACCCCTAGCATGGAGTTTTGTTTGAATAATTTCTTTTTTTACTATGACAGTTCCATTTTACATTTTTCTCAATACAGTAACATTGGTCATATTACCATAGATGACAAAACTCCATATAGTACATGCTGATTGCTCAGAGTCACTTCATTGCCCGATATAGAAATGACTTTTTCAAATTCAAACTGTAATCCTCCCAAACCTCTACTGAGCAAATGAATCACCATCACCAAATGTATAACTGGCTGTTACTCTCCATCATAACAAATGGGATCTTTCTTCTGCAGACCGTCTTCATGGTGGGCCTCAGACTGGTCACACTGCAGGCCACTCCCTTCCACCCCAAGTGCCTGGGGTCCTCTGAAACCTCATTGACAGAACTCGTAAGAGACAAGTCTAGGAAATCCCCCAAACCTTTTATAAGGAGAAACTATCTGTGCAGGCTGGCAGCATTCCCTTTCACCACAGCAAACTTCACTACTAGGAAAGTAGGTAGGTCAGAGAGATGAATGGCAGCAAGGGCCAAGAGAGCAGGCCTAGCTCAGGGTAGGATTTTTTTGTCTGTTTGTTTGTTTGTTTTGTTTCGTTTTTAAAATTTTATTTATTTATTTGACAGATGGAGATCACAAGTAGGCAGAGAGGTAGGCAGAGAGAGAGAGAGAGCGGGAGAAGCAGGCTCCCCACTGAGCAGAGAGCCAGATGCAGAGCTCAATCCCAGGACCTTGGGATCATGACCTGAGCTGAAAAAAGAGGCTTTAACCCACTGAGGCACCCAGATGCCCCTCAGGGTAGGTTTTGAGAACTACTTCATGATTACTCCCCTCACACTAGAAGAAATACAGCCCCACTCCCAGACCCCATTCTGGCTGTGTTTACTGAAAGCTCAACCAAGACTTCATCCTCAGAGAAGAAACCAAAAAGGATGCACTTCCTCCCCAATCTGGTGTAAATGAATGTCGTGAAGGGAAGAGAGAAGGAAAAGGTAAATAAACTCCAGGTTTTGTAGACATCAAATTTCAGGAAAGTAAATAGAACTGAGCTCAATAATGATCCCAATCTTTCTTTCTTTAGCAAGAATTAAAATAGGAATTAGATAACTTCTATCTTTAAAAACCTCTAACTAAAGGGCAATAAATCCAATTGTGCGTTCTAATCAGTTAATTCAGCTACAGGTACTGTAGTTATATCATGCAAGGTTCTTGCTGGGTGGGTGCTTGGTTCCTGCCTCTATATGTTTCCTGCCTCTCCTGCCTCCCCAGACCAATATGAAGTATGTTTCACTTGGTTTAGCTTCTTTGACTTCCCACATCTCAGAGAAGAGGCTATTTCTCCAAGACTGGTCCTTGGAAATTTTAAATGCAGAATCAGAGAAAAATGCAGAGAAATATGGAAAACTGGAAGCAAGAGGTTAAACAAGAGTGGGGACAGGAGGAGAGAAAATAGTCACATCTCAGAGAACCAGCATGGGGAGGAGTAATGAGGGAGGAGGACTGACAATTAGAGCACTTAGAAAATAGAAAAATAAGAATTGAGGAGGACAAAGGGGCTCTGTGACAAGATGGATTTCCTATAGACTGGTAAATTAGCACCTTTTTCATGCTTTTCAAGAAATTCAGACTGGTATTTCTTTTGATATTCGTATTAGCTACTATGACTGCTAGTCATTGAATATGACTCTTTTAGAGAGAGAAAACCACATGGATGCTGAGCTCATACGCTTTTCTTAGTTCTAGTCCAACTATCTCATCTTGCAACTGAGGAAACTGCAGCAAGACAAGTAAAATCACTGGTTTCAAAAATGCATGACAGTCTAGCAACAGAATTTTGACTGATTTCCCTTGCTCTTTAGTCAAGTGTAGATTCTACCACCCCATACTAAAAATATGCTTGTTCCTAAACATACTCAGACACAGACATGTCTTTCCTCCCCAACAAGCTTGCCTCACTTTTTTAAGTCATGAAAAGATAAAAATCTCACCCTCTTTCTTTAATAGAAAGAAATTAAACTCCTGAAAAGAAAGTGCTTCACCACAATAGAAGATGTTCCCCAGATAAATTGGGTTCTGGGGCTGGGAGCCAACAACCATACCTCACGTCAAAGTAAAGGAGTAAAGGAAGAATCTTACCTTTTGGAGGCATGCTGTAAAGTTAAAAGAAGGAAAGGACAGATACTTGGATGTTTAAAAGCTCCTTCTGACTGAGTAGGTCTCACATACCATCCAACAGATGGCAGCAGCAACATATGATTTTTAAATAAGCATTGAAGTCCAAAGTTCGAACATAAAAAGAACAAGTAAAATGAAATGTACAATCTTTTTGTTCTCATCAAAATCAAGTTACCCATTCATCCTTCTTGAAGCAACATGGCATTAAAACAAAAATACCTACCTAGCTACTACTAGATAAAATCAACTAACAACCCACTAATAACATGTTACTAACTTCAAATTATAAATAACAGTTGCTTTTGTGTTTTGTTTTTATTAGGATTAAAGAACAGTATTCCTCTTGTCTTTTGACTTTAACTAGACTTAAGTGAGTGGTTGAATATAGTTTGTTTTCCATATGCCAGCTTACTTGAAGGAAAAATAAAAGGAAACTCTTGGTTGCTAATAATTGTTTAAGCACTACCTAATTTTTGGAATTTATTACATTTGTAAGCATTACTACACTTCCAGTTTTCACACTGAGAAAACATTTATTTTGGAAAGCAGTGACTCTGTCTCTTCATTTGTGATTATACTTTATTATTTAAGTTATAGAAAAGTCAAGAAGATAATGAAATTTATTGCAATTGCAACTGTATTATGATATGGAATATCTAGTAAAATAAATTTTTTGCGTGTGTTACTGCATAAAAATACATTTCTGGAGTTTTCTTTTTCATTCAATTTTCATTCCCCCTTTTTTCTTTCTTTCCATGATTTTCTGTATATCTAATATCATCATGCAGAGGATAAAAGACTACCTATGCTTGTCCCCCAGCAAGGAGGTATTGCTTTGCATAAACAAACTGTAACCTGGGGTGGGTAACTCAAGGAACTCATGAGCCCTCCTGGATATTTTAAATTTTTGAGGGAAACATAATTACATGTGTAGGACATCCAGAGAACTGCTAGCTCAGATTAAGTTAACTTTGGCATTAGATCACATTATCTTCCATGATGTCACATTGCTTTTGGTTTGTTGTTCTGATAGTTTTGGAAGAAAAGTAGCATGTCTCATCTAATTTTAATGTTTTAGATGCTGTTAGTACCCAACAGGTACATCCACATACCATTCATAAGAAATTGTGGTTAAGAATAAAATTAAACTTTTATTTTTTCTTTCAATTTGTACATATTATTCTTCAGGTACTAAGTTGTTAGGACATAAATACTTATTAATGTGTTTGAAACTATTTCATAAATAGAAATATTAAGTATTTCTTTTGGCTTAGGGAAAAATCACTGGGACATTAAGTCCCAGTGAACTGAGAATGTTTGAGACTCTCTAGAGCAAACTATTCACAGAGGTGGGCTGTTTTATTCCCTCAAAAATTTTTAAAAATATCTCAAAGTATAATTCATACATTTAAAGAGTTGATATAAAAATCATAGGAAACAAATTGAGGGTTGCTGAAGAGGAGGGAGGTGGAGGGATGGGGTAACTTGGTGATGGATATTAAGGAGGGCATGTGATGTAATGAGCACTGGATATTATATAAGACTGATGAATCCCAGACTTCTACCTCGGAAACCAGTAATACATTATATGTTAATTGAATTTCAATTTTTTAAAATATTAAAAAAAATAAAAATAATCTTTTAAAAAACTGAAAAGAATGGATCAAAAAGAAAAGAAATGAGTTTGGGTCATTGCCTTTCTCACAAATTGATTGATTTCAGGGTTAGAGGAGATATTTAAGCATCTAAGATCCTTCAAGGCATTAATGAACACACAGTAAGTGGTAGCAATTATGATTTCCAAATCAAATCTCTCTTCCCAGGAGAAGAGAGGACCTAAATTATGGGGCCCAGAGCAAAATAAAAATGCAAGGATCCTTGCTCAAAACTATTAAGAATTTCAAAATGATGATGGTAGAGCCTTAAGGCAAGCATGGGCACATTCTAAGCATCTTTGTGAGGAGCTGCCCCCATACTTTCCCTTATAAATAAAGTCTTAAGGTTTTCCAGTTCATGTGGAACATGAACAGCAAAACTTTTCACATTAAATAATAGCTGTGTTAAATAATTATAAACTCATCAGTTATCATCTTAGCCTCCATTTGACTATAGCAATATGTAATATTGTCATGTTAACTAAAAGCTTCCTAGTGATATTCTATTCCTGAGCAGATGGTGAGGTCCTTTGGTCAAGGGGCTTAAAGAACAATTAACTTATTTTCCATTCCATAGCCTTCAGACACAACTGGCACATATTAGATGCTCAAGAAGTACCTGTTGACTGAGTGTGATATTGTGATTTATAATAAGAATGAATATATATATTATATATTATATATTATATATATATAATATTATATATATATATAATATATATATATATAAACATATGGTTTCCATGCTGTTTCTGGCATAGAACTTCTAAAATTCTTGGAATTTCCCAAGCGATAAAAGCAATAAAGGCGTCTTTTGTTACATTAATGAGGTGATTTTGGACCCCATGTAAAGAAGGGGCTGCTTGCCAGAACAACCACCTACTGATCTCCAAGAAGGAGAGATGGACTGGAGATTGAATAATCACCAACAGTCAATGGTTTTATGAATCATGCCTACGTAATGAAACCCTTATAAAAATCCAAAAGGAGGGATTTCAGGGAGCTTCCAAATTAGAGAAGCAGAATATTTCCACGTATGACCATATGAGGCCAAACTCCACAGGGACAGACCTCTTTGTTTAGAACCTCACCCCATTTATCTCTTCAGCTGACTGTTGATTTGTGGTCTTTAATACTTTTGTAGTAAATAAGTAATCTAGTGAATAAAATGTTTCTCTGAATTTTGGGAGCCCCTCTAGCAGATTAACCCAAACCAAGTGGGTGGAAAGAGGGATGAATCATTGGAACCTCCAATTTAAAGCTGGTCAGTCAGAAATGTAGTTCATAACCTGGGCTTGCAACTGGTGTCTAAAGTGAGAGTAGGGACCAATCTTTGGGACTGAGCCCCTAACCTATGGGATATAATCCATGATTTTTCTGGGTGGATGTCAGAGTCGAGTTGAACTATAGGACATCCAGCTGGTGTCAGAGAATTCATTTTTTGGTGTGGGAAAGCCTCTTTCTCACACACATTGAAATTGACATCAGGCCATTTTCCTCCTAAACTCTTATTTAAATTCTAGTTAGTTAACATTTAGTGTGATAATGGTTTCAGGAGTAGAATTTAGTGATTCATCACTTACATATAACAATCACCATAACAAGTGGCTCCTTAATATCAATCATCCATTTAGCCCATTACCTACCCACCTGTCTCCACAACCCTCAGTTTCTTCTCTATTGTTAAGAGTCTCACAGTTGGCTTCCCTCTCTCTTTTTTTCTTCCTGTATATTTATGTTTTGTTTCCTATAGTCCACATATGATTGAAATCATATGATATTTGTCTTTATTTGACTGACCTATATCTTTTAGCATAACACACTCTGGCTCCAACCACATCATACAATTCATTATTGAAAATGGAGACTTTCAAAGAAATCTCTAACTGTTGTTGTTGAACTGTCTGTTTCTTTATTCAGTTCTGGAAATTTTGTTTCATCCATTTTCAGGTTTTATTATTGCAGTTTGTAATATTTGCATATACAGTTATTATTGTTGTCTTCTTGACAGATTGCTGCTTTGTTGGTAAAATATCTTTGTCTTTAGTAACGTTTTGTTTTAAGGTCTCTTTTGTCTTGTGCTGGTATATATTGTCTTATGCTGGCCAGTTCTATTTTGATTATTGCTTGCATTCTTTTTCCATGTTTTTATTTTCAATATGTTAGGCTTTTGTTAATCTAAAGTGTATCTCTTGTAAACAAAGTAGAGTTAGATTATGTTTCATGTTTCCTCCAGCAAACTCTGTCTTTTGCTTGGGGAATATTTCATTCATTTACATGTAAGGTAGTTACAAATATGGTAAAGTTTATGTCTGTCATTTTGCTATTTTGTTTTCTATGTGTTTTATGGGTCTTTTTCTATACTCTTTCATTATTACTTTCTTTTATATTAATACACATTTTTCTACAATATCATTTTAATTTATTGTTGTTCCTTTCACTGTGTATTTTTCAGTTATTTCTGAGTGGTTAATAACCTGGTAACTTAACACCTTTTCATTCAAATTGAGACCAACATAATTTAAAGAGTATGCCAAAGTATTCCTCTGTTATAGCTCCATTCTCCTTTATTTTGTGCATTATTATCATAAAAATTATATATTTGCACTTTATAAACTCATCAACACAATTTTACAAGTATTGCTTTATGGAGTTGTCTTTTAAATAAGATAGGAGAAGATGTGTTACAAACTTATGTGGGTTCAAGTTATTATCAAGTGTCCCTTAATTTTAGCCTGAAAGACTTCCTTTGAAAGAGCTCCCATTTGATTGTCTTCCTCCAGTGGCCACAAGGCTACTGGTTTTGGTAGCTACTGAGGTTGTAAGGCTACTGATTTTCAAACTTACTATCCAGCTTCATGGAGGAAGATAGGAGCAGATCAAATTTTAATGCCACAAACTCTGCTGTTCTTATTAATTTTCATTAGTCTTTCCTGAATAAGCCCCATTAGATTAATGAGAGACTTCAGTTAATGTCAAAGATTCTTTTATCTTTGATTTATTTATATATTTATTCATTTTTTAAATTTTAAATTCAATTTAGTTAATAGTATATTATTTTATATAGTATATAGTACAGTATATTATACAGTATAGTATATTGTATATAGTATATTATTAGTTTCAGGGAAGGAATTTCATGATTTGTCAGTTGCATATAACACCCAGTGCTCATTAAATCTAGTGCCTTTCTTAATGTACATCACCCAATTACCCCATCTTCCTCCTACCTCCCCTCCAGCAACCCTCAGTTTGTTCCCTATAGTTAGAAGTCTCTTACTTGCCTCCCTCTCAGTTTTTTATCTTTCCATCCCTTCCCCTATGTTCACATGTTTATTTTTCTTAGGTTCTACATATGAGTGAAATCATGTTTCATTCTCAAACTGACTTATTTTGCTTAGCATAAAACCCTCTAGTTTCATTCATGTCATTACAAATGGCAAGAATTAGTTCTGTTGATAGCTGTATAATGTTCCATAATATACCATTGTATATGTACAATGTGTATATATATATACACATTGTATATGTACAATGTGTATATATATATACACATTGTATATGTATATATCCATCACCTCCTTTACCCATTCATCTGGTTTTTTTAATTTTAATTTATTTTTTAATATTTTTTTGGTAATTTATTTTTTTTAAATTTTTTATTTTTTATAAACATATATTTTTATCCCCAGGGGTACAGATCTGTGAATTGCCAGGTTTAGACACTTCACAGCACTCACCAAAGCACATACCCTCTGCAATGTCCATAACCCCACCCCCTTCTCTCAACCCACCTCCCCCCAGCAACCCTCAGTTTGTTTTGGGAGATTAAGAGTCGCTTCTTGGAGTCAAGATGCCGGAGAAGTAGCAGGCTGAGACTATATCAGCTAGATATCAGCTGGAGATCAGCTAGATAGCTTATCTAAAGATTGCAAACACCTACAAATCCATCGGCAGATCGAAGAGAAGAAGCACAGCAATTCTGGAAACAGAAAAACAACCACTTTCTGAAAGGTAGGACTGGCAGAGACGTGAATCCAAAGCGACGGGAAGATAGACCCCGGGGGAGGGGCTGGCTCCCGGCAAGCAGCGGAGCAACGGAGCACAAAATCAGGACTTTTAAAAGTCTGTTCCACTGAGGGAAATCGCTCCAGAGGCTAAACCGGGGCGAAGCCCACGCGGGGTCAGTGTGGCCTCAGGTCCCGCAGGGTCACAGAAGGATCAGGGGTGTCTGAGTGTCACAGAGCTTGCGGGTATTAGAACGGGAAATCCGGCTACAGAGGCAGAGCCGACAGTGAGATCACAGCTCGGTGTTACCTTGAACCTGCCACAGGCTTGGTGAGCTCGGAGCGCAGCGGGAGGTCAGGCAGACGGGAGTAACCGGGCGCTATTCTCTAAGGGCACACTGAGGAGTGGGGCTATGGGCTCTCAGCTCCTCCGGGCCAGAGAACAGGAGGCCGCCATTTGTATTCCCATCCTATGGAACTCTACAGAAAGCGCTCAGGGAACAAAAGCTCCTGAAAGCAAACCTGAGCGGATTACTCAGCCCGGCCCCTGGTAAGGGCGGTACAATTCCGCCTGGGGCAAAGACACTTGAGAATCACTACACCAGGCCCCTCCCCCAGAAGATCAACAAGAAATCCAGCCAAGAGCAAGTTCACCTACCAAGGAGTACAGTTTCAATACCAAGGAGAGCAGCAGAATTCCAGAGGAGGAGAAAGCAAAGCACGGAACTCATGGCTTTCTCCCTGTGATATTTTTTTTTTTAGTCTTGCAGTTAATTTAATTTTTTTCTTTTTCTTTTTTTTTTTCTTTTTTCTCGCCTTTGGGTAAATTTTTTTTTTAATTTTTACCCTTTTCTTTTTAACGTTTTTTAACTAGTTTATCTAATATATATATTTTTTCTTTTTTATACTTTTCTTTATTCATTTTCTTTTTTTTAAATTCTTTTCTTTTTTTTTTCTTTCTTCCTTTTTGAACCTCTTTTTATCCCCTTTCTCCCCCCTCACGATTTGGGATCTCTTCTGATTTGGTTAAAACATATTTTCCTGAGGTTGTTGCCACCCTTTTAGTATTTTACTTGCTCCTTCATATACCCTTATGTGGACAAAATGACAAGACGGAAAAATTCACCACAAAAAAAAAAGAACAAGAGGCAGTACTGAAGGCTAGGGACTTAATCAATACAGACATTGGTAATATGTCAGATCTAGAGTTCAGAATGACAATTCTCAAGGTTCTAGCCGGGCTTGAAAAAGGCATGGAAGATATTAGAGAAACCCTCTCGGGAGATATAAAAGCCCTTTCTGGAGAAATAAAAGAACTAAAATCTAACCAAGTTGAAATTAAAAAAGCTATTAATGAGGTGCAATCTAAAATGGAGGCTCTCACTGCTAGGATAAATGAGGCAGAAGAAAGAATTAGTGATATAGAAGACCAAATGACAGAGAATAAAGAAGCTTAGCAAAGGAGGGACAAACAGCTACTGGCCCACGAGGGGAGAATTCGAGAGATAAGTGACACCATAAGACGAAACAACATTAGAATAATTGGGATTCCAGAAGAAGAAGAAAGAGAGAGGGGAGCAGAAGGTATACTGGAGAGAATTATTGGGGAGAATTTCCCCAATATGGCAAAGGGAACGAGCATCAAAATTCAGGAGGTTCAAAAAAACGCCCCTCAAAATCAATAAAAATGGGCCCACACCCCGTCACCTAATAGTAAAATTCACAAGTCTTAGTGACAAAGAGAAAATCCTGAAAGCAGCCCTGGAAAAGAAGTCTGTAACATACAATGGTAAAAATATTAGATTGGCAGCTGACTTATCCACAGAGACCTGGCAGGCCAGAAAGAGCTGGCATGATATTTTCAGAGCACTAAACAAGAAAAACATGCAGCCAAGAATACTATATCCAGCTAGGCTATCATTGAAAATAGAAGGAGAGATTAAAAGCTTCCAGGACAAACAAAAACTGAAAGAATTTGCAAACACCAAACCAGCTCTACAGGAAATATTGAAAGGGGTCCTCTAAGCAAAGAGAGAGCCTACAAGTAGTAGATCAGAAAGGAACAGAGACCATATACAGTAACAGTCACCTTACAGGCAATACAATGGCACTAAATTCATATCTCTCAATAGTTACCCTGAATGTTAATGGGCTAAATGCCCCTGTCAAAAGACACAGGGTATCAGAATGGATAAAAAAACAAAACCCATCTATATGTTGCCTCCAAGAAACTCATTTTAAGCCCGAAGACACCACCAGATTTAAAGTGAGGGGGTGGAAAAGATTTTACCATGCTAATGGACATCAGAAGAAAGCAGGAGTGGCAATCCTTATATCAGATCAATTAGATTTTAAGCCAAAGACTATAATAAGAGATGAGGAAGGACACTATATCATACTCAAAGGGTCTGTCCAACAAGAAGATCTAACAATTTTAAATATCTATGCCCCCAACGTGGGAGCAGCCAACTATATAAACCAATTAATAACAAAATCAAAGAAACACATCAACAATAATACAATAATAGTAGGGGACTTTAACACTCCCCTCACTGAAATGGACAGATCATCCAAGCAAAAGATCAGCAAGGAAATAAAGGCCTGAAACGACACTGGACCAGATGGACATCACAGATATATTCAGAACATTTCATCCCAAAGCAACAGAATACACATTCTTCTCTAGTGCACATGGAACATTCTCCAGAATAGATCACATCCTCGGTCCTAAATCAGGACTCAACCGCTATCAAAAGATTGGGATCATTCCCTGCATATTTTCAGACCACAATGCTCTAAAGCTAGAACTCAACCACAAAAGGAAGTTTGGAAAGAACCAAAATACATGGAGACTAAACAGCATTCTTCTAAAGAATGAATGGGTGAGATTAAGAGTCACTTATGGTTTGTCTCCCTCCCAATCCCATCTTGTTTCATTGATTCTTCTCCTACCCACTTAAGCCCCCATGTTGCATCACCACTTCCTCATATCAGCTATCATATGATAGTTGTCTTTCTCTGCTTGACTTATTTCGCTAAGCATGATATGCTCTAGTTCCATCCATGTTGTCGCAAATGGCAAGATTTCATTTCTTTTGATGGCTGCATAGTATTCCATTGTGTATATATACCACATCTTCTTGATCCATTCATCTGTTGATGGACATCTAGGTTCTTTCCATAGTTTGGCGATTGTGGACATTGCTGCTATAAACATTCGGGTGCACGTGGCCCTTTGGATCACTACGTTTGTATCTTTAGGGTAAATACCCAATAGTGCAATTGCTGGGTCATAGGGCAGTTCTATTTTCAACATTTTGAGGAACCTCCATGCTGTTTTCCAGAGTGGTTGCACCAGCCTGCATTCCCACCAACAGTGTCGACAAAGCAGGAAAGAATGTCCAATGGAAAAAAGACAGCCTCTTCAATACATGGTGTTGGGAAAATCTGCAGCCACATGCAGAAAAATGAAATTGGACCATTTCCTTACCCCACACATGAAATGGACTCAAAATGGACGAAGGACCTCAATGTGAGTAAGGAATCCATCCAAATCCTTGAGGAGAACACAGGCAGCAACCTCTTCGACCTCAGCCGCAGCAACATCTTCCTAGAACATCGCCAAAGGCAAGGGAAGCAAGGGCAAAAATGAACTATTGGGATTTCATCAAGATCAAAAGCTTTTGCACAGCAAAGAAAACAGTTAACAAAATCAAAAGACAACTGACAGAATGGGAGAAGATATTTGCAATCGACATATCAGATAAAGGACTAGTGTCCAGAATTTATAAAGAACTTAGCAAACTCAACACCCAAAGAACAAATAATCCAATCAAGAAATGGGCAGAGGACATGAACAGACATTTCTGCAAAGAAAACATCCAGATGGCCAACAGACACATGAAAAAGTGCTCCATATCACTCGGCATCAGGGAAATACAAATCAAAACCACAATGAGATATCACCTCACACCAGTCAGAACGGCTAAAATCAACAAGTCAGGAAATGACAGATGCTGACGAGGATGTGGAGAAAGAGGAACCCTCCTACACTGTTGGTGGGAACTCATTCATCTGTTAATGGACATCTGGGCCCTTGCCATATTTTGACTATTGTGGACATTATTGCTATAAACATTAGGGTATATGTGCTCTTTTGAATAACTACTTTTGTGTCTCTTAGATAAATGCCTAGCAGGTCAATTGCTAGGTCATAGGATAGTTCTATTTTTTAAATTTTCAGAAACTTCCGTACTGTTTTCTGGAGTAGATTCACCAGCTTTCATTCCTACAAACAATATAAAAGGGTTTCCCCTTCTCTGTATCCTTGCCAACATCTTTTACTTCCCACGTTGTTAATTATAGCTATTCTAACAAGTGTGAGGTGGGTTCTCATTGTGGTTTTGATTTGTATTTCTATGATGACAAAGGATGTTGAGCATTTTTCATGTGTCTGTTAGCCATGTGTATGCCTTCTTTGGAGAAATATCTGCTCACATCCTCTGCCCATTTCCTGACTGAATTTGCTTGTTTGTTTGTTTTCAGTTGTTGATTTGATAAGATCTTTATAGATTTTGGATACTAGCCCTTTATCTGATATGTCATTTATGAATATCTTTTCCCACTCAATAGGGTGCTTTTTGTTTTGTTGATTGTTTCCTTTGCTTTGCAGAAGAATATTTTCTTGATTAAGCCCCCAATGATTCATTTTTGCTTTTGTTTCTCTTGCCTTTGGAGATGTGTCTAGCAAGAAATCGCTGTGAATGAGGTCAGAGAGATTGCTGCCTATGCCCTCCTGTAGGATTTTGATGGATTCCTGTCCCATATTTAGGTCTTCCACCCATTTTGAGTTTAGTTTTGTGTATGGTGTAAGAAAGTGTTCCAATTTCAGGTGTCTGGGTGGCCCAGTCAGTTAAGCATCTGCCTTCAGCTCAGGTCATGTTCCCAGGGTCCTGGGATCAAACCCCATATCAGGCTCCCTACTCAACAGGGAGTCAGCTTCTCCCTCTGCCCATACCCCCAGCTTGTGTATGCTCTTTCTGAAATAAATAAATTAAATAAATAAAAATCATTTTAAAAAAAGGAAAGAAAAGAAAGGTATCAGGCTTTATTCTTCTTCATGTGGCTGTCAAATTTTCCCAAATCATTTGTTGAACAGTCTTTTTTCATTGGATATTCTTTTCTGCTCTGTTGAAGATTAGTCGACTACAGATTTGAGGGTCCATTTCTGGGTTTTCTGTTCTGTTTTGATCTATGTGTCTGTTTATGCCAGTACCATACTGTCTGGACAATTAATTAACTCTTGGTAATGCAGCTTGAAATCCAGAATTGTGATACCTCCAGCTTTGGTTTTCTTTTTCAATATTCCCCTGGCTACTTGGGGTCTTTCTAGTTCCTTACATATTTTAGAATTGTTTGCTCCTGCTCTGTGAAAAATGTTTATGTATGTTGATATGAATTGCGTTGAATGTGTGGATTGCTTTGAGTACATGAGCATTTTAACAATATTTGTTTTTTCAATCTATGAGCATGGAATGTTTCTCTATTTCTTGTCTTCCTTAATTTCTTTCATACGTGTTCTGTAGCTTTCATAATACAGATCTTTTAACTCTTTTGTTAGGTTTATTTCTAGGTATCATATGGTTTTTGGTGCAATTGTAAGTGGGACTGATTCTTTGATTTCTCTTTCTGCTGCTTCTTTGTTAGTGTTTAGAAATGCAAAAGACTTTTGTGTGTTGGTATCTTGTGAATTTGCTGAATTCCTGTGTCAGTTTCAGCAAATTTTTGGTAGAGTTTTTTAGGTTTTTTAAATAAAGTATCATGGTATCTGAGAATTGTAAAAATTTGACTTCTTCTTTACCCATTTGTATGTCTTTTATTTCTTTCTGCTGTCTGATTGTTGAAGTTAGGACTTCCAGTACTATGTTGAATAATAGGTGAGACGGATATACCTGGTCTTTCCTGACCTTAGAGGAAAATCTCTGTTTTTCCCCTTGATGATGATATTAGTTATGGATCTTTCATATGTAACCTTTATGATGTTGAGGTATACTCCCTCCATCCCTACATATGGAGGGTTTTTATCAAGAAAGGATGTTGTATTTTATCAAAGATTTTTTTTTCTGCATCTATTGAGATGATCATCTGTTCTCATCCTTTCTTTTATTAATGTGGTATACCACACTGATTGATTTGCAGATATTGAACCATACTTACAGCCTAGGAATAAATATCACTTGGTTGTGGTGAATCATCCTTTTAATGTACTGTAGGATACTATTAGCTAGTATTTTGGTGAGAAATTTTGCACATATGTTCATCAGGGTATTGGTCTGTAATTCTCCCTTTTAGTGGGGTGTTTGTTTAGTTTTGGGATCAAGGTGATGATGGCTTCATAGAATGAGTTTGGAAGTTTTCATTCCATTTCCATTTTTTGGAACAATTTAAGAAAAAAAGATATTAATTCTTCTTTACATGTTTGTTAGATTTCCCCTGGGAAGCAATCCTGCCCTGGCTCTTATTTGTTGGGAGATGTTTTATTACTGCTTCAATTTTGTTACTGGTTATTGCTCTATTCAGATTTTCTATTTTTCCTGTTTCAGTTTTGGTACTTCATATGTTTCTAGGAATTTATCTATTTCTTCCAGGTTGCCTAATTTGTTAGCATATTGTTGGTCATAATAAGTTTTTAAGATTGTTTACATTTCCTCAATGTTGGTCATGATTTCTCCTCTTTCATTCACGATTTTATTAATTTGTATCCTTTCTCTTTTCTTTTTGGTAAGTCTGGCTAGGGGTTTATTGATCTTATTAATTCTAAAGTTCTTTTTTTTTTTTTTAATTTTATTTATTTATTTGAAAGACGGAGATCACAAGTAGGCAGAGAGGCAGGCAGAGAGAGAGAGAGAGGGAAGCAGGCTTCCCGCGGAGCAGGGAGCCCGATGCGGGGCTCGATCCCAGGACCCTGAGATCACAACCCGAGCCAAAGGCAGCAGCCCAAACCACTGAGCCACCCAGGCGCCCCTTATTAATTCTTTCAAAGATCCAGCTTCTGTTTCATTTATCTGTTCTACTGTTCTGATTTCTACATTATTGATTTCTGCTCTAATCTTTATTATTTCTCTTCTTCTGTTTGCTTTACGCTTTATTAGCTTTTTTTTTCTCCGGCTGCTTTTTCTCCTTTAAGTGTAGATTAGCTTGCCTGTTGGAGACTTTTCTAATTTTGAGAAAGGCTTACAGTGCTATGAACTTCCCTCTTAGGACTAACTTTGCTGTATCCCAAAGGTTTAGAACAGTTGTGTTTTCATTTTCATTTGTTTCCATGAATTTTTTTAGTTCTTCTTTAATTTCCTGGTTGACCCATTCGTACAAAGACAGTCTTTGGTTTAAAATCCAATTTGTCTGATGTGAGGATAGATACTTCAGTTTTCATCCACTGGCAGGATAAATGGTCCTCCATCCCTTCATTTTCAAACTGGAGGTGTCTTTATGTTCAGAATGTGTCTCTTATAAACAGCTTATGGATGAGTCTTGCTTTTTTATTTTTTTTTAAATCTAATCTGAAACCCTGTGTCTTTTGATTGGCTCACTTAGCCTATTTCCCTTCAGAATGACTATTGACAGATTGGATTTAGTGCCATTGTAGTACCTGTAAAGTCCTTCTTTCTGTAGATTGTCTTTCTTTCCTCTTTAGTATTTCTTACAGGGTTGGTTTAGTGATCACAAATTCTGTTAGTTTCCTGTTTGTCCAGGAAGCTTTTTATTTCTCCTTTCATTCTGAATGATAGCCTTGCTGAACAAAGTATTCTTGGCTGCATGTTTTTTTTTTTCTCATTTATCCTGCTTAATATGTATCATGCCAGGCCTTTCTGGCCTGCCAGGTCTCTGTGGATAGCTCTGATGCCAGTCTATTATCTACCATTGTAGGTTAAGAAGTTCTTGCCTTGAGCTGCTTTCAGGATTTTCTCTTTACCTCTGAATTTGCATGCTTCACTATTATACATTAGGGTTGGTCTATTTTTATTGATTTTGGGGACCATTCCTTCCATGTCTTGGACTTGAATGCTCATTTACTTCCCCAGATTAGGAACGTTCTCAAACATGATTTGCTCAAATACACCTTCTGTCTCCTTTTTCTTCCTTTGGAACTGCAATAATTCTAATATGGTTTTACTTTATGGTATTGCTGCTTTCCCAAAGCCTCCCTTCTTGTTCCATTTGTAGTTTTTCCTCTCTTTTCCTCAGGTCCCTTTCTTTCCATCATCATGTCTTCTACATCACTGATTCTCTTTTCTGCCTCATTTACCCTAGCTATTACAGAAACCAGTTTAGACTTAATATCAGTTAAAATATTTTAAATTTTGGCCTGATTAGATTTTATTTCTGTATTAAGAGATTCTCTAGCATTTTTTATGTTTTTTTCTTTCAAGCCCAGCCAGTAACTTTATAATCATTATCATGAATTCCAGCTCTGACATTTTATTTATATCCATATCAGTTAGATCTTTGGCTGACAGTATTATCTCTGGTTCTTTCCTTTGTTGTGAATTCCTCCCTCCTGTCATTTTCCCCAGAAAAGAATGGATGAATGGGAGAACAAAATCACAACTATCAGCTACAACCCAAGTGAAATACATAGTAGGGAAATCTGAAGAGGTCAGAAATTGAAAGATAAAAGAAAAAGAAAAAAAAAGGTGGGGGAAGGAAAGAATATAATCCACCATGTGAACAAATAATGGTTGATCCAAATAACAGGTTGATCCTGTTTGTATTTTGCTCTACTTGTTAGAAACGCTAAATCTTAAAATTGTAAAGAAAGTAAAACTTACGTATACACAAAAGAAAATTCAATACAGTGAATGGAAGCCAGTATTGAAGAATATAACTATAAAATGTAAATGTAAAAATGAAAGTTAAAAAAAGACTTAAAAGTTTCTAAACAACAAAGGAAACAGTCAACAAAACTAAAAGGCAACCCATAGAATGGGAGAAGATATTTACAAATGACATTACAGATAAAGGGCTAGTGTCCAATGTCTATAAAGAACTTCTCAAACTCAACACCCAAAAAACAAATAATCTAATCAAGAAATGGTCAGAAGACATGGACAGACATTTCTCTAAAGAAGACATACAAATGGCCAATGGACACATGAAAAAGTACTCCACATTACTTGTCATCAGATAAATACAAATCAAAACCCACAATGAGACACCACCTTACACTAGTCAGAATGGCTAAATATAACAGGACAGGAAACAATAAATCTTGGTGAGGATGTGGAGATAGGGGAACCTGCTCACACTGTTGGTGGGAATGCAAGCTGATACAGCCACTCTGGAAAACACTACGGTAGTTTCTCTGGAAGTTAAAAATAGAACTATCTTATGATCCAACAATGCACTACAAATATTGACCACCAAGATACAAATGTAGTGACCTGAAGGGTCAATTTGTAGTGATACAGATTGTGGTGATCGCAATATTCATACCAGCAATGTCCACAATAACCAAACTGTGTAAAGAGCTGAGATGTCCATCAATTGATGAATCAACAAAGAAGAGGTACCATACATACACACAGGAATATTACTTAGCCATCAGAAAGGATGAAATCTTACCATTTACACTGACATGGCTTGAACTTGAAGGAAATAAGTCAATCAGAGAAACACAATTATCATATGGTTTTGTATATGGAATATAAGAAATAGTTCAGAGGATCATAGGGAAAGGAGGTATAACTGAAAGGGAAGTCATCAGAGAAGGAGAAAAACCATGAGATACTCTAAACTACAGGAAACAAACTGAGAGTTGCTGTAGGGAAATTGAGAGGGGGGAAATGGAGTAATTGGTTAATGGGGATTAAGGAGGGCACATGATGTGATGAGCGGTGGGTGTTACAGCGGTGGGTGTTACAGGCAACTGATGAATTATTTAACACTACATCTGAAATGTAGTGTTATATATTATGATGTGTTATATATTGGCTAATTGAATTTAATTTAAAAAATTATGTATTCCACTGCTTTAGGATGAAATGCTCTTGATATATCTGTTAAATCCATCTGGTCAAGGCTGGCATACAAAGCTTCTTTTCCCTTGTTGATCTTCGGCTAGATTATTTGTCTGTTGCTGAATAGGGTGTTAAGATCCCCTATTATTATTGTATTATTATCAATGGGTTTCTTTAAGCTTGTTGTTAATTGATTTATATATTTGTGTGTTCCCAAGGTACAGGCACAAATATTGACAATTACTAAATCTTCCTGTTGGATTGATCCCTGTATTATAATATAGTGTCTTTCTTCATCTCTTATTGCAGTCTTTGGTTTAAAATCTAATTTGTCTGATGTAAGGATGGGTACTCCAGCTTTGTTTTGATATCCATCAGTATGGTAGATGATTCTCCTTTCTTGCACCTTCAATCTGGAGGTGACTTTGGATCTAAAATAAATCTCTTGTAAGGAGCATATTGACAGATCTTATTTTTTACTCATTCTGATACCCTATGTCTTTTGATTGGAACCTTTAGCCTATTTACATTTGGAGTAATTATTGAAAGATACGAATTTAGTGCCATTGTATTAAATGCAAAGTTACACTTCCTGTAGATTGTCTCTGTGCCCTCTTTCTCTTACTTTGTTGTCTCTGCTCAATTGATCCCCTTGAATATTTCTTGCAGTGTGCTTTAGTGTTTATAAATTCCTTTAGTTTTTGTTTGTCTTGGAACTTCTTTCTCTCCTTCTATTCTGAATTACAGCTTTGCTGGATAAAGTATTCTTGGATGCATATTTTTCCCATCTAGCATGTTGCGTATATCCTTTCTGGCCTGCCAGGTCTGTGTGGAGAGATATAATGCCAGCCTTACATGTATATTTTTGTACGTTAAGGACTTCTTATCCTAAACTGTTTTCAGAATTTTCTCTTTATTATTGTAATTTTCAAATTTCACTATAATATGTTGTAGTGTTGACCTATTTGTGTTGATTTTGATGGGTGTTTTCTGTGTCCCTTGTGTTGAATGCCTATTTCCTTCCCCAGATTAGGGAAATTCTCAGCTGTAATTTATTCAAAGTAATCCTTTTGTCCCTTTCCACATTCTTCTTCTGGGACTCCTATAATGGGGATATTCCACTTCAGGGAATTGCTGAGTTCCCTAAGTCTACTTTTCTATTTATCTTTCCCTTTCTTTTCAACTTCCTTATTTTCCATAATTTTATCTTCTACATCACTGATTCATTCCTATGCTTTGCTCATCCCTTTTTTATAACCTCCACTTGGGCCTCATCTTGGTTGCAGCATTTTTTAAAAGATTTTATTTATTTATTTGACAGACAGAGATCACAAGTAGGCAGAAAGGCAAGCAGAGAGGAAGGAAGGGAAGAAGGCTCCATGCCGAGAAGAGAGCCTGATGTGGGGCTCGATCCCAGGACCCTGGGATCATGACCTGAGCCAAAGGCAGAAGCTTTAACCCACTGAGCCACCCAGGTGCTCCTGGTTGCAGCATTTTTAATTTCAACATGACTAGCTTTTAGTTCTTTTATCTCTATAGTAAGGGATTCTTTAGTGTCTTCTATTCTTTTTTCAAGCCCAGCTAGTATCCTTATAATTGTTTTAAATTCTATTTGAGATATCTTACTTATATCAGTATTGATTAAAACCCTGACTACAAGTAGTAACTCTTGTTATTTCTGTTGGGGTGAATTTCTCCTTCTTGCCATCTTGTCCAGAAAGGAAAGGAAGAGATAAAAAAAGAAGGAAACAACAAAGCAACTATAACACCAACTGCAAAAACAAACAAAAACTAGATCCTAGGTGTGTTTTGGTCTGCTTGTTAAAAGAAACTAGATCACAAAATAAGAAAGCAAGAACACATACACACACACACACAAATATATATATATATATATATATATATATATATATATATATATACACACACACACATACGCACAAAGGAAAGAAACAAATAAAATACACAAAAACTATATATAAAGGCAAAAATTTTAAAAGAACTTCAAAAAGAAGAAAATTACTGAAAGACAATAATAAAAACATGGACAATAAAAGTATAAAGGATGTTAGGTATTATTTTCCCCTAGAGATGAAACTTTGCAGTTCTCTGTGATCAGTAAACTTGGTGTGAGCAATTTGTGCTGGTCTTCTGGGGGAGGAGCTTGTTGCACTCATTCTTAGGAAGACCTGCCCTAATGGAAAGCCTCTAGTATTCAGGGAGGCAGGGCTTGGTCTAAGAGGGTCTGGACTCCATTAAGGATGTTGTTTTGCTCCCTGAAGGATTTCATCACTGATAGGTGAGATGAATAGGGAAGTGCCCTCTCTCTAGCCCCAGAGCTGAGAATTCTTGCCCCCCACTCTTCAGTGAGACCTCACAGAAAAGCAATCAAACACTTTTGTCTCTTCAGTTTATGTCAGAACCCTATGTTCATCCTGCCTTTTTCTGTGCCTTTTTAGACCAGGCACACAGCTAAGTTTCAAAACTCCAAATTTTAGGGATTCCCATGGCAAAGACCCTTGCTTTTCCTCTTGGGGAAGGTTTCACTATACTTCCACCTTTAGTTGGATCGGTCCCAGGAAAGCAGTCATATGACTGCACAGGAGTTGACAATTTGTGTCAAAACAGAGCAGAAAGCCAGCAGTAGACTCTTTGTTCTCAGCCAAGTTTCACACTTCCATGTGTGGGAACCCTGCTGCAGTTAGGAGCCACCCATTCTTCTTATAACCCATGGGACTCTCAGATCATGGTGTCACACCAAAGATTGTGCCCCACTTTGCCAGGCATGTCCCATTATGCCCCACCTTTAAGCCAGGCATGTCTCCCACTGTACCAGAATTCTAAAAGTTCTAATTGTGGGAGATGGCTAGCAAGATGTCAGAGGAGTAGGAAACCTGTTTCATCTGGTTCCAGGAATTCAGCTGGATAGTTATCAAGCCATTCTGAATACCTATGAACTCAACAGGAGATCGAAGAAAAGAATAACAGCAACTCTATGAACAAAAAACTGACCTCTTTCTGTAAAGTAGAATGTGTGGAGAAGTGAATCTGAGGTGATATATGGGAAGATAGACCACAGGGGGAGGGAGCCTCCGTCAGCTGGCTACCAGCAAGTGATAGAGCAGCAGAGCACAAAATTGGAATATTTAGAATTCTGCTCCAGTGAGGGATGTTGCTCCAGTGGCTAAGCATGGGGTGAAACCCTCATTAGGATGGTGTGGTCTCAGGACCTTCAGGGTCACCGAAAGACAAAGTGCTGGAGTGTGACAGAGCTCCCAGGTAGCAGAGTAGGGAAGTTGGGGGCAAGGAATGAACCAAGGAATGGGCTCTCAGCTTGGGATTGTCATAACCGTGATCCATGGCACAGCGTTTGAGAGGGGATCAAAAAAGCAGCAGACCCAGGAAGATTACCCTTCTTCCTCCAGGAGGAGTGGCATGGAAGCATGCTGCAGGAATCTGCTGCATTTGGAGACTCCAAGCGGGGTCATGTGCCAGAGACAGAAATACTCAGTCACAGGCCAGGTGAGCAGAGTGCCGGCAGAGACCAGGGAGACAGTAGTGATTGAATGCTTTTCTCTGGGAGAGCTCACTAAGGTTTGGGGCACTGAGCTCTCGGGCTCTTCGAGGGCCAGAGATTGGGAGATTGCCATTTTCATTCTCATCCTCTAAAGTTGTATGGAAAGCCTTCACGGAACAAAAGCTACTGAGAGGAAACAGGAGATATTACTTAACCTGGCCGCTGACGGAAGGTGGTGCAATTCTGCCTGGGGAAAAGACATTTGAGAATCACTGCAACAAGCCCAGCCTCCAGAAGATCAGCAAGAACATCCAGCCAAGACCAAGTTTACCAATCAATGAGAAATGCAAAAGTTCTGTGCTAGGTCAGTACAACACATAGAATTCATGGCTTTTCCCCTCATGGTTCTTTAGTCTTTTGAAGTTGATTTTTAAATTTTTCTTTTATTTTTTTCTTTGTCTATTTCTTTTTTTTTTTTATTTTCTTCTTTCCTTTTTCTTTTTTTTTAAAGATTTTTTATTTATTTATTTATTTGACAGAGAGAGATCACAAGTAGGCAGAGAGGCAGGCAGAGAGAGAGAGGAGGAAGCAGGTTCCCTGCTGAGCACAGAGCCTGATGTGGGACTCGATCCCAGGACCCTGAGATCATGACCTGAGCTGAAGGCAGTGGCTTAACCCATTGAGCCACCCACGCACCCTCTTCTTTCCTTTTTCAACCAACTTCTTATCTTATCAATTCCTTTTTAGAAGTCTTTTTAATTTTCATTTTTGCCATCATATTCTATCCCTTCACTGTACTTAACCTTATTTGTGTGTGTGTGTGTGTGTGTGTGTGTATGTGTGTATGTATGTATGTATATATATACACACACATATATATATATATATATGTTTTTGTTTCCTTAAAATTTTGGGATGCAGTTTCTCATTATAGACCAAAATATACTCTAACTCTCATGTATGGCTTTGTTCCATTTACCTGCCTGATCACATTCTCTCCTTTCTTTTTTCTTTTTTAAAAAATTTTTCTTCTTTGTTCTTTAACCAACTTATTTTATCAATAATTTTTAAAAATTTTTTTAATTTTCATTTTTAAGTCATACTCAATCCCTTTATTGTATTTACCCTCATTTTAATATATTTATAACTTTCTTTCTTTACTTTCTTCTAACAGACCAAAATACACCCAAAATCTGGTGTGTGGCTCTGTTCTAGTCACCAGCCTTATCATATTCTTACCCAATCCCCCAGTTTTGGGTCTCTTCTGATTTGTTCAGTGTATAATTTACTGGGGATGTTGTTACATTTTTAGCATTTGTTCTTTCACTCACCTGTTCTCCTCTGGACAAAATGACAAAACAGAAAAACTCACCACAAAAAGAAAGAAAGAAAGAAAGAACGAACGAACAAGAGGCACTACCAACTGCCAGGGACTTAATCAACATGGACATTAGTGAAATGTCAGAAGTAATGTTCAGAATGATGATTATAAAGATACTAACTGGGCTTGAAAAAAGCATAGAAGGTACTAAAGAATCCTTTTCTGGAGAAATAAAATCTAACCAAGTCAAAATCAAGAAGGCTATTAATGAGGTGCAATAAAAAAAAAAATGAAAGCTCTAACTGCTGGGATAAATGAAGCGGAAGAGAGAGTTAGTGATATAGAAGACCAAATGATGGAGAATAAAGAAGCTGAGAAAGAGAGAGACTAACAACTACTGGATCATGAGGGGAGAATTGGAGGAATAAGTTACACCATAAAGCAAAACAGTATTAGAATAATTGGGATCCCAGAAGAAGAAGATAGAGAGAGGGGACAGAAGGTATATTGGAGCAAATTATAGCAGAGAACTTCCCTAATTTGGGGATGGAAACAGATAACCAAATCCAGGAGTTACAGAGAACACTCCCTCAAAATCAATAAAATCAATAAAAATGGGTCAACAACCCATTTTTTACTTTAAGAGTAAAACTTGCAAATCTCAGAAACAAAGAGAAAATCCTGAAAGCAACTTGGGACAAGAGATCTATAATATACAATGGTAGAAATATTAGATTGGCAGCACACCTATACACAGAGACCTGGCAGACCAGAAAGGACTGGCATGATATAATCAGAGCACTAAATGAGGAAACTATGCAGCTGAGAATTCTATATTCAGCTAGGTTGTCACTGAAAACAGAAGGAGAGATAAAAAGCTTCCAGGACAAACAAAAACTAAAAGAATTTGTGATCACCAAACCAGCCCTACAAGAAATATTGAAAAGGATCCTCTAAGCTAAGAGAGAGCCTAAAAGTAACATAGACCAGAAAGGAACAGAGACAATATAACTATCACCTTACAGGGAATACAATGGCATTAAATTCATATCTTTCAGTAGCTACACTGGATGTAAATGGGCTAAATGCCCCAATCAAAAGACACAGTGTATCAGATTGCATAAAAAACAAGACCCATCTATATGCTGTCTGCAAGAGACTTATTTTAGACCCAAAGACACATCCAGATTTAAAGTGAGGGGGTGGAAAACATTTACCATGCTATTGGACATCAAAAGACAGTTGCGGTGGCAATCCTTATATCAGACAAATTAGATTTTAAGTCAAAGGCTGTAATAAGAGATGAGGAAGGACACTATGTCATACTTAAAGTGTGTATCCAAAAAGAAGGTCTAACAATTATAAATATTTATATCCCTAACATGGAGACAGACAATTATATAAGCCAATTATTATCAAAATCAAAGAAACACATCAACAAAAATACAGTAATAGCAGGAGACTTTAACATTCCCCTTACTGAAATGGACAGATCATCTAAGAAAAGAGAAAGGGAATAAGAGTTTTAAATGACACACTCAACCAGATGGACTTCACGAATATATTTGAACACCCATCCCAAAGCAATAGAATACATGTTAATCTCTAGTACATATAGAACATTCTCCAGAATAGATCGTATCCTGGGTCACAAATCAGGTCTCAACTGGTACCAAAAGGTTGGGATCATTCCTTCATATTTTCAGACCACAATGCTTTGAAACTCAAAACCAATCAGAAGTGGAAAGTTGGACAGAAGTCAAATACATGGAGGCTAAAGAACATCCTACTAATAAATGAATGGGTTAACCAGGAAATTAAAGAATAATTTTTAAAATTCATAGAAACAAATGAAAATGAAAACACAACTGTTCCAAATCTTTGGGATACAGCAAAGGTGGTCCTAAGAGGGAAGTATATAGCAATACAAACATTTCTCAAGAAACAAGAAAAGTCTCAAACACACAACTTAAGCTTTCACCCAAAGGAGATGGAGAAAGAACATCAAATAAAGCCTAAACCCAGAAGAAGAGAAATAATAAAGATCAGAGCAGAAATCAATGAAATAGAAACAAAAAGAACAGTAGAAATAATCAACAAAACAAGGAGCTGTTTTTTTGGAAGAATTAATAAGATTGATAAAGCCTTTGCCAGACTTATCAAAAAAAGAGAGAGAGTGGGGCGCCTGGGTGGCTCAGTGGGTTAAGCCTCTACCTTCGGCTCGGGTCATGATCCCAGGGGCCTGGGATCGAGTCCCGCATGGGGCTCTCTGCTCAGCAGGGAGCCTGCTTCTCCTCATCTCTCTCTCTGTCTGTCTCTCTGCCTATTTGTGATCTCTCTCTCTGTCAAATAAATAAATAAAATCTTTAAAAAGAGAGAGAGAGAGAGAGAGAGAGAGAGAGAAAGGACCCAAATTAATAAAATCATGAATGAAAGAGGAGAAACCGCAACTAACACCAAAGAAATACAAATAATTGTAAGAACATATTACGAGCAACTATACTCCAGCAAATTTGACAATCTGAAGAAATGGAAGCATTCATAGAGTCAGATAAACTATTAAAACTGACCCAGGAAGAAATAGAAAATCTGAACAGACCCATAGCCAGCAAGGAAATTGAAGCAATAATCAAAAATCTCCCAACAAACAGGAGCCAAGGCCAGACGGCTTCCCAGGGGAATTCTACCAAGCATTTGAAGAATTAATACCTATATTTTTCTGAACTGTTCCAAAAAATATAAATGGAAGGAAAATTTCCAAACTAGTTCCATGAGGCTACTACCTTGATCCCAAAACCAGACAAAGACCCCACCAAAAAGGAGAATTACAGAACAATAACCTTGATGAACATGGATACAAAAATTCTCACTAAAATAGTGTCCAGGAGGATCCAACAGTGTATTCAAAGGATGATTCACCACAACCAAGTGGGATTTATTCCTGGGAGGCAAGGTTGGCTCAACATCTGCAAGTCAATGTGATACAATACATTCATAAAATTAAGAAAGAACAAGAACCATATGATACTCTCAATAAATGCTGCAAAAGCATTTGACAAAGTATAGCATACTTTCTTGACCAAAACTCTTCACAGTGTATGGATAGAGGATACATATCTCAATATCCATGTATGGAAAACCCACAGGGAGTATCCCTGTCAATGAGGAATACCTGAGAGCTTTTCCCCTGAGATCAAGAACATGGCAGGGCTGTCCACTATCACCACTGCTATTCAACATAGTTCTAGAAGTCCTAGCCTCAGCAAACAGACAAGAAGAAGAAATAAAAGGCATCCAAATAAAAAATGAAGAAGTCAAACTCTCACTCTTTGCAGATATGATACTTTCTGTGGAAAACCCAAAAGACTCCACTCCAAAACTGCTAGAACTCATATAGGAATTCAGTAAAATGTCAGGATATAAAATCAATTCAGAGAAATCAGTTGCATTTCTATACACCAACAGCAAAACAGAAGAAAAAGAAATTAAGGAGTCAATCTCATTTACAATTGCACCCAAAACCATAAGATACCTAGGAATAAATCTAACCAAAGAGGCAAAGAATCTGTGCTCAGAAAGCTATAGAATACTCATGAAAGAAATAGAGGAAGACACAAAGAAATAGAGAAAATAGTTCCATGTTCATGGATTATAAGAACAAATATCGTGAAAATGTCTATGCTACTTAGAGCAATCTACATACTTAATGTAATCCCTATCAAAATACCATCAACTTTTTTTTTCACATAAATGGAAGAAATAATCCTAAAATTTGTACGGAAACAGAAAACACCCCTAAAAGTCAGAGGAATGTTGAAAAAGAAAACCAAAGCTGGTGGCATCGCAACTCCAGACTCCAAGCTACTACAATGTTGTGATCATCAAAATATTATGGTACTGGCACAAAAACAGACACATAGATCAATGGAAGAGAATAGAAAGCCCAGAAATAGACACTCAACTCTATGATCAACTAATCTTTGACAAACCAGGAAAAAATGTCCAAAGGAAAAAAGACAGTCTCTTTGACAAATGGAGTTGGGAAAATTTGGACATCCCCATGCAGAAGAATGAAACTGGACCATTTCTTTACACCTACAAAAAAATAGACTCAAAATGGTTGAAAGACCTCAATGTGAGACAGGAATCTTTCAAAATCCTTATGCAGAGCACAGGCAACAATTCTTCAACCTCAGCCACAGCAACTTCTTCCTAGACACACCCAAAGGCAGGGGAAGCAAGGGCAAAAACAAACTATTGGGACTTCAACAAGATCAAAAGCTTTTGCACAGCAAAGGAAACAGTCAACAAAATCAAAAGACAACTGACAGAATGGGAGAAGATATTCACAAATGACATATCAGATCATTATCTGATCTGATATCCAAAATTTATAAAGAATTTATCAAACCCAACACCCAAGGAACAAATAATCCAATCAAGGAATGGGCAGAAGACATTACATTTCTGCAAAGAAGACATTCAAATGGCCAACAGACATCTGAAAACGTGCTTAATATCACTCGGCATCAGAGAAATACAAATCAAAACCACAACAAGATACCACATTACACCAATAAGAATGGCTAAAATTAACAAGTCAGGAAATGACAGGTGTTGGCAAGGATGTGGAGAAAGGGATCCCTCTTACACTGTTGGTGGGAATGCAAGCTGGTTCAGCCATTCTGGAAAAAAGTGGAGGTTCCTCAAAAAGTTG
Organism: Mustela nivalis; assembly: GCF_964662115.1. NCBI lineage: Eukaryota > Metazoa > Chordata > Mammalia > Carnivora > Mustelidae > Mustela > Mustela nivalis. The sequence goes on from NC_139025.1 coordinate 123,002,843, forward strand.
AAAATAAACCTACCCTATGACTCAGCAATTGCAGTACTGGGTATTTACCACAAAAAAAAAAATATATATATATAGTGATCCAAAGGAGCACCTGCACCCCAATGTTTATAGCAGCAATGTCCACAATAGCCAACCTATGGAAAGAATCTAGATGCCCATGTACAGATGAATGTTTAAAGAAGTAGTGGTATGTACATATAATGGAATATTATGCAGCCATCAAAAATGAAATCTTGTCATTTGCAATGAATGACATGGCTGAACTAGAGGGTATTATCCTAAGTGAAATAAGTCAATAAGAGAAAGACAATTATCATACATTCTCACTGATATGTGGAACTGAGAAACAGTGGAGAGGATCATGGGGGAAGGGAGGAAAAAATGGGACAAGATGGAGCCAGAGAGGGAGACAAACCATAGGAGACTCTTAATCTCAGAAAAAAAAAAATTAAGGGTTGTTGGAGGGTGAGGGGGTGGAAGGGATGGAGTGGCTGGGTGATGGACTTTGGGAAGGCTATGTCCTATGGTGAGAGCTGTGAACTGTGTAAGAGTGATGAATCACAGACCTGTATCCCTGAAACAATTAATACATTATATGTAAATAAAATAAATAAAGTTCTAAATTTGTGTTCTTCTGCCTATAATGCTCTGTGGTGATGCCCTTAAGCAGGCTCCTTCCTGGCAACAATATCCTCAGCTATATAATACTGGAATCAAATCTCTGTACCTCCTACCTTCCAAACAGTGATCACTATTCTACTTGTATACTTGAAGTATTTGTTTTCTCAGATGTCCACAATTGATTTCTCAGGTGTTCAGAATGGTTTGATAACTACCTAGTTATATTTGAGGGTAAGACAAACTTAGGGTTCCCCTACTCCTCTGCCATCTTAACTGTTCTCCAAGAGTTCTTTTAAAGTTGATTTTTATTGTTTCTGCCAGTGTGTTCATCACTTGTATGGAGAGGCGTATTTATGGAGCTCTTCACTCTACCATTCCAATTGTAAGCTTTTAATTACAGTTAATTATTGAGAGAATGGACCCACAGAAAGAATGCATTATACTTAATAAGCATTTGTTCAGCAGCTCATATTTCCTGGGCACTGGGCTAGGTCATAGAGATCTAAATATGGGAAAGAAATAGGACTTACTCTCAAAACCTCAACACTCACAAAGGAAATTAACACCTGGATAGTAATAAGTGAACTGAGAAAGAAATTAAGACTTTCCTTAAGGATTAAATGAGGGAGTCTAATCAGGGATTTAAGTGAAGGGGCTGACACAGCCATTTCCATCTACATTTTTTCCCAGCCAGAGAATAGCTATAGGAACATTGTGAGACTATATATATGTTGCTACTTGCCAAGTTTTTGTATTTTTGTTTTATTCCTCTTTATTTATATATCTGGTAAACAAAATTCTTAAAATAAAAAAGTCTGCAATATGCCTGGTCAGAGCTGTAGAAAAAGACCAGTAGATGCAGAAAAAGAAACGTATTCCATTACTAGACTTAGGGGAAACAGAAACCTCAAGAATAAATAGTAGGTGTTAGCAGCTGTAAAGATAGAAAGAGGGGAAAATAATGAGCTGGATGTCCCAGGTGTCTTCAGTAGAAAATGGTGCTTAGGGATAACACCAGAGTTTGGCCCAGGGGCATAAGGGGAAAAGGGGTTTTGTTGTTTCCTAATTCAGAAGCACATGTGTCATTTTAAATTGATTTCACTTTCACAATTCAATATTGTAAAAAGGTACAGATATCTTTCTAACAATTTGACTGAAATATTTCATCATCTCAAAAAGACCAGGAAAATTTTCCTCTGTACAAATTACATTAGGAGCATTGGAAAAATGTGTCAAAGCCATTTTAATTTAATAAACATCATCTGACAATAATATAAGTTCTTTGAGTCTCTTAAGATTTCCCAGAAAAAAACTGATTTCTTTCGAAATGGAAACCAGTTCCCCGAACTATGATCTTGTTCATACCTGGAGGCTGTACTGTAGAGTAAAACCCCATTTGTTATATTTAACTAAATAACACAAGCTGAATTAGCGAAGTCCTTAATTTATGTAATTTTAAAAATATATATGGTTTTGTGCATTTCTAGTACCCTCCAGGTTTATCAGGATTTGCCTCTTCCTTCACTCAATTTTTCCTTTAAGCAAAATTCACTGCAGAGTAGGCTAAGTGATGCCATGGTGACAAACAATACCCCAAATCTTCATGATTCACACAAAGGATCCTGCTCATTTATATCACTCACAACAATGTGCTTTCCTAGATCTGCAGGGACTCTGCTCTGAGCTGTCATCATTCCCACCCTGGAATGTGGGCTGATCAAACAGCCACCATCTGAAACATCATCAGTAACTGTAACAGAGGAAGGAGTAAGAAGCAAAAATCCTCCTGGCTCTCAATACTTCCACATGTAGGTGACACTCATTTCTGCTTGTGTTTTGTTAGCCAGGTGAGTCACATGGGTAAGCTGAATTTCAAACAGGCTCTGGGTGTTGGAGAACAATAGTAGAGCCAGCCCACCACACAGGGCTTCTCACACAGTTTATCCTGTGCCTCTCACAGGACAGCTGCACAACTACTGCCTGCTAGTCTTGGTTTTCCCTACATAGGTTTACAGTTTAGGGAAAATACAAACAAAAGACCCCGCTATATTGAGATTCCCTGACATACTTGGGTGGGCAGAACCACAGGAAAATGCCACCATGACAGGTGGCCCAGTCCAGGAAGCTTCTTTGTCACCATGGGCCTAAGACTATCTTCCTTGCCTAAGACACTAAGTAGTTCCATCTGGGGAAACCTGTTCCACTCCCTGAGGAAGAACTAAAAGGGAGTGGAAACCCCAACACCAGTAGATAAGTCAAGAAGACCTAAATCAAGGCTCTGAAATAAAACTGATTTGAAACCACAGCCTGGAAAAAGTAAGCCAGGACCTATCTATTAAACCTAAACAGGGTAACTGCCTGTTAAAATTAAAGTTTAAATAAGACTTTGAATCCCCTAACACAATAGAAAAAAAGTCAAATTACAAAATCTCATCAAAGAAATTACAATTACAATGACAAAACTCATCAAAGAAATATAAATTACAAAAAACTCAATTAGAAATTAAAGAACTGAAAAATACAATAGCAATTAAAAAAAAAAAAACACCTCACTGGTTGGGTTCAATAATATAATGGTGATGACAGAATGACAGAGGACAGAATCACTAAATTTGAGGATATAATTTGCACAGTTTGGACAGGTGATCTAAACAACAGAGAGAAATGACTTTAAAAAATAAACAGAGACTAAGAGACCTAAAAGACTGAAAAAAAATCCAACATTTCTGTCCTTGGAGCCCTAGAAAGAGAATAGAATGGGGTTCAATGAGTACTTGAAGAGGAAATAACTAAAAACTTCCCAAATTTGATGACACACACAAACCAAAAGAAATCTGTGCCAAAGACAAATTTTAAAATTCCTGAAAGGAGCTAGAGAAAAATGATACATTACCTATAGGAGGAAAATGTTCAATATTGCCCTCGACGCACAAGGATGACAAGAAGCCCCAGTTCAGATGCATCTTCTCTCTATTTCCGCCAAGTCTACATACTTATATACGCTTACATGACCAATCAGCGAGTAGGGTACAGGAGGGACCGAATCAGGCTGCGCACCTAAAGGAACAACTTTTGCTAGCAACCAATGCTGTTTACCTCCTCTTTGGGCATTCCGCTTAGTCTCACGAGGCAACTTTTCTTGGCAACTTGCCAGGCGCCATCTTTTAATGGCGGAGGCTGCCCTGGCCAGGGGCCTGCCTCCAGCAGTTCAAATGTCAATGGATTTCTCATCTAAAACCATGGGAACCAGAAGAAACTGACACACCATTTTCAAGAATTGAAAGGAAAATAAATCAACCATGAATATTATGATTGGGAACACTGATTTTAAGGAATAAAAAAGAAAAAAAAGAAAGACATTTTCAGATGAAAAACAATTAAATAATTTTTTGTCAGCGAATGTGCTGTTAAGGACTGCCAAAAGTAATTTGTCAAGTGAAAAACAATTGATAAAAGATGATATCTTGGAGCATCAGAAAAGAAGGGACAATAGAAATAACAGGAATGTGGGTACATACAATGGACTATCCTTTTCATGGGTTTCATAAATGTTTGATGATTAGAACAAAATTGTTAATACCATCTGGTATTCAAGCCAATGAAATTTAAAAGAGGAGAAAGTAAAGAGATCTAGGTAGAAGTGAATTCTACACTTAACACAAAGTAGTAAAGTGTCAATATTGGTAGACTGTAATGTCACATATTTATATTGTAATACCAAGAAAGACCATGAAATAAATAAATAGATAGATAGATAGATAGATAGATAACTATGCAAAGAAATTTACTCAAGAATGCTATAAATAAAGTAGAATCCGAAAAGTAGTTCAAATAACCCAAGGAAGGCAAAAAAATAGAAACAAAAGGGGGTGCCTGGGTGGCTCAGTGGGTTAAAGACCCTGCCTTCAACTCAGGTCATGATCCCAGGGTCCTGGAATCAAGCCCCACATCGGGCTCTCTGCTTGGCGGGGAGCCTGCTTCTTCTTTCTCTCTTTGCCTGCCTCTCTGCCTGCTTGTGATCTCTGTCTGTGAAATAAGTAAATAAAATCTTAAAAAAAAAAAAAAAGAAACAAAAGAACAAGAACCAGAGGAAATAAACAGAAAACTAATAAAAAGGCAGACTTAAGTGTCAACATATAATTTACCTTCAATATAAATGATTTAAATATAGCAATAAAAAGACATATTGGTGCATTAGATGAAAAAACATAACACTTTTAATGTTGTCTACAAAAGACTCACTTCAGTTATATCAATATAGGTAAGTTAAATGTGTAAGTTGTTCAAATGTTTCATGCATATCATGAAATGCTACTCAACAATTAAAAGGAACAATTCATGGAGATACACAATTACTTCAACGGATCTCAGAAGAGTTATGCTAAGTGAAAAAAAAATCATATATGTTATGTGCTATATGATTTCTTTTATATAACAGTTTTGAAATGACAACAGTTTAGAAATGGTAAACAAGATTGCCAGTGCTCAAGGGCAAGTATATAAATAGGAGTGGGGGAAGGTGGATATGGTTATAAAAGAGCAAAATTGGGGGGAGGGATGCACTGGTTCAATGGATGATAAAACTTTCAGTATTCTGACTGTGGTGGATAACACACAAATCTAAAATAAGGTCATATTGTATATAACTAAATACACACACATGCATGTCCATACACAAATAAGTATAAGTAAAACTGAGAAATGGAAAATATGCATTGTATCAATGTCAGTATCCTCATTGTTATACTATAAGTTCACAAAATATTACCACTGGGAAAAACTGGGAAAGTAAATACAGGATCTCTCTGTATTATTTCTTATAGTTACATGTGAATCTATAATTATATCAGTAAATTTTTCAATTAAAAATAACTTACATATTCAGAATTGTTTTAAAACATAAATGCATGAGGGCTCTTCATGACTCAGTTGGTTAAGCGATTGCCTTCAGCTTGGGTTATGATCCTGAAGTCCCAGGATAGAGTCTTACATTGGGCTCCCTGCTCAGCAAGGAGTCTACTTTTCCTTCTGACCCTCTTCCTCCTATTCTTTGTCTCCCAAATAAATAAATAAAATCCTGGAAAAAAAAGTACAGGTACACACACACACATATTAAAACTTGCAATCTTTCCTTACTAGTGAAATAGTATTTTCCTCTTAGAAGCTCATCTCCTCTTACATTGTCCCTGTCTTCTCCCCTCAGGCATCTACAAGATTTTGAACAAAGAGAAGCACTCCAGGAAACATTTCTGGCTCAAGCATCTTGGCCCCTGCTTTTGTCCTTGATTGTAGGTAGAGTGCTGATAAGGCTCTTTGGTTCTGAGTCAGCATGAGTTGGCTCATTATGAGCCTCAGTGTTAACACCACAGCACTGACTAAGCCCAAATTTGGAAAGCCAAGAAAAAAAGAAAGAACAGAAAAAGGAAAGCCAAGACAGCAGGGAGGCAGGATTGAGTAACAGGGATTTAAAGTCAATGCTTCACATGGCAACAGAGATACTTTTACAGGTCTTTCAGGGGCTGTTGTTTTCTTTCCTGGCAGCAAGAAACAACAGAAGGAATGGCAGTGCATCCAGTCACATTTCTGTGATTAATCATAACCTTCTATATCGAAAGGTAGGCAATAAAGCATATATATGCCTTTTAGGACATAAAAAAGGCACAACTTTCATCTTGGGCTACTTAAATCCTCCAGGACTCTAAAAGATTAAACCAGTGACTTGGTATATGTAACTACAGTGTGAGATTGTATTACTTGCAGGAGAGTGTAAGGACCTATTTAGCAAGAGGCTTTCATTGAAGTTAAACTGTCCCTGCTTCCCTACCCCCAGGGGATTCACTTAAAAACAAGTCCCAGAAAAAACAAACAAACAAACAAACAAACAAACAAACAAAAACAAGTCCCAGAAACCAGCTTCAGGTAACAAAAGCCCAGACACAAGGGTGGGTCAGGCCAGGTGAGACATCCGATCAATAGGGGGTTGCATGCTGTCTCCCTAGCTACCAAGGAGTAGGGAGCCCCCCCCCTTTGGGAGCCTTTTGGGTGCCAATCCCAATCAAGGTGTAATAGGCTGGTTCAAATGTCTACTAGGGTAAATTGTAACTCAATTGCTCACCTAGCATTACTGTGGAGTTTCCTGTGTGTGTTACAATCTCATTGGCCACCTGTGTGCGGCCAGGCCCGACCGCATGGCCTTTGCCCTTAAAAGCTAGTCTGTGAAACAGAGAAGGGTCGCCCTCTCTTGTAAGAGGTGCGTCCCCGAACGTTCGGTTAGATTCTTGATGCTTGGCATGAAATAAAGCTTTGCTTGACCTTTGATTTGAATCAGTCTTGCTCCTTTAATCATGGACCCATTATTGGGGCATAACAGAGTATTGGTATTATTAATCACCTTTATGATTTGTATAGTTTGTTAACATTAAGAGACATTATGGATATGGTTTATTCAATCCCAAGGCCTTAATTAGTGCAACATCTTCTCCTGCAGTGCAGATATTTGCATAAGGTAAGGGAGACCTGGGCATCCCAGGGAAGCTACTACTAGAAATATGAGCTTTTCTCAGGTAGCTCTGGTTAAAACTCTTCATTGATGTAGCAAAGAATGTTAGGGTTTGAAGGTGATAGTTAAGAAAGAATTCTTCAGACATCTTTGGCACAAAAAGGCGATTTTATTAAAACACAGGGACAAGACTGTGAGCAGAAAGAGCTGTACTGGGGTCATGAGGAGAGGCCCATTATATACTTCCAAGTTGGGAGGGGGTGGTTAGGGATAATGTAAGTCTCTAAGGAATTAGGAAGCAAGGTTTCTGGGACCTTGAGGGGGCTAGCTATTATTTGGAAATGTCACTTATTATCATCTAATAAAATCTTAGTCATGAGACCCTTCAGATGTATATCAGTGGGCCAGGCTTAGGGGATGATTGTCAACATGAATTTGAGGGGGAAAGATAAAGGAAATTTCTAAAGGAAGTTGTATATGTTAAAGTAGACTTACAGGGTCAGAGGTGGGGGGGTGTGGTCGGCTAGGATTGGCCTTTGCCCTTAGCAAAGTGTCAAGATGGAGGCAGTTGAGTACCTAGAGGAATGTCACTCTGCCTGTTTCAAACTTGTCAGTGGGCTCTAGGCCTGTTTCAAACTTGTCACTGGGCTCTAGGGAGTAAGTGAATTTAACAGTTTTTCTTCTGCCTTTACTTCCTACATCAATCATCACCTGTGAGGAAGGCAAAAGCAAGGAAGGGGAAAGGGGGAACATTACTGGCTCTTGAAATGGACTTTTTCCTGCCAAGGTTATGGAAGTATTCATCTCAATGCAGAGTGTCATGCCTTTAAAACCTTCTGTGTTCTGGCTTTTCTTCCCCCTTTGGCCATCACTTTCACATCTACCCAGGCTGGATTCCATGGTTAGTCACTTGAAATCATTGATTTTTTTTGGAACCTTAGAATTTCTGCTTTTCCAACCTATCACCTTTTTTTTGTCCAAGAATTTCTGGAGGAAAACAAAAACGATGCTGTTTTGATTCTCAAATCATATGCTAACTATAATTCGGCCTTCAGAGGGACTGCACAGTAAGCAGCCTTTTTCAGTTAAGCTCTTCTTCACCTTATTATGCATTATCTAAAATGATGGCTCCAAGTATGTGTCACCTTCTTCAAGCCCCCAGTGACATCTCTGTCCCCCCCCTACATTTTTATAAAATTACCTCTCCTCCCAGGTTTTTTAAAAAAAAAAAATATATATATATATATATATATATATATTTAATTTTATTTGTTTATTTGACAGAGAGAGAGTGATCACAAGTAGGCAGAGGGTCGGGGGAGCAGTCTCTTTGAGCAGAGAGCCTGATGTGGGGCTCAATCCCAGGACCCCGAGATCATGACCTGAGCTGAAGGCAGAGGCTTAATCCACTGAGCCACCCAGGTGCCCCCTCCTCCCAGTTTTGTAAAACTTTCCCTACTTTCTTTTCTTTCCATCTCATTTCATGTCTTCTTAGCTTTCCTCTTCTCTTGTTGCTTTCCTTTGCAGTCAACTCCATTTGGAAAACCATCTGTTGATATCCAGCATTATCAGTCTCTCTCCTTCTTCTACATTTTCCCTTTTCAGTGACCACCCACATCCCCCAGTTCAGGCTCCCTTGCAACCTCCATCCCTCACATCCCTTGATTCCATAGCCCTTGCTGATAATCTTCATCTTCTTTGCTCTGGGGAACAACTGACCCTAGCATCTCTTGTTACATCAAAGCTGTTTTTTGGCCTCAATGTGTTACTCCTCTATTTTATTTCTTACTGCACACCCCAAATTCATGAGCCCTCTTTAAACTTATGTTCTCAGGAACTTCCCCTTTTCTGTGTGAATTTTCTTGGCAGATACATTACCTAGTAGAACTTCAGTCCTACTTCAGGCCTGCCTCTGGAGTCCATCTCAAACTCCGGACTCTACCTTTGTTCCAGTCTCTTGTTCCTGCTTGTTAATTGGATGTCACTGCCTAAACAGCACTTTGGAAATGCAAGCCCTTAGTGTCCAAGTCAGAACTCACCACCTTTCCTCCCAGCTCACTCTTCTCTGTGAATCTTTTTCGGTTCCCATCACTAAATCTAGTTTTGGAACAACATTTTCTGCATGTCCTTGAGGTAGCACTGGGTCTTCATTACACTGGCTCAGGCACCTGGCACAAGGCCTAACACAGAATAAAAGATGCTCACTGTATTTATCAATGACACTTTGTCCTCATCTGATCATCTATTGAGTCTTAGAATTGGGATCAATATATCCCCAATAATTCAGATAAACTATATAAAGGGCCTGGATTGAGTTGACAGTAACACTGGAAATTGCAAGGAGTAGGAAAGAGATACTAACAATTGACTTGTGTAACCTCCTCCATCTGTTCAGCATTTTGTGCGTAAAGCACATACAAGTAAGCATATAGCAAGCTATATTTATTTTTAATATTTAATTTGTTTTGTTATGGGATGGGTATTTCATTTTAATCTTACTAGTAACCCAGTAGAATATGTATTTTTATTCCTCATAAGTAAACAAAAAAATTGACATTGGAATAGATTGTGTAAATTGTCCCACAGCAGAAAAGTAGCAAATTGAAATGAAAACTAATATCAATTTGCAAAGCAAGCACATATTCTTGCCATGATGTCACACTTACTTTCTTTTTTTCTTTCTTTCTTTCTTTCTAATTATATTCACTTAGCTACAGCATAGTACATCATTAGTTTTTGATGCAGTATTCAATGATTCATTAGTTTATTTCATACCTGGCCATTCTCCTTAACTAATTCTAAGCAAGTGATTCTCATGGGTTTCCTACTTTTGTTATTTTTTTCCTAAAAATTTTATTTATTTGACAGAGAGAGACACAGTGAGAGAGGGAATACAAGAAGGGGAAGTAGGAGAGGGGGAAGCAGGCTTCCCACTCTGTGGGGAGTCCAGTGTGGGACTTGATCCCAGGGTCCTGGCCATGACCTGAGCTGAAGCAGATGCTTAACAACCGAGCCACCCAGGTGCCCTCTAGTCTTATTATTTAACAATGGTGACCACTTTCCTCTTTTGAATAATTATATTTTTTACCTTTATTTCTTTTGCATTGCATTTCAAAACATTCTTAAAGAATAAAATAAACAATGAAGTGCCCAGATTCACAATCAGAATGTCAAGAGTGTCTCATCTGCTAAGAAAGCACCTTGAAAGGCACATATAATGATTTGTTGAAGTTTTCAATGTGTGTATGTGTGTGTGTGTGTGTGAGCATTTAAGGTATTTAGGCAGACACCAGCTTTTTTTTAATGACTTTTTAAGTTCATTCAAAATAGTTAAGTCCTACCACCATCTAATAGTTATTAGGAAAGCTAACAATGTACATTGCATACATTATTACTCACTTGAATATTTTATTGTTAGCATATTTATAGCCCCCCGAAGGAAAGTGAAATGCAGGGGAAAAAAAAGAAAGAAAGAAAAGAAAAGAAAGAAAAAAAGAAAGCTCTATTAGACACTGCACTCAGGAGCCAAGGTGGCATGCAGAGAGTACTGAAGGGCAAAACTTTCAAACTCTTAAAACCTTCATTTATAAAGGAAACCTGGAAATCATAGCACTACACAGGAAAATGGCATCTGGTAGGTACTGTAATTTTCCCTGGAGTTCATTTATTCTTCAAAAACAGACAAAACAAAAAGTTCATTTTTTAAGATTATCTTATAATCACAGAGTAATCAGCAGTACCATCTTTCTGTACAGAGGAAGAAGTTGGACATAGGTTTTTCTTCTGAGTGAAATTGTTAAAAACAAAACTCCCCAAGACCTTTCTAGCATGGGGATCAGACACAGCAACAAAAATTGCCAGGTGTATGACTTTTTTCCTGACACAACTCAGAACATCTGGGGGTGGGGAAGGTGCAGAATGCTGAGTCAAAGATTTTCTGCTAGCTCACTTATGCATCCAGGCACAGAACCTGGAAGAACCTGGAAGAAAAGGGGTTATTAGTTACCTCTGACAAAACACCTTCATTCATTTACGTTTTCTACATACCAGGAACTGGTCTTGGTATAGTGATAAGCTACACTAATGCAGCTCCTATCCTTCAAAGTTCATAGAGAGGGACAAGATAGATAGATGATAGATAGATAGATGGACAGATAGATAGATATAGGCGATAGATAAATAGATAGATGATAGATATATAATAGATGGATAGAAAGATATAGATAGATAGATATAGTTTTTTTCAATGTACACTCAAGAAAAAGAACGGGAATTATAAGACAGAGAATAATAGGAGCTTTACCTTAAATCAGGTAGGGAGGGAAGGGCTCTCTCTGATATCCACATGACAAGCTATGGGGGTGAAGCAAGGGGAGAGCATTAGGTTCCAGATGGAAACAGTGCAGAGGTCCTGAGGAAGCAAAGAGTTCTGCATATCAAGAAACTATAAGAAAGCCCAGGAGTGCAGGACAGCAAATGAGACTGTAAGGAGATGTGGTGGAATAAAAAAGGCTTATAGAGGCTGTAATACAGGCTTATATAGGCTGTAATAGAGGGTGAGGGTTTGGGTTAGTTGCTGGATCTTGCTTGTTTTAAGGGTAATAAGAGTATATGTGGGATGGTGGGGACAAACACTGGATTGCAGAAAAATGAAAAATGAATGAAAATGAAGAAATAGTCACCCAATTTGAGCTTATTTCTTCAGGAGACCTTAGCTATAAAAGAATACAGAGTAAAGAGATTGAGTGAGAATTCCCTTTCTAGTGGCGATAATTTGAGCATACTTACAGACCATGGAAAAAGCCAGTAATTAAAAAAAAAAAAAAAAAAAAAAGGTAACGATGCCAAAACAAGGTCCACAGCCAGATAGCTTCCCAGGGGAGTCCTACCCAACATTTAAAGAAGAGTTAATACCTATTCCACTCAGATTATTCCAAAAAATAGAAATAGAAGGAAAGCTTCCAAGCTCATTCCATAAAGCCATTCTAAAACCAAAGATTCCATTAAAAAAGAGAACTACAGACCAATATCCCTGAGGAACATGAATGCAAAAATTCTCAACAAAATACTAACAAATCAAATCCAACAGCTCATTATAAGAATCATTCACCACAATCAAGTGGATTTTTCCCCCCCTGGGATGCAGGGGTGGTTTAATATTCACAAATCAACCAAGGTAATACACCACATTAATAAAAGAAAAGATAAGAACCTCATTATCTTTTCAAGAGATGAGAAAAAGCATTTGACAAAGTACAACATCCATTCAGGATAAAAACCATCAACAAAGTAGGTTTAGAGGGAACATATCTCAACATAATAAAGACCATATATGAAAAATACACCTCTAATATCATCCTCATTTGGGAAAAATTGAGAGCATTTCCTCTTTCGTCAGGAACAAGACAAAGATGTCCAGTCTCACCACTCTTATTTAGCATAGTATTGGAAGTCCCAGTCTTAACAATAAGGCAATAAAAAGGGAAAAAAGGCATCCAAATCAACAAAGAAGAAGTAATATTTTCACTATTTTCAGATGACATGATACACTATATAGAAAACAGAAAAGACTTCATGAAAAGAAAAAAAATTGTTATTACTGATGCATCAATTCAGTAAAGTCGCAGGATACATGAAGTACAGAAACCTGTTGCATTTCTATACACCAATGATGAAGAGACAGAAAGAGAATTCAAGGATTCAATTCCATTTATAAACCGGAGGATCCCTAGGAATAAACCTAACCAAAAACGTAAATGATCTGTACTCAGAAACTCTAAAACCCTGATGAAAGAAATTAAGATGACACAAAGAAATGGAGAAATATTCTATGCTCATGGGCTGAAAAAACAAATATTGTTAAAATATCTATACTACTCAAAGCAAGCTACACATTTAATGCAATCCTTATCAACATACCAATAGCATTTTTTCACAGAGCTAGAATAAAAAACACCAAAACTTGTGTGGAACCATAAAAGATCCCAAATTGCCAAAGGAATCTTGAAAAAGAAAAGCAAAGCTGTAAGTATCACAATTCTAAACCTCAAATTTATATTACAAAGCTGTAGTGATTGAGACAGTATGTTATGGGCACAGAAACAGACACAGATCAGTGGAACAGAACAGAAATTCCAGCAACAGGGACGCCTGGGTGGCTCAGTTGGTTGGACGACTGCCTTTGGCTCAGGTCATGGTCCTGGAGTCCCGGGATCGAGTCCCACATCGGGCTCCCAGCTCCATGGGGAGTCTGCTTCGCTCTCTGACCTTCTCCTCGCTCATGCTCTCTCTCACTGTCTCTCTCTCAAATAAATAAATAAAATCTTTAAAAAAAAAAAAAGAAAGAAATTCCAGCAACAAACAAGCAACTGTAAAACTAATCTTTGACAAAGCAGAAAAGAATATCCAATGGGAAAATGAGTTTTTTTTAACAAATTATGTTGGGATAATTGGACAGCAATGTTCAAAAGAGTGGAACTGGACCACTTTCTTACACCATACACAAAAATAAATTAAAAATGGATAAAGGACCTAAATGTGAGATGGAAAACCATTAAAATCTTAAATGAGAACTTAGGCAGTAACCTCTTTGACATTTGTTGTAGCAATTTCTTACTAGATATGTCTCCTGAGGCAAGGGAAACAAAACCAAAAATAAACCATTTGGACTTTATCAAAATAAGAAGCTCTTGCACAACAAAGGAAATAGCAAGACTTCAAGACAGCCTACAGAACAGTAGAATATATTTGCAAATGACATATCTGATAAAGGGTTAGTGTCCAAAATGTATAAAGAACTTACCAAACTCAACAACCAAAAAACCAATAATCCAATTTAAAAATGGGCGGGAAACATGAATAGATATTGTTACAAAGAATACATACAGGTGGCCATCCATCATATGAAAAGCTGGCCAATGTCACTCAACATTAGAGAAATACAAATATAAACAACAATGAAGTATCACCTCACACCTGTACTATGTTGAATAAAAGTGGAGTGAGCTGGCATTCTAATCTTGTTCCTGACTTTAGGAAGACAAATCTTAGTTTTCCCCATTGAGTAAGATGTTCACTGTGAGGATTTTTTTTTAAAGACTTTATTTATTTGATAGAGACACAGCGAGAAAGGGAATACAAGCAGAGGGAGTAGGAGAAGGAAAAGCAGGCTGCCCAATGAGCAGGGAGTCCGATACAGGGCTCAATCCCAGGACCATGGGATCATGACCAGAGCCAAAGGCAGACGCTTAATGACTGAACCACCCAGGCACCCCCACTGTGAGGTTTTTATGTAACACATTTGTTATATTAAAAATTTCCTCTAGACCTACCTTGTTGAGAGTTTTATCATAAATGGATATTTTAGTTTATCAAATGTTCCTTCTACATTTATTGAAATTATCATATGTTTTCTACCATTTCTATTATATCATGTTGGTGGATTTGTGAATATTATACCACACTTGCATCATAGGAATAAATCCCATTTAATCATGTATTATTTTTTGATGTATTATTGGATTTGCTTATAGCATTCCGTTGAGGATATTTGCATCAGAGACTTTGGCCTGTGATTCTTTTATTGTGATGTCTTTATCTGGTTTTGGTATTAGGGTGATATGGACCTCAAAGAATGAATTTGAAAGTTTTCCTTCCTTTTCTATTTTTTAGAATTTTGAGAAGAATAAGTATTAACTCTTCTGTAAATGTTTGGTAGACATGGTTGGAGCTAGAGAATATTATGCTAAGCAAAATAAGTCAGAGAAAGACAAAAAACATATGAGTCCCTTCACAAGTGGAATTTAAGAAACAAAACAGAAGATCACAGATGGGGTGGTTGGGGAGGGTGGAGAGGAAAACCAAGAAACAGACTCTTAACTACAGAGAACAAATTGATGGTTACTGGAGGGGACATAAGTGGTGGGGGATGGATTAAATTGGTGTTGGATATTAAGGAGGGCACTTGCTGTGATGAGCACCCAGTGTTGTATGTAAGTGATAGATTAATAAATTCTACACCTGAAACTAATATTTCAGTATCCAGTTTAGACTGCATCTCATTCATGGCATTTTTCTTTAAAGATTTTCTTTATTTATTTGAGAGAGAGTGAGTGAGAGAGAGAGTATGAGAGGGGAGAAGATCAGAGGGAGAGGCAGACTCCCCATGGAGCTGGGATCCCAATGCAGGACTTGATCCCAGCACTCCAGGATCATGACCTGAGCTGAAGGCAGTCACCCAACCAACTGAGCCACCAAGGTGCCCCTCATTCATGACATTTTTAAGTTCAGCCAGAATAGATCTCATTTCTGCCCTTAGAGATTCTATATTGTCACTAAAGCTTTTTTCAAGCCGAGCTATTGACTTTACGATTGCTATCCTGAATTCTTTCTCTGACATCTTGCTTATATTCATTTCCATTCATTCTGTGGCAGAGGACTCTTTGTTCACAGTTCTTCTTCCTAGTCATTCTGTTGAGGGATGGTTGAGTGAATGAGCAGAGGCCAAAATATCAACCACGACCCAAGCAAAATGACCCTAGTAAAATCCAGGATGGTCCAAAGCCACTACTGAAAAAACAAAGATAAAATGAAACGTACCTTGCCTGGATCATGGTTGATATATCAACCTCAACCTCAACCACCTCTCACCAAAATGAGGAGGAAGAGGAACACCCAACAGAGGAAAAATTCAGAGACTGTGCCCTTTGCCATAGAACTATTGGGTATGGACATAAACAATATGCCAGAAAGGGAATTCAAGCTAACAATTATCCAGGCAATGGCTAGGCTGGAGAAGACCATTAGTGACAACATAGAAACTCTAAGGGTGGAAGTGAGAGCTGATCTGACAGTACTAAAAAATGCTATCAGTGAGATCCAATCTAATCTAAATACTCTAACAGCTAGGGTAAGCGAGGCAGAAGATTGAATTAGTGATCTAGAAGACAATCTGATAGAGAAGAAGGATTGGGAGGAGGACTGGAACAAACAGCTTAGAAGCCATGAAAACAGAATTAGGGAAATAAATGATATCATGAAACATTCCAATGTCAGAATTATTGGGATCCCTGAGGGGTGGAGAAAGAAATAAGACTAGAAGATAGAGTTGAAAAATCCTGGATGAAAATCTCTCCAGTTTGGGGAATAGAACAAGTGTTCATGTCCTAGTGGCAGAGGGGATACCCCCAAGATCAACAAGGCTAGAAAGACATCTAGACACTTAATTGTGAAATTCACGAATCATAATTTTAGACAAGAGGTCTTAGGGGCAGTTAGGAGGAAGAGATTCCTCATGTACACAGGGAGGACCATCAGAATAATGTCATACCTGTCCACAGAAACCCGGCAAGCCAGAAAGGGCTGGCAAGACATATTCAAGGCACTAAATGAGAAAAACATGCAGCCAAGAATACTTTATCCAGCAAGGCTGACATTCAGAATGGATGGAGAGATAAAGAGCTTCCAAGACCGGCAAGGTTTAAAAGAGTGTGTGACTACCAAGCCAGCACTACAAAAAATATTAAGGAGGGGTTCTACAAAAGAAGAAAGAACCCAAGAGTGACAGAGCAGAAATCTACAGAGACAATCTATAGAAACAAGGACTTCACAGGCAACATGGTGTCAATAAAAACTTCTCTTTCAATAATCACTCTCAATGTGAGTGGCCTAAATGCTCCCATAAAAAGGTACAGGGTTGCAGACTGGATAAATCAGGACTCCTCGAGTGGTCCTAAGAGGGAGATATATAGCAATACAGGCCTATCTCAAGAAAATAGTAAACTCTCAAATAACCTAAACTTTCACATAAAGGAGCTGGAGACAGAACAACAAATGAAGCCTGAAGTCAGCAGAAGGGCAATAATAAAGATTGGTTCAGAAATAAATGATATAGAACCTAAATCTAACAATATAACAGACCAATGAAACCAGGAACTGGTTCTTTGAAAGAATTAACAAAATTGATAAGCTTCTGGTCAGAAGTCTGAAAAAGAAAAGAGAAAGGACACAAATAAATAAAATCACAAATGAGAGGGGAGAAATAATAATCAATACCCCAAAACACAAACAATTTTAAGAGAATATTATGATAAACTATATGCTAACAAATTGGAGAGCCTGGAAGAAATGGATACATTCCTAAAAAAATATAAACTACCAAAACTGAAACAGGAAGAAATAGAAAATTTGAACAGACTGATCACCAGAAAAGAAATTAAATCAGTTACTAAAAATCAAGAATCTTCCACAATTT
The DNA here is from genome assembly GCF_964662115.1 of Mustela nivalis. NCBI lineage: Eukaryota > Metazoa > Chordata > Mammalia > Carnivora > Mustelidae > Mustela > Mustela nivalis. The sequence continues at coordinate 123,020,215 of NC_139025.1, forward strand.
TCCTTGGTGTTAGTTGTGATCGCTCCCCTTTCACTCATAGTTTTCTTAAATTTGGTCCTTTCTCTCCTCTTTTGGATTGGTTTGGCCAGTGGTTTATCAATATTACTGATTCTTTCAAAAAACCAACTTCTAGTTCTGTTGATGTGTTCTATTCTATCTGTAGTTTCTAATTCATTGATCTCTAATTTTAATTATTTCCCTTCCTGTGTGTGGGGTTGGCTTAGTTTCTTGTTGATTTTCCAGTTCCTTAAGGTATAAAGAGAGTTGGTGTATTCTGGATTTTTCAATTTTTTTGAGGGAGGCTTGGATGGCTTTGCTGTATCCCATAGGTTTTGGACCAATGTGTCTTCATTCTCACTGGTTTCCATGAATTGTTTAAGTTCTTCCTTGATTTCCTGGATGACACAAACATTATTTTTTTTATTTGCTTTTATTTTTTTATTTTTATTTTTTTAATTTATATTTTATTTTCAGCATAACAGTATTCATTATTTTTGCACCACACCCAGTGCTCCATGCAATCTATGCCCTCTATAATACTCACCACCTGGCACCCCAACCTCCCACTTCCCGCCCCTCCAAAATCCTTAGATTGTTTTTCAGAGTCCATAGTCTCTCATGTTTCACCTCCCCTTCCAATTTCCCAAAACTCCCTTCTTCTCTCTAACTCCCCATGTCCTCCATGCTGTTTGTTATGTTCCACAAATAAGTGAAACCATATGATAATTTACTCTCTCTGCTTGACTTATTTCACTCAGCATAATCTCTTCCAGTCCCGTCCATGTTGCTACAAAAGATGGGTGTTCGTCCTTTTTGATGGAGGCATAATACTCCATAGTGTATATAGACCACATCTTCCTTATCCATTCATCTGTTGAAGGGGATCTTGGTTCTTTCCACAGTTTGGAAACCGTGGCCATTGCTGCTATAAACATTGGGGTACAAATGGCCCTTCTTTTCACTACATCTGTATTCTTGGGGTAAATACCCAGGAGTGCGATTGCAGGGTCATAGGGAAGTTCTATTTTTAATTTCTTGAGGAATCTCCACACTGTTCTCCAAAGAGGCTGCACCAACTTGCATTCCCACCAACAGTGTAAGAGTATTCCCCTTTCTCCACATGCTCTCCAACACGTGTTGTTTCCTGTCTTGCTAATTTTGGCCATTCTGACTGGTGTAAGGTGATATCTCAATGTGGTTTTCATTTGACTCTCCCTGATGGCTAGTGATGATGAACATTTTTTCATGTGTCTGATAGCCATTTATATGTCTTCATTGGAGAAGTGTCTGTTCATATCTTCTGCCCATTTTTTGATATGATTGTCTGTTTTATGTGGGTTGAGTTTGAGGAGTTCTTTATAGATCCTGGATATCAACCTTTTGTCTGTACTGTCATTTGCAAATATCTTCTCCCATTCCGTGGGTTGCCTCTTTGTTTTGTTGACTATTTCCTTTGCTGTGCAGAAGCTTTTGATTTTGATGAAGTTCCAAAAGTTTATTTTCACTTTTGTTTCCTTTGCCTTTGGAGACATATCTTGAAAGAAGTTGCTGTGGCTGATATCGAAGAGATTACTGCCTATGTTCTCCTCTAGAATTCTGATGGATTCCTGTCTCACGTTGAGGTCTTTTATTCATTTTGAGTTTATCTTTGTGTATGGTGTAAGAGAATGGTCGAGTTTCGTTCTTCTACATATAGCTGTCCAGTTTTCCCAGCACCATTTATGAAGAGAATGTCTTTTTTCCACTGTGTATTTTTTCCTGTTTTGTTGAAGATTATTTGCCCATAGAGTTGAGGGTCCATATCTGGGCTCTCTACTCTGTTTCACTGGTCTATGTGTCGGTTTTTATGCCAGTACCATGCTGTCTTGGTGATCACAGCTTCGTAGTAAAGCTTGAAATCAGGTAGCGTGATACCCCCAGTTTTATTTTTGTTTTTCAACATTTCCTTAGCAATTCGGGATCTCTTCTGATTCCCTACAAATTTTTGGATTATTTGCTCCAGCTCTTTGAAGAATACTGATGGAAATTTGATCAGAATAGCATTAAAAGTATAGATTGCTCTTGGCAGTATAGACATTTTAACAATGTTCATTCTACTGATCCAAGAGCATGGAATGGTCTTCCATCTTTTTGTGTCTTTTTCAATTTCTTTCATGAGTGTTCTGTAGTTCCTCGAATACAGATCCTTTACCTCTTTGGTTAGGTTTATTCCCAGGTATCTTATGGTTCTTGGTGCTAAATTAAATGGAATTGATTCTCTAATTTCCCTTTCTGTCTTTTCATTGTTAGTGTATAAGAAATCCACTGATTTCTGCACATTGACTTTGTATCCTGCCACGTTGCTGAATTGCTGTATGAGTTCTAGTAGTTTGGGGGTGGAGTCTTTTGGGTTTTCCATATAAAGAATCATGTCATCTGGGAAGAGAGAGAGTTTGACTTTCTTCATTGCCAATTTGGATACCTTTTATTTCTCTTTGTTGTCTGATTGCTGGTGCTAGGACTTCTAATACTATGTTGAACAAGAGTGATGAGAGTGGGCATTCTTGTCGTTTTTCTGATCTCAACAGGAGGGCTGCAAGCTTTTTCCCATTGAGGATGATATTTGCTGTGGGTCTTTCATAGATAGATTTGATGAAGTTCAGGAATGTTCCCTCTATCCCTATACTTTGAAGCGTTTGAATCCGGAACGTATGCTGGATTTTGTCAAATGCTTTTTCTGCATTGATTGAGAGGACCATGTGGTTCTTCTCTCTTCTCATATTAATTTGTTCTATCACATTGATTGATTTGCGAATGTTGAACCATCCTTGTAGCCCAGGAATGAATCCCACCTGGTCATGGTGGATAATCTTTTTAATGTGCTCTTGGATCCTGTATGCTAGGATCTTGTTGAGAATCTTAGCATCCATATTCATCAGTGATGTTGGTTTGAAATTCTTTTTGGTAGGGTCTTTGCCTGGTTTGGGGATCAGGGTAGTGCTGGCTTCATAGAAAGAGTCTGGAAGTTTTCCTTCTGCTTCAATTTTTTGAAACAGCTTCAGGAGAATAGGTGTTATTTCTTCTTTGAAAGGTTGGTAGAATTCCCCAGGGAATCCGTCAGGTCCTGGCTCTTATTTTTTGGGAGGTTTTTGATCACTGCTTCAATCTTGTTACTAGATATCGGTCTATTCAGGTTGTCAATTTCTTCCTGGTTCAATTTTGGGAGTTTATAGTTTTCCAGGAATGCATCCATTTCATCTAGGTTGCTTAGCTTATTGGCATATAACTGTTGATAATAACTTCTGATGAAGTTCATTAACAATCTTATGAATTGGGGCTTTCTCTCTTTTCTTTTGGATTAGTGTGGCCAATGGTTTATCGATCTTATTGATTCTTTCAAAAAACCAGCGTCTAGTTTCATTGATATGTTTTACTGTATCTCTGGTTTCTACCTCATTGATCTCAGCTCTAATCTTGATGATTTCCCTTCTTATGTGTGGAGTTGGTTTGATTTGTTGTTGATTCTCCAGTTCTTTAAGGTGTAGAGACAGCTGGTGTGTTTTGGATTTTTCAATTTTTTTTTGAGAGAGGCTTGGATGGTTATGTATTACCCCCTTAGGATTGCCTTTGCTGTGTCCCATAGGTTTCGGACTGAAGTGTCTTCATTCTCATTGGTTTCCATGAATTGTTTCAGTTCTTCTTTGATCTCCTGGTTGATCCAAGCATTCTTAAGCAACATGGTCTTTAGCTTCTAGGTGTTTGAGTTCCTTTGGAACTTTTCCTTCGGATTGGGCTCCAGTTTCAAATCATTGTGATCTGAGAATATGCAGGGAATAATCTCAGTCTTTTGGTATCGGTTGAGTCCTGACTTGTGACCCAGTATGTGGTCTATTCTTGAGAAGGTTCCATGTGCACTTGAGAAGAATAAGTATTCTTTTGTTTTAGGGTGGAATGTTCTGTATATATCTATGAGGTCCATCTGGTCCAATGTGTCATTCAATGTTCCTGTTTCTTTATTCATTTTCTGCTTCGATGATCTATTTCTGAGAGAGGTGTGTTAAGATCTCCTACTATTAATGTATTCATATCAATATGACTCTTTATCTTGATTAACAGTTTTCTTACGTAATTGGCTGCTCCCATACTGGGGACATAGATATTTATAATTGTTAGATCATCTTAGTGGATAGTCCCTTTAAGAATTATGTAGTGTCGGGGCGCCTGGGTAGCTCAGTGGATTGAAGCCTCTGCCTTCAGCTCAGGTCATGATCCTGGGGTCCTGGGATAGAGCCCCACATCGGGATTTCTGCTCATGGGGAGCCTGCTTCCTCCTCTCTTCTCTGCCTGCCTCTGCCTACTTGTGATCTCTCTCTGTCAAATAAATAAATAAAATCTTTTTTTAAAAAAAATTATGTAGTGTCCTTCTGTATCTCTGACTACAGTCTTTAGTTTAAATTCTAATTTATCTGATATGAGAATCGCTACCCCAGCCTTCTTTGGAGGCTCATTGGCATGATAGATGCTTCTCCATCCCTTCACTTTCAGACTGGGTGTATCTTTGGGTTCAAAATGGGTCTCTTGTAGACAACATATGTATGGGTCCTGTCGTTTTATCCAATCTGCAACCCTGTGCCATTTTATGGGTGCATTTAGGCCATTCACATTGAGAGTGATTATTGATAGATACGTTTTTATTGACATCGTTTTACCTATGAAGTCTTTCTGTAGATTGTCTCTTTATTTCTGTTCAATGCTATTCTTAGGATTTTTCCTCTTTTATAGAACCCCCCTTAATATTTCCTGCAGTGTCGTTTTGGTAGTTGCATAGTCTTTTAAGCCTTGCCAGTCTTGGAAACTCTTTATCTCTCCATCCATTTTGAATGTCAGTCTTGCTGGATAAAGTATTCTTGGCTGCATGGTCTTCTCATTTAATGCCCTGAATATATCTTGCCAGCCCTTTCTGGCTTTCCAGGTCTCTGTGGACAGGTCTGATGTTATTCTGATGGGCTTTCCTCTGTAAGTAAGGAGCCTCTTTGTCCTAGCGACTTTCAAGAGATTATACCTACAATTATGATTCCTCAATTTGACTATCAAGTGTCTTGATGTTTTTCTGGAATCTATAATCTTGGGTGGAGACCGTTCGGTCTCTAGTACATGAACGCTGGTTCCATTCACAAGATTGGGAAAATTTTCATGAAGAACTTGTTCCATTATATATTCTATACTTCTTTCTTTCTCCTCCCCTTCAGGGATTCCAATACTTCTGACGTTGGAACATTTCATGACATCATTTATTTCTCTGATTCTGTTTTTGTGGTTTCTATGCTGTTTGTTCCAGTCTTCCTCCTGATCCTTTCTCTCTATCTGTTTGTTCTCCAGACCCCTAATTCTATCTTCTGTCTCAGTTAACCGAGCTTTGAGAGCATTTAGATTGGATTGGAACTCATTGAGAGCATTGTGAACCTCAGCCCTGGTAGCTTTTAGCTCTGCCCTAACATTGTGAACATCCTGTCAGGTCGCTTTCAGCTCGGCCCTAATCAATTCCGTTTGGTCTTCCATGGCTTTCTCCAATCTAGCTATTTCCTGGATAATTGTTAGCCTGAATTCTTTTTCCGACATATTGTCTATGTTGATAGCTGTTAGCTCTGTTGCAGAAGGTCCATCCTCTGTATTTTTTTCTGTTGGGCATTCCTCCTCCTAGTCGTTTTGGTGAGAGATAGATGAATGGGTGTAGTTGGATGTATCAACCGTGGTGCAGTCAAGGTGGACTCTGAAACACTTCTGAACAATCAGGATTCTCCATCCATATGAGAGATAAAAGAAAAGAAGGGGAAAAAACGAAGAAAAAAAGGATATATAGAGAGAGACAGGAAAGAAAGGGAAGATGAAAGAGAAGGTTCAGCCCAAATGGGCCCCAAGGTAAGATTTATGAAGTATTCAAACAAAAACAGACAAAGACAAAGACTGATCAAAGTATATGACAAGAGAAAATATATATATATATACAAATAAAGGAAGAGCCTCATCAAAAAGATCCCCAAGTGTAAGATTTATATGCTACCAGGATAGTATTTATATACTATCAGGACACAAAAACACAGAAACAGTGATGGAAGAAAAAGATGGGAGAGTGGTTATAAATTCTCAGTGTGGGCGAGGAAGGTGGTTTTGATTCTTCCTGGATGTATCTTGATATCTTTGTTAAAGGACTCATCTTTCCTAAGATAAAGGGGGATTAAAAATTGGTTTACCTACTGATTGGGGAAAGGGGATTACTTTGAAGTTTAACTCTATATGAATATTAGAAAATAAAAATAAAAAGGAATAAACTAGACTAAACTAAAGTAAAATTAAGAAAAAATTCAAAAAATAGAAATTCAAAAGAAAAACACGGGTGTATGTATCAGAAGTTCAGGTTAGAAGGTTATTATCGAATTTGATGTACTGGACAGCTCACTGTGATGGTAAATAGGTTAAAAAATTATCTATATATAAAAAAATGAACCAGAATAGTGGGAACGAGTTAAAAATAAAAGTTGTCCTATGAAGTAGTGATGGTTGTTCTCCTGTAGTCTTTTTTTTTTTTTTCTTTCTTGGTTGGTTTTCTGGGGGAGGGCCCTGCCACGTGGGTTTTCATCAATGATGTTCCCTGAGTTAAGTCCTCCTGCCCCCCTCAAGGGGGTGGCCTCTGAGGAAACTGGTTTTTTTTTTCAGGCTTTTGTTCTCTGGTGGTTTTTTTATGCTTGTTCACTTTTTTTTTTCTCTCACCTTGACCGCTTTTGATGGTTTTTGTAGGTTTAGAGGAAAGCAAACTGCACCCTGACCTCCCTCTCAGAGAGAAGTCTCAGTCTCGCTGTGGAGCCCAAATAAGTTCCCCCTTGGCCGCTGGCAGAGCAGGTTTTAAGTCGTGGTCCCTGGGGATGCAGGATCTTTTGCTTGTACTCAAACCCACGGCGGCGGCGGCTGTCTGGGCAACTCCAGACTGCCAGAGAGGTTCCAAGCAGCCATCGCACACTGAGATTTTCCCAATGGCCCGGGCTGGGAGTGCCTGGTCTTTCTGGGTCTAAGAGCGCCCAGCTTGCACGCACCTTTCAGGGGAGGCTGTGGTTCGTGCAGGTGTTTCAGGCTCTGAGAAAGGGGCGCATGGCTGAAAGCACCAGGCTGGGTTCACGCACTTCTTTCAGGGGAGAGTTTGGGGCGTGCGTCTTAGGCTCTGAAACAATGGCGCTGGTCAAAGAGCGCAGGTTGGGCCTTGGTGTACCTCTCTCAGGGGAGGATGAGGGGCGTGTGCATCTCAGGCTGTATAGCAGGGCTTGCACGTTCTGTCCTTTGGCGAGTCTCCCAGCCTGTCACAGGAGCTGGACCCCACGTGTTCTCGGGTGCGCTGGCAGCTTAGGGACCAAAACCTGGCTTCTCTGCCGCACTCTCTCTGGCTCAGCGCCAGGGGAGGCTGTCCTGGGACCAGGGACTTAAGTCCCTGTCCCTAGCCACCCCGATTCCCACAATTCCACCCCCCTCCCATGATCCTTTGCTCTTATGGAGTGCTTTCAACCAGTCTCCAAGTTAATGTTGGTCCCCAGACGCAAGGCACTCTCGCTCATATTGGGGGTATTACTTTCCAACCAGTCGCCTCTGGTGGCTCCCTCCCCCTTTTGTTTATCTTCCGATATCAGTCCCCGTTTTCACTCCGCCTTACCTGCCCACTGGCATCTTCTGCCCCTGTAGAGATCCAGACGTGTATAATTCTGATCTCAGGCTGATTTCATGGGTAATCAGAGTTCTTTGGTAGGTAATCAGCTCACTTTAGGGTACAGGTTGAAAAGGCGCCTCCTCCTACTTCCCTGCCATCTTGTCCCCCCCCCCCATTTTTTTATTTTTAAAATTTCTTTTCAGTGTACCAGAATTTATTGTTTAGGTACCACACCCAGTGTTCCATGCAATACGTGCCCTCAATAATCCCCACCACCAGGGTCACCCAACCTCTCACCCCCCACCTATTCAAAACCCTCAGATTGTTTTTCAGAGTCCATAGTCTCTCATGGTTCATCTCCCCCACCAATTTCCCCCAACTTTCTTCTTCTCTCCATCTCCCCATGTCCTCCGTGTTATTTCTTATGCTCCACAAATAACTGAAACCATATGATAATTGACTCTCTCTGCTTGACTTATTTCACTCAGCATAATCTCTTCCAGTCCTGTCCATGTTGATACAAAAGTTGGGTATTCATCATTTCTGATGGAGACTTAAAACTCAATAGTGTGTATGGACCACATCTGCCTTATCCATTCGTCCGTTGAAGGGCATCTTGGTTCTTTCCACAGTTTGGCGACTGTGGCCATTGCTGCTATGAACATTGGAGTATAGAGCGTCCTTCTTTTCACTACATCTGTATCTTTGGTGTAAATACACAGTAGTGCAATTGCAGGGTCTTAGTGAAGTTCTATTTTTAATTTATTAAGGAATGTCCATAATGTTTTCCAAAGTGGGTGGACCAACTTGCATTCCCACCAACACTGTTAGAGGGTTACCCTTTCTCCATATCATATCCAACACATGTTGTTTTCTGTCTTGTTAATTTTAGCCATTCTAACTGGTATAATGTGGTTTTAATTTGAAACTCCCTGATGGCTAGTGATGATGAACATTTTTTCATGTGTCTGCTAGCCATTTGTATGTCTTCATTGGAGTAGTGTCTGTTCATGTCTTCTTTCCATTTTTTGACATGATTATCTGTTTTTTTTGTGTGTGTGGAGTTTGAGAAGTTCTTTATTGAGCCTGGATATCAGCCTTTTGTCTGTCCTGTCATTTGCAAATATCTTCTCCATTCCGTGGGTTGCCTCTCTGTTTTGTTGACTTTTTCCTTTTCTGTGCAGAAGCTTTTGATTTTGATGAAGTCCCAAAGTTCATTTTTGCTTTTGGAGACATATCTTGAAAGAAGTTGCTGTGGTCGATATCAAAGAGGTTACTGCCTATGCTCTCCTCTAGGATTTTGGTGGATTTCTGCCTCACATTGAGGTCTTTTATCCATTTCAAGTTTATCTTTGTGTATGGTGTAAGAGAATGGTTGAGTTTCATTCTTCTACATAGAACTGTCCAATTTTCCCAGCACCATTCATTGAAGAGACTGTCTTTTTTCTACTGTATATTTTTTCCTGCTTTGTCGAAAATTATTTGACCATAGAGGGTCCATATCTGGGCTCTCTACTCTGTTCCACTGGTCTATGTATCTGTTTTTATGCCAGTACCATGCTGTATTGGTGATCACAGCTTTGTAGTAGAATTTGAAATCAGGGGCACCTGGGTGGCTCAATTGTTAAGCGTCTGCCTTCAGCTTGGGTCGTGATTCCAGGGTCCTGGGATTGAGCCCCATGTCCGGCTCCCTGCTGAGTGGGAAGCCTGCTTCTCCCTCTCCCACTCCCTGTCCTTGTGTTCCCTCTCTCACTGTGTCTTTCTGTCAAATAAATTAAAAAAAAAAAAAAAGCTTGAAATCAGACAATGTGATGCCCCCAGTTTTTTTTTTTTTTTTCCAACATTTCCTTATCAGTTCATGGTCTCTTTTGATTATATATGTATTTTTGGATTGTTTGCTCCAGCTCTCTGAAAAATGTCGGTGGAATTTTGATCGGAATGGCACTGAAAGTATAGACTGCTCTAGTGAGTTTAGACATTATAACAATGTTTATTTTTCTGATCCATAAGCATGGAATGGTCTTCCATCTTTTTGTTTCTTGTTCAATTTCTTTCATGAGTGTTCTGTTGCTCCTTGAGTACAGATCCTTTACCTCTTTGGTTAGGTTTATTCCCAGGTATCTTATGGTTTTTGGTGTTATAGTAAATGGAATCGATTCTCTAATTTCCCTCTCTGTATTTTTATTGTTAGTGTATAAGAAAGCATCTGATTTTTGTACATTGACTGGTATCTTGCCCCATTACTGAATTGCTGTATGATTTTTAGCAGTTTGTGGGTGGAGTCTTTTGGGTTTTCCATATGAAGTATCATGTCATCTGCGAGGAGAGAGAGATTGACTTCTTTACTGCTGATTTGAATACCTTTTATTTCTTTTTGTTGTTTATTGCTCTTTCTAGGACTTCTAATACTATGTTGAACAAGAGTGGTGAGAGTGGGCATCCTTGTCGTGTTCCTGATCTCAACGGGAAGGCGGTCAGCTTTTTCCCATTGAGGATGATATTTGCTGTGGGTCTTTCACAGATAGATTTTTATGAAGTTGAGGAATATTCCCTCTATCCCTATACTTTGAAGTGACCTAAACATTCTTGAACAGGATAGTTTTTAGTTTAACAGTGTTTAAATTCCTTCCAAACCTTTTCTTGTGGTTGAGTTCCACTTTCAAAGCATTATGGTCTGAGAATATGTGAGGAATAATCTTAATCTTTTATCAGTTGAGCCCTGATTTGTGACCCAATATGTGGTCTGTTCTGGTAAGAGTTCCATGTGCACTTGAGGAGAAAGAGTATTCTGTTGTTTTAGGGTGGAATGTTCTGTATATATTTATGAGGTCCATCTGGTTCCATGTGTCGTTCAAAGCTCTTGTTTCTTTGTTGATTTTCTCCTTTAATCATCTGTCTATACTGAAAGTGGCATGTTAAGATTCCCTACAACTAATGTATTCACATCAGTATGACTCTTTATTTTGATTAACAGTTGTCTTGTGTACTTGGCTGCTCCCATGTTGGGGGCACAAATATTTACAATTGTTAGATCTTCTTGGTGGATAAACCCTTTAAGAATGATGTAGTATCTGTCCTTCTGTATCTCTGACTACAGTATTTAGCCTAAAATCTAATTTATCATATGTGATAATTACTACTCCAGCTTTCTTTTGAGGTCCATTGGCATGAAAGACCGTCTTCCATCCCTTTGCCCTCAGTCTGGATGTATCTCAGGTTCCAAATGGGTCTCTTGTAGACAGCATATGGACAGGTCCTGTCATTTTATCCAGTCTGCAACCCTGTACCTTTTTATGGGAGCATTTAGGCCACTCACATTGAGAATGATTATTGAAAGAGAAGTTTTTATTGACACCATGTTGCCTGTGAAGTCCTTGTTTCTATAGATTGTCTCTGTAGATTTCTGCTCTGTCACTCTTAGGTTCTTTCTTCTTTTGTAGAACCCCTCCTTAATATTTTTTGTAGTGCTGGCTTGGTAGTCACACACTCTTTTAAACCTTGCCGGTCTTGGAAGCTCTTTATCTCTCCATCCATTCTGAATGTCAGCCTTGCTGGATAAAGTATTCTTGGCTGCATGTTTTTCTCATTTAGTGCCTTGAATATGTCTTGCCAGCCCTTTCTGGCTTGCCGGGTTTCTGTGGACAGGTATGACATTATTCTGATGGTCCTCCCTGTGTACATGAGGAATCTCTTCCTCCTAACTGCCCCTAAGACCTCTTGTCTAAAATTATGATTCGTGAATTTCACAATTAAGTGTCTAGATGTCTTTCTAGCCTTGTTGATCTTGGGGGTATCCCCTCTGCCACTAGGACATGAACACTTGTTCTATTCCCCAAACTGGAGAGATTTTCATCCAGGATTTTTCAACTCTATCTTCTAGTCTTATTTCTTTCTCCACCCCTCAGGGATCCCAATAATTCTGACATTGGAATGTTTCATGATATCATTTATTTCCCTAATTCTGTTTTCATGGCTTCTAAGCTGTTTGTTCCAGTCCTCCTCCCAATCCTTCTTCTCTATCAGATTGTCTTCTAGATCACTAATTCAATCTTCTGCCTCGCTTACCCTAGCTGTTAGAGTATTTAGATTAGATTGGATCTCACTGATAGCATTTTTTAGTACTGTCAGATCAGCTCTCACTTCCACCCTTAGAGTTTCTATGTTGTCACTAATGGTCTTCTCCAGCCTAGCCATTGCCTGGATAATTGTTAGCTTGAATTCCCTTTCTGGCATATTGTTTATGTCCATACCCAATAGTTCTATGGCAAAGGGCACAGTCTCTGAATTTTTCCTCTGTTGGGTGTTCCTCTTCCTCCTCATTTTGGTGAGAGGTGGTTGAGGTTGAGGTTGATATAGGTGACCATATCAACCATGATCCAGGCAAGGTACGTTTCATTTTATCTTTGTTTTTTCAGTAGTGGCTTTGGACCATCCTGGATTTTACTAGGGTCATTTTGCTTGGGTCGTGGTTGATATTTTGGCCTCTGCTCATTCACTCAACCATCCCTCAACAGAATGACTAGGAAGAAGAACTGTGAACAAAGAGTCCTCTGCCACAGAATGAATGGAAATGAATATAAGCAAGATGTCAGAGAAAGAATTCAGGATAGCAATCGTAAAGTCAATAGCTCGGCTTGAAAAAAGCTTTAGTGACAATATAGAATCTCTAAGGGCAGAAATGAGATCTATTCTGGCTGAACTTAAAAATGTCATGAATGAGGGGCACCTTGGTGGCTCAGTTGGTTGGGTGACTGCCTTCAGCTCAGGTCATGATCCTGGAGTGCTGGGATCAAGTCCTGCATTGGGATCCCAGCTCCATGGGGAGTCTGCCTCTCCCTCTGATCTTCTCCCCTCTCATACTCTCTCTCTCACTCACTCTCTCTCAAATAAATAAAGAAAATCTTTAAAGAAAAATGCCATGAATGAGATGCAGTCTAAACTGGATACTGAAATATTAGTTTCAGGTGTAGAATTTATTAATCTATCACTTACATACAACACTGGGTGCTCATCACAGCAAGTGCCCTCCTTAATATCCAACACCAATTTAATCCATCCCCCACCACTTATGTCCCCTCCAGTAACCATCAATTTGTTCTCTGTAGTTAAGAGTCTGTTTCTTGGTTTTCCTCTCCACCCTCCCCAACCACCCCATCTGTGATCTTCTGTTTTGTTTCTTAAATTCCACTTGTGAAGGGACTCATATGTTTTTGTCTTTCTCTGACTTATTTTGCTTAGCATAATATTCTCTAGCTCCAACCATGTCTACCAAACATTTACAGAAGAGTTAATACTTATTCTTCTCAAAATTCTAAAAAATAGAAAAGGAAGGGGGGCCTGGGTGGCTCAGTGGGTTAAAGCCTCTGCTTTTGACTCAGGTCATGATCCCAGGGTCCTGGGATCGAGCATCACATTGGGCTTTCTGCTCAGCAGGGAGCCTGCTTCCTCCTCTCTCTCTGCCTGCCTCTCTGCCTACTTGTGATCTCTGTGTGTCAAATAAATAAAATCTTTACAAAAAGAAAGAAAGAAAGAAAAGAAAGAAAAAACCAGAGGTATATGTATGAAAAAAGTTCAAGTTAAAAAGTTATTATGCAATATGTTATATTAAACCTCTTGTTGTATTGGTAAGTAGGTTAAAAAGAAAAACAAAAAAACAAGGATCATGCAAAGTAATTTAAAAAAAGTTGTGTCTATGAAATATACAAGTTTGGGGGCAATATTGGGAGCTTAATATATTGTTTTCCTCTACTGTTGGGGTTTTATAGTTTTATGGGGACCCTATGGTGGTTGTCTTCTTGTTCTTTTGTCTTGTCTTCTGGGGAAGGGGCCTGCCTCATTGTTTTTCAGTCTGTCCTTCTTGGGCTGAGTCACCCTGCTCCCTATGTAGGGGCTTGACTCTGTCGAAACTGGTTTTCCAGGCTTTTGTTCTCTGGTGGTTTTTGTTCTCTGGCAGCTTTTTATAGCTTTTTGGAGGTTTAGTGGAAAGCCAACTGTCTGCACCTAGACAGACCTCCACTTCAGAGATAAGCCTCAGTCTTCTCCCCTCTGGGTGGTCCAGAATATACAGACTCCCCCTCTGCAAACTCTGCTGAACACCACAACCTCCACAGGCAGTGTGTACCCCCAGCCACTGTCTCAGCAGTCACCCAAGGCTCCCGCTTGTGTCTGCACCCGCATGCCACTAAAACTGCAAGCAGTTTTGGTCCCAGTGAGCTCAAACTGGGGTGACTGCCATGGCCGGGACTGCTGTTTGGGGTCCATGACCATGCTGGGTGTGCTCACACCTGGTGGAGGCAAAGGTCGTGGAAGGCTGTGGGCCCTGGGACCTTGACCTGAGTCAGGGCTTTCTGTGTTCTCTCAGGCATGGGCTGGGTGCTCTCAGACCCCGTGGTCACTCAGGTTGCAGAAGGCTGGGGGCCCAGTGACTGTGCCCACACTAGGCTCTCTCAGGTACTGGCAGGAGTGTGCCCAGCCCAAGCAGTGATGCAAGCAATGGAAAGCCATGGGCTCAGGGACCATGGACTGGAGGTTCTGCCCGGCTCTCTCTGTCATGGGTTGTCACTGGCAGTGACCGTTCTGGGACCATGGGCTTAGGCCCGTGCCTGTGACCACCTGATTCCACCTGCTGCCCCTTAAAATCTTTTTCTCTTTTTGAGTGCTTTTAACCAGTCTCCAAATTAATACTGGTCCCCAATTGATGAAGTTCTAGAACCTAGGTGAGGTTCGGTGGGCTGAGGTTCAGGAACAGGACCTGTGGGCAGGAAGAGCTGCTGCCCTGGGATGGCAGGTTATGTACCCTTGGTTGGGGGAAGGTGAGGGAAAGGGAGGTTTCAACGGAGTTTTCATATGCTAAAGAGGGCCTACAAGGTGCCAGGATGTTGGAGGCCTACTGGAGGCCTTGCCTTTGCGGCTTGATCAATGTGGTCTTTAGGCCAGCCATTAATATCAAGAGAGTTGGGAGACTTTTTGGTGGGATGTCATAATCCTACTATCAATCGTCTTTATTAGTGAGATTTAGGACATTTGTAAGCCAAGGAGACTCCTGTCTTGCAGTATTGTGATCTCTGCAAGTTAACTATTTATCATTTATGGCAGTCAGGGGTGCCTGAGGAATGCCACACATATTACCAAGGGGAGGGGAGCGGGTGGAGAGGGGGTGCTAGGTGCCAGCCTTTGCTTTGTCCTCAGCCAGCCTCCTGCTCCCTCATCACAATCACAGGGCACTTTCATATGGCGTATTACTTTCCAATGGGTCGCTTCTAGTGGCTCCCTTCCCCTTCTGTTTATTTTCTGATCTCTGTCTGAGCATTCTCACTCTGCTTTACCTCTCCACTGGTGTCTTCTACCGCTGTAGAGATCCAGAAGTGGATAGTTTTACATCTCAGTCTGATTTCATGGGGTTTCAAAATGTTCTGGTAGATATTTAGTTCACTCTAGGGGACCAATTGAAACAGGGTCTCCTACTTTTCCACCATCTTGCCCCTCCTCCTTATTTCTCAATTTAAATCAATAAACTGACATTCTGATTTTAAAATTCCATGTCTTCAGCTTCAACAATGTTAATTTGGTTGGTGGACTACTCTAATAGGCTTCTAAACCTGCAACGATGAGGGCCATCTCAATGTGGCAAATTCATCAAATTTGGCTCATTTGTCCCTTTGTTTATTTGCGCATTTATTCATGTAGCAGATGCTATTGGCAACCTGGGTCTTATCAATGTAGTACATGCCAGTTCTAGTTCCAATTGCCAACATTTGCTTCCCCCCCTCCTTTGGGCACTCCCTGACCAACTGGAACTGCCATGTCCCTACCACAGCAAGCCAGCAGTGTGAGTAGTCACTGGGATGGTCAGTGTTCAATAACAGCTACCTCTCTCTACTGACAGGATAACTGAAGTGAATATTCTACAATTTCTCACAGAATTCATCAGCAGAAGTAAGCACTAGTTGCCCACAGTGGATACTTGAGAGTGATACTGCACACTTTATTGGTTGTCCTCCTTCCCTAACTAACTTCCTTCCTTCCCTATCAAAGTTTTGGGGATTACCTCCCAAAGAAAATACCTGTGCTCAACTATCTCAAATTTGCTTCTGGGGAATCCCAAATTAAGACAATTTCATCTACTCACCCATTCATTCATTAACATTTACTGAGCATTCATCATCTTCCAGGTACGCAGTCAAGTCCTTAGCAATGTAGGGTCTCTTTAATCATTATTCATTATCATCCTCTTTACAAATGAAGCAACTGATGCTTAAAGAAGGTGAGCAGCTGGTCCAACATCACAAAATAAGATTGAATGCTGGAATGGAATGGTGGCAGATCAGGTTGGCTGAGGTTCTCAGAACCTGAGCTTTTAATTGAACAGTATGGAAAAGGAGGTTTCTGGTGGGGTAACAAGTTGAGAATTTTTTTCTGGTATACCGGTATCTCCCACTTTTGAAAGCTCATATTACACTACTTGGCTTTTATGAAAGACGCACATTGGCACATACCTATTTTTACTGACTGAAAGAAATCTGAAGATTTTTGCTTTCACAAAAAAAGGTAAGAAGTGAAAATTGTGTTCAGTATTTGTTTTGCAGCTAGCCATAATAGAAACAGCACACACCCAAAGCAGTGACAGTGTCACCATCAAGCTTCTTCTTTAGGAACTACACTCAGCATCGCAGCATCAAAGCTGCCAGTGCTTTGAACTCTATGAATATGTGTTTTATCTCCATTCATTCTATGTGTCAATTATCAAGATGTGTCCTAGGATATCAGAAAAACCTAAGAGAGGTCATTTTTTTGGATCTGGGAATGTTAAAAAAAATTTCCATGTAAATTAATGGTATTTGCTTTTTGTCGTTCCAATTTATAAAAGATTTCATAGGAACATTTTATTTTTGAAAAGCAGGGGAAACCTGTAATACTGTCAGGAATGGCTGATTTAAAAAGCACTTCAATGCAACATATTTGAATTTCAAATAAAAATACATCTTTATTTTCTGGGAAAGCAGCAACAAGACACACACACACACACACACACACACACACACACCTGGATTAAATCCTACCTCTACTCAGCTGTAGGACATAGACAAGTTACTTATTCTAGGCTTAATTTCCTAGTTGGTAAAATGCACAATACCCAAAATTGTAAGAATTAATGAGATTTATTCAGAAAACTAGCATTTAATGAGTGCACAAATGTTATCTGTGGGGAAATAATCTGTCATTCCAGAAAGTCTGTGTTAGGTACTAAAATACAGATGCAATTGGTATAATACTTAACCAAACTAAAAACAAAACATTTTATGTCACGAATAATATCTACATTCTTATCTTATAAACCTTCCCTTTTCTGTATCATTATGATGATTTACTGTCACAAAACAAAACTAAAAACAAACAAAAAAGGTAAGTGTTAGATTAAGAATTGCTTGAAGCAATTTCAAAGAGACCAACAGTAAATTTTATCTATTTGATAATTTTGTATTGTTACTGTCAAGCAAGAATTAAAAAAAAGAAATATTATCAATTGAAAACTACACTCATGATTCTTCCCTAGCCAGATGTTTTCTTTTGTCAAGATATTCTGAAGAAAAAATGTATTAATTTTCAATCTATTAATTATTTCAATTTTTGTTTTTAATTAATTTTTAATAAATTGTTTTTAAAGATTTTATTTATGTCAGAGAGAGAGAGCATAAGACGGGAGAGCAGCAGACACAGCAGGCTTCCTAGGAAGAAGCAGGCTCCCAGCCCAGTGAGGAGCCCTGTGTGGGACTCGTTCCAGGACCCTGAAATCATGACCTGGGCCAAAGGCAGATGTTTAACTGGCTGAACCATCCAGGTATTTCTGCACCATTTTTAATAATTGATTTTATTTAACTAATGCACTTCCTTAGACTTAAAAAAGTATTTTGTTAGAATTCCTGTTAGAATAAATATTAAAAATAGTATTAGACATGTAAGTGCAATGTGAATGATTTCAAAGAATAAAAGATGTACCTGTCAGAGACAAAATTTCTAAGGATGGCTTCATTGATTTCATTCAAACTATTTTATTCAGATCAGTTCAGATTAGCAGCAGCAGCTGCTGGTAGTCAATGAAACTCTTTTCCACCTACTCTCCTGCTGGGCTTACTGCAGGCACAAAGAGACCAAAATGACCAAAGTCAAAGCATGATAGCCCTTCCAGGTTTTTTGCTCGAATGTTTTTTTAAATTCCAGTGAAGTTAACATACAGTGTTATATATTAGTTTCGGTTGTACAATATAGTGATTCAACAATTCCATAAATCACACTGTGCTCATCATATGTTCCCTCCTTACTACCCATCACCTATTTCACCCAACTTCCCACCCCCTACCATCTGGTAACCATCAGTTTTTTTTCTATAGTTGAGTCTGTTTCTTGGTTTGTCCCCTTTCCCTCATTTGTTTTTTTAAATTCCACATATGCATGAAATCATACAGTATTTGTCTTTCTCTGACTTATTTTGCTTAGCATTATACTTTCTAGCTTCATCCATGTCATTGCAAATGGCATGATTTCATTTTATGACAGAATAATATTCCTATAGATATATAATCACCTCTTCTTTATCTATTCATTTTTCCATGGACATTGCTGCTGCTTCCATAATTTGGCTATTGTAAATAATGCTGCAATAAACATAGGGGTGCATGTATTCCTTTGAATTAGTGCTTCTTTGATTTCTTCCCTTGGATATTAAGATACATAGTCAGCTTCGGTAAAAGGTGTCTAGAATAACCACACAGATTATAGTAGTTAGCCATCTCACACCAAAGCTCAAGCTGATACACAGGCTCCAACTCATGAAGTCTTCAAGAACCCACCTTGTTCTACCTCCAAAATAGATCACAACCCTTTCTACATTCGGATCATCAGAAAGAAACAAAGGAAAAGAGGCATCCCATTTATTTTAGAGTATCATCTGGAAGTTGCTTACATCATTTTTGCTAATGTCCCACTGGCCAGAACCTTACTGACGTGGCCATACTTACTTTACTATAGGCAACCATATGTCCAGCTAGATAACTCCATTATCATGGATGAAGAGGAGAATGCATATTAGGGGTCAACTAGCAGTCAATCTTTACTACAGATATCCACTCCAGAGATATAGGCATCTCTAATTCAACATTTGCAAAACCCAATTACTGCTCATTCTTCCAAAACTTGCAGTTCTCCAAATAATTCCCATCTCAGTTAATGGTGGAAAATGGAACAAATGAGTTCAATATTAAATTTTTTAAAGATTTTTATTTATTTATTTGACACAGAGAGAGAGAGATCACAAGTAGGCAGAGAGGCAGGCAGAGAGAGAGGAGGAAGCAGGCTCCCTGCTGAGCAGAGAGCCCAATGCGGGACTCGATCCCAGGACCCTGGGATCATGACCTGAGCCGAAGGCAGAGGCTTTAAACCACTGGGCCACCCAGGCACTCCAATGAGTTCAATATTAAACATGCTAAGTTTTAAGGTGCTGTAGAACATCCAGTACAAATTTCCAAAAAGAGTTTGAAGATATGTCTGGTCCTGAGCGAGAGCAGTGTCCAAGATTCAGACTTGATCCCTGACTGAAATAAGCGATAAAGGAAGAATATATATATATTTATATAGAATATATATATATATATATAGTACTGGGACAGACTGTATAATACAGTAGGTAAAAAGAACTGAGGATTGAGAGGAAGAACATTCTGCAAAGAAGACAAGAAGACTTGAAGAAGAGGGCCCAAGACATAGGGAAATAGGCTAGAGAATGCAGATGATGGAACCAAGGGAGCAATTTCCAGGAGGCAGTAGTTACCAATGTGGAAACCTGCAAAAGGGTCAGGTACAATGCAAATTGAGAAGCAACTTTTAGATTTGGCCTTTATGCTATTACAGACAGCTATATAATAAAATGGGGACAAATGTTAAATTTCAGTAGTTGAAGAGGGACTTAGAAAGAAATGACAATCCAAGTACAGATAGCTCTTCTAAATAGAAGGGACAGAGTTAGCATAGCAAGAATTTATGAACAAGAGTGGGAACGACCAAGGGACTGAGTCTCTGCCCCTCACCTGCCGGTACCCCTACACCCGCCTCCCCCCAAAAAAAAGCTGTAGGAAGAAGGATGGCTCATACTGTAAGACAGGAGATCAGGGTGAATACAAATTTAGGTAGCTCTGTAGGAATTAATGGTGGAGGTGTAGAGGAGTTCATGAAGTGTGCAGTGCTAAACAATGGTATTGATAATACTAATATAACTATTACTAAGCCCTAACATTTACTGAGCACTTATTTAATGCCAGTCAATGTGCTAGTAATTTTTATGAGCAAATATCACAAAATTTGAAAATGGGTAAGACAAAGAGCATAGTGTGGTCTTGAACCAAGCATGACACTAATGTCAGACAAAATACCTATTAATGAACTAAAAAAGCCTATGCGTAATTTCTCCATATTCAGAGGAGAAACTGCAATCCTTCTTGATTTTAGTAAAGACCAGAATAGTCATTCTGACATTTAAGAGTAGATTTATTGGGGCATCTGGGTGGCTCAGTGGGTAGCCTCTGCCTTCAGCCCAGGTCATGCTCTCAGCCTCCCAGGATGGAGTCCCACATCGAGCCTCACATCAAGCCCCACATCTGGCTCTCGGCTCAGCAGGGGGCCTGCTTCCCTCTCTCCCTCTCTCTCTCTCTGCCTGCCTCTCTGTCTACTTGTGATCCCTGTCTGTCAAATGAATAAATAAAACTTAAAAAAAAAAAAAGCAGACTTATTTCTCTTCAGTCTTTTTATTTTATTTTATTTTTTGGTACTCGGGAATTTTGATGCACCAGGTTATAAAAAATTTCATTTATTCAAGCCATTTCTACTTAAGGAGAATAGTTAAAGGTATCTTTACAGGCTAGACACTGAAGTAACATATTGCTTTGATCATTTTAATAAAAATCTTTGAAGATTTTCATTCTCATTTGCCTATTTTGATAATATGCACAGAAAATCCTTAAAAGATTACGATTTTAACTAGCCTCTTCTATAAAATGTAACTACAAATTATTTCCAAATGAGGATCTATAATGGGGGAAAATGAAAAAAAGAAAGAGGAAGTAAGTTAAAATCAGACACGATTTAATACTGTCATTTATCATTAATTGTCCTGGGATAACTTAAATTCCGTTTATTTTTTACAGTTTTAAGTTTTTTACAGTTGCTTATAACTGGGAAGCAGTATACATAAATATATCCCTGACTTATAATGTTCTAAGAATGGCAGCTAAATACAACGCTTTGTAAGACTGTTGATTCAAAAAAAATTTCTTTGAATACTAGATGAACGGGATCTCATATAGTATTTTAGGGCTTAGCAAAGTTGCAAGCCCTTAAGACTATGAATTGTTAGTGATTCCACTATACTTGCCAGTTAAGTGTCGCAGAGCCATAAAAAAAAAATCAAACTTTTAAAATAAAATGATGACCTTGATACTAAACATGAAGATGCATGATTTCAAATGGGTTCAGTTGTCATACGGGTCAAAATTAGCATCCAAATGGGTTCAGTTGTCATATGGGTCAAAATTAGCATCCATCCAGCAGATGTTAACCCTTATCTTTATCAATCACCTACCGAATGTCAAAACTGCGAGACGGACTTTCATCTCCTAGTAAACTAATGACACCGTATTGGAGAGGCCTGAGCAAATGACCTTGGTCCCCTGAAAGATGGCTCACACTTTCGGGGTACCTCTGCAGTATTTACAAAGGAAGCTCTGGGCGGAGAGGGGTTGGGGTCAGAGGCCTGGTATCCGGAGGCTGCAGCCTCGCAGCGGGGCAGGGAGCTTTCAAAGCCACCGCCGCCCCCCGGCGGATTTTCAGAGCTGATTCGTCCCCCTAAAATCGGACGCGTTTAAGTCCCAACACATTCGTCGACTTGCTTACACCAGGGGGGCTCTCCAACACTCCCGGAGGCCCCAGGGGTCTTCCGGTGTGTACCCTCTTCTTTCGGAGAGAGGGCCACAGACAGCGGTGGCTCAAGAGAAACACTGACCCTCTTCTCGATCCCAAGATGGCGGCCAACCCTGGTTGGACTCCAGGGAGCCGCGAGCCACTTCCCCTTCCCAACAGCCCCTGCGCTGCCGACGACGGCAAGCAGGAAGGGGGAGGAGCCGGCAAGAGAGGGCGTGGATAACGCTGCGCCCCCCTGCGCGCACTCCGGCCCCGCCCCACGTCCCTGCGTCCTGCCCAGAGCTCTCGCCAGACCGGGCGGCGCGCGCTGCCTGCTGGGATACTCGGCCCGCCCAGCCAGTCCTCCCAGCTATCGCTGCGGCCGCGAGATCCGCGTTTTTTCCCAAGATGGTGGCGCTCGGTTCGGGGTGACTGCAGGAGACGACAGAGCTTGAATCCCCTTCGCCAGAACCTCGACACACCACCTTCCTCCCGCTCGCGCACCCCGCTGCCACTTAGCCATCTACCGGCCTGGACGCTCGCTTTCCGCTGCCGCCTCCGACTTGCGCTTCATCTCTGCGAACCCAACGATTACGGCCGCGGGCAGCTGCGCCTCTCTCGGCTCCTCCTTGGGGTCTCTCGGAGCAGCTCGCAGCGTAGCTCCGGCTCAGAGGGCCCCGCAGCTCCCCAGTGGGGAGAAGCGGCGGCGGCTAGCGACGAGCGCGGGGTTTTCTGCGGCCCCGGCGCCCCCTTTCCCGGCCTTAATCTCCGGAGAAGGAAGCGCGGGTCCCGCATGAGCCCCGGCGGTGGAGGCAGCGAAAGGGAACGAGGCGGTGGCGGGCGGAGGCGGCGAGCGAGGGCGACCGCGACCAGTGAGGCAGCCGCTGCTGCGAGGGCCGCAGCCCAGGCGCGGGGGCGACAACAGGTCAGTGTGGCGGAGGACCGGGCCTGGGCCGGGGAGGGTGGGCGGCATTTCCCTTCGTTCTCTCTGTTGCCCAAACCACCCTTCGGGGCTGGCTCTGGCTAAGCTAGGGACGCTCCCAAACGCGCCACCGCGAGTGTTTGGGGCGCGTGGTTTGGAGGGGTCGGTGCCAGAAGTAGGCCTCTGGAAGCAGCGGCTGCTGCTACCGTAACTGTCAGCCCTGGCTGAGGGCCGGAGGGAGGGTTTTGTGCCTAAGGGGACGCCAGCGGGCCCGGGGCGGGGCGTGTAGGGCGTCGAGAGTTGGCCCTCCTTGGAGCGAAGCTCACGGAGCAGGCCTGGGGCCCAGGCAGCGTAGGGCTGCCCTTTTCTTTCCAAGGGGAGCTCTTTTTTCGAGGTTTGGGCCCTTTTGGTGAAAAATGTTTAGATGTGTGCTTTGGAGGTGGACTGGTGGTGAGGGAGGGCGGATGAAGTGGGAAATCAAGCCCAAGGGTTATGTTCACAGATTATCGATTATCGGGATTTTCACATTAAATGTGAGGTATCGGGTTTGCCAGAGATACTGTGAAATGCAAACCTGCAAACAGTTGGCTTTTTTTTTTTTTTTTTCCCTTTTCAGTTGAGAAAATGAAAAGGACTCTTTCTTCGTCATGGCGTGGAGGTTTTGTTGGTAAAGTCAGAATTGAATGTGGCAAATGCTTTAGTCCATAAAATTGTTAGGAATAATTTTAACATAGACACTGAGCTTAGAATTCTTCAAAGATAATTTAGTCTCTGAATTTTCAAAAACGGCCAATTGGCATACTAAAATAGAAGCGTTACCAAATCTGTCTCGGATTATATTTATTAAGTGCTAGGGTACTTTGGAAAATGTAAACGAATAGCAGTGTGGGATTTACAGTCTAGATTTATCCTCCATAAATCATGAGGTGGTATAGATATGACCCATAATTTTGAAGAATTCCACTGCCTGTAATATTGAAAGAAGCAGGAAATTATTCCAGAATATTCTTCGGGGGAGGGTAGGGGCCTTGAAATGGAAATGACCTAAAGTTTGGAAGTATAACTGTTAAAAAGTCACCTGTCAAAGTCACAGTAGATACACAATAAATCTTGAGTGAATTAGACAAGAGGGATGAGAGGTGTTTATTTCATAATCTCTAACTAATGAGTATTCTTACTTAGATTACTGGGTAAACCAGGTACAAAAGTTTAGAATTTAGGAAGATAAAAATAAAATTTTTGTCCTGGTATGTATAGTTGAAATAATTTTAGAATTAGATCTTATAAATTTGAGTTATCACATTTGTAATAAAATGAATAAAATAAAATGTAATATAATGTATTAGTGATGGTCCTGATAAGCCCAAAGAATGACCCAGAAGCTCTTTAAAGAAACTGATAATAATGACAACAAAAGAAACAGATTCAAGAAATAATGACCCTCTCTTTATACAAAATTAGAACTGGAAACTAAGTCTTATATCAATATTTATTAACTAGCCTGAGTATGCTAAGTATTATGTACACTATTGTCTGGACATTGCCTAGTTCCTGAGGAGTTTAACTTTACACAG
This sequence comes from Mustela nivalis, assembly GCF_964662115.1. NCBI lineage: Eukaryota > Metazoa > Chordata > Mammalia > Carnivora > Mustelidae > Mustela > Mustela nivalis. The sequence continues at coordinate 123,044,324 of NC_139025.1, forward strand.
AGATACAATAACGGTGTTCTGATTTCTCTTTAGAGGTTTTGTAAGCTGTTTTTATTTTACCTCTTAAACTGTGCATTTTTTTTTCTTGGCTTAAAAAATACCTTCTTAAGTATATTTGTTAGAAGTGTGAGGCAGACACATTCTCATTCCACTTGTTAAGTTCATTTAATAAGATTTATTGGGTACTTAACAGTGTCTTGAGTATTTAACCTTTAATCATTTGTATTTCTTAAACTTCAGATCATTTTATATATGATCCTTTTGCCATCCCTGCCAAAAACAAAACAAAACAAAAACAAAAGCACCCCCCCATCAGAAATAATTTGCTGTTTCAAATAAGCAGTCAGTGGGATAATCCAAAACTGTGGATCATATGTTAATTTTTCAACCCAAGCACTTGAAATATTTATAAATGTTTATTTTCTTAAATGGTTATTGGTTATGTTCTTAACACGTGGCACATTTTTGCTTAGACCCAAACTTGTATTGGTCAAAACATAGAGACATTCCATTAAATGCACATAGAGCTGCTAAAAAGTTTTTTTATTTTTACAAGTGAAGACAAGTTTTCTCTTTTCAGGATAATTCAGGATAACAGAGTTTTGGCCGATTTTGACTCTCCTCTCACTGTAGATGTAAAGAGAAATTCAAAAACCTTGCAGTATGTGCAGTTCACTGTACTTTTAATTCTGGGCTCACCTTAGTTGTCTGATCTTGGCAAGTTGCTTAGTCTTGGTGAGCTGCAGTTTTGTCATATGTAAAAAGGGAATGGTGAAACTAAGTAGAGTTGTTTTGAGGAATAGTTTATAACACATAGGCTCTTAATAAGTTAATCCTTTGAAGTCTTCCTTCTCTGTTATTTTTGTTGTTGTTCTCAAAGCATCTTACATAGGGTGGACTCTAGCATGTTATCCTTTACATTGTTTCATTCTCACTAGCTGGGAACTCACTCTTTAAGGGGAGGGTCTCCTAGTGTTTACCAGAAAGTGTGTTGCCAGCATATGGATGAATTAGTTATCAGTAGTCAACTAACATTTATTGGGTACCTACTATGACTGTGAGCTGGGTTATATGTAGGAGCTACAAAGTCAGGAATCATGTCTATCTTTTGGAAGCTTACAGTCTAGTGACTTTCTCCACGTAGCACCATTTTTTGTGAAATCCTATCACATAATGGAGCCTCATTATTCTGAGCTCTTCTAGTCTTAGGGCAGTTCTCTGGACTCAACACTTCCAGCCGCAGCTTCTAGTCTAAAGAATATTGTTTTTACCCCTTTATACAACTGTTTGGCATATGTGAGATAGTTTTTCTTTTTCTGTTAAGATTTTTATTTATTTATTTGACAGAGATCACAAGTACACAGAGAGGCAGGCAGAGAGAGAGGGGGGAAGCAGGCTCCCCCCTGAGCAGAGAGCCCGATGTGGGGCTCAATCCCAGGACCCTGGGATCATGACCTGAGCCACCCAGGCACCCCCTTGTGAGATAGTTTATATCTCTACCTTGGTCCTACTCTGTAATCCAAAATCTGGCACATTGTGTGTGTGTGTCTGTGTGTGAATGGCTATGTATTTAAAAAAAAAAAAAAAAAAAAAGAAAGAAGGAAAGAGAAAGAAATTGATTTACTTTGTCAGTTGCCTGTAAGTACTTTGGTATTTTTCTTTGGTGTTTATGATTCTTTCTTCTGGTTCTAGGTTTATAGAAAGTTTCAAGCCTCAGTAGGACTATTCTTGAGGCCAGTCACTCCATTTATTTTATACATGAAGAAATTGAAGTGCAAAGTTTTAAAATGATTTTCTGAAAGTCACCTGGTGATAGAGCTAGAACTGCAGTCTGAGTCTCTGGACTGGAGTTCAGGACTCTCTGCATTCAGTGGTGCATGTTCTGTCCTACCTGTTGAGAGGAGTAATTTGCTTCTATTTGAATCTTTTCTACATTATTATTAGAAGGCAGACTTCACAAGATGCCATCATTGGGCCTTTTCTGAGCATAACAGTGCAGGAAGTGGGGCTTTTTCTTCTAATAAAGGAAGTCAAGTAAAATTACAGTAAGTAGTAATGGTATTAATCTACAAACATATCCTATGTCCAGAACAGATGTTTAAAATACTTAAAGAAGCTATATAATTTCTTAAATGAAATAACTAATTAATAAATAGATGATAAATTTCTTTGCCGACTTTAATTTTTATTTACCCTTAGAAATGTTACCTGTAGTGTGCTTTGATTTAAGTTATCATTAATAAGTAACACCATTATGGATAATGAGTCAAAATGAAGTAACACCATTATGGATAATGAGTCAAAATGAACTTTGTAAGTTTAAGGCCAATCTGAGAATGAAATAAAGCTAATACCTTTTTTTTGAATATTGCTGTTTGCAAATAAGATTTGGTTGACAGTTGTTTCTGTTTGATGCTAAGCTTCGTGACTGTGAACTCCCTAAAATTATATATAAATTCTAAGTTTCAGAGTCTCAACAGGTTCAGTGAACAAAAGCCACCAAGAACCACTGATGTGGAGGAAGAAGCACTAACTTTGGTGTCAGAAGATGCATGGGTTCATCCTTCCAATCTAGCTTCCTAGCTGGTCATGAGCAGGTCATTAACCTTTCAAAGCCTTTGTTCTGTTAACCTCTGTTAAATGAAGGTGATACTTGCTTTTTGTCTCTTTCAAAGGATTGTTTTTTCAGATGTGATGATTCTCAAAAAAGTAGAATAATACTGTATAAAGTGATCTTATATGTGACTTAGTGACTTGCCCAAGAAAACAAGTTGGTTAGTAATAAGCTGGTGATTGGAACATTGGTATATTTTCATGCTTTTCTCTATAAACATTTTTAACCCTTTCATACTTTAGAAGTATTATTTTGGGAAATACTTAGTATGTGAGTTTATTTTAAATTTGCTAACTACCTTTGAAATAAATAGTAAGATCTTAATAATTACTGATGCACTATTCAGTATTACTAATACTAAGTCAAAAAAATGCCTTCTGTAATTTGCTTTACTTTTTTTTTTTTTTAAAGATTTTATTTATTTGAGAGAGTGCGAGAGAGAAAGCAGTAGAGAGGGGAGAGTCATGCAGAGGGAGAAGCAGACTCCTTACTGAGGAGAGATCCTGGCACAGGACTCAATTCCAGGACTCCAGGATCATGACCTAAGGTGAAGGCAGACATTGAACCTGCTGAGCCACCTAGACACCCTAATTTGCTTTACTTTTGACCTCTCGTGTTAATTTGAATTAAGGTGAATCATAAGCTTGACCTGAAAGTAAAAGAGGTTTTAGAGACATAGATTCTTATTGGATAAGATTATTCCAAAAGTTCCATCCTAGGAAGTCTTCTGGAATCTATTAAGATAGCCCATGTGGATCATAGAAAAGAATCCTATGTAAGACTTTATTAAGTTAATATCTATGCCACAAATAAAAAGCATGGAAATTGCATTTGAGCCCTGAACACTTGATTAAGTAGGATAAAATATTCCTTAAATGAAACTCTTGGCTGGCCAATATAGAGCTTAATGTGGTGACTCTTTTAACAGTTAAGTGTGTTATAGAAGTTGACTTTCTGTACCCTTCGGGGTTAGTTGAGGTTAGTCAAGCGTAGATCCTTTTATATTACAGAAATAAAACGTGAAAAATTTTTTTAACCTCTTTGTGGTGTGCCGGCTTGTAATTTTTTGTTCTTAATGTGATGACATTTTTCTCTTTGTATCAAAAGTGATACCTTATCCATTTCAAGCTTCTATTATAATAGATTTCTATTCTTGGATGTGAGAAGGTAGTCTTAGAATTGCTTTTTGTGGCTGTAGCCACTATCCTAATCTGTTTACTTTCATATTCTTCGTAATGCAGAATAAATTCTGAATTTTCTCTCTAAATTATATACTCAGTACAGAAAATAATGTTAAGAATCATGTATCTAGAATTCAGTATAGACAAATGTCACATTTTGTCACTTCCTTACCGTCTTTAGCTCCATCTTTAAAACTGGTGTTATTTTCTTCTGAGATGATCATTTCTAGCACTGCAGCTACCACTGTGGGAATTTCTTCATACTGCCAACAAATACTTCCTTTCTCTTATCAGATGTAAAGCATAATCCTCTTGGGAAGGGAAAAGATGAAATGCCAGCAATGTTTTCTGTATAAAGCTTATGGGTCATAGGGAGAAATACAGGTATTTCCAGCTTATTAATTAGTTTGGTATTTTTTCTTAAGAATTCTATTTATTGTGCTGCTGTGTGTGTGTATGTGCCAATACTGATAACCTCATAGTGTACCATACATAAGAATGTTAAGTATTTACCTTTGTTAAATATGAAGTTTTTGTTTGGGGGAAAAATACATGTCTTTTGAGCATCTATTGTATATGACACGTATACTGATTGATAAATCCCATTTCACACAAAAAGTAATTGGGTAAAATTTTTCTTTTCTAGTTTTCTGAAGTGGGCTGACAATGTATCGTATTGCATGTTAGTGATTAAAACTATGCTGTTTAAGATATTCTATATTTAGAGCTTCTATGGAATGAAAAGTTTCTCTAATTACTTCAGCTATTTCATTCATACTCAATTTCTTACACATTTTGCTATGTCTGTGACATATTGCTATATATGGAATGATTATGACCTTTCAGAATTCATATGATTGAATTGTAACATCCATTGTAATGGTATTAGGAATTGTGGCCTTCCTGAGGTGAACGATCATGAGGGTAGAGTCCTCATGAATGATATTAGTGCCTTATTAAACATTGCAGAGTTCCCTTGACTCTTCTGCTATATGAGGACTTAGCCAGAAGACAGCTATCTGTGAACTAGGAGGCTGTTTCTTGCCAGACACTGAATCTGCCAGCACCTTAATACTGGGCTTCCTAGATTCCAAGAATTTGAAAAAGAAGTTTCTGTTTATAAGCCGCCCAGTCTGTGGTATTTTCTTTTAGCAGCCAGAAATGGACTAGGACACATTAAAATGTTTTAAGAATAGAGAGGCAAAATAGAAAATTAAATGGATAAAGTTTGGTAGCTAAGGTAGTGATACACTGTGCTTGACAGAATAGAAGTGCTTAAAAGTTGTCTATATATAGTGTTGAAATGAGAACACTTTAGGAGAATGTAGTAGAAAAACCAAGCTAACTTTAGACTTTTAAACACATAAAACTAGATTCCTGCATTTCATATTATTGTATACTTCATTAATTCTTGCCCAGTGAACTTTATTTCTAATTATTTTCAAAATGAAAAAGTAAAGTTTTTTGGTGTCAGTAACTCATTAGGGAGTTAGTTTATTCCCTCTAAAATTCCTCTCTTATCTTTTGGGCTAAATGAAAGGCAAAGAGGGATGAACTTAAAAATAGTTGGATCTCAACTGGAAAATAGGTAAGTTACCTCAACTGAAATTAAATCCTTGCTTTCCTCCTGAATTGAAGATTCTATGAGAACACTTGCTGTGTGTCTCATTTTTTTTTTTTTTTTCACATGCAGTTTTATGTATTTGTAAGTGCTTGATGAATGTAACTGCTTTCCATTTAGGACTGTCTGTTGTGAGCTGATGAGTAAGAATCACCAGGAACAAAATCCTCTAAGCTTCAGAACTTTTAACTGATTTTAAGTAGATACAGGACTAGGGATCAGCCAGCCTGGACAGTGGGCTAAAGACATCTGTACTACAGCCCCACTTCATTGCCTCTCTGTGTGCTGAATTTGATGAGGCTTTTCCAGGAAGGATGTGTTCGTGTTCTCCGTATTTCTAGCTGACATCAGATTTTGAGAAATTGAGGCTGATCACTATGGTCTACAAGTTTCTCTTAAGTGATCAAGATTTAATTCCCGTAGGTGCTGTTTTAGACAAGTATCATATGTTTAAAACTGTCAAGACTACAGTAATACTTATTTTATATTCTTACTCTGATATCTTTTCTTTAAAAAGTACGTGGATTAGGGACGCCTGGGTGGCTCAGTTGGTTAAGCAGCTGCCTTCGGCTCGGGTCATGATCCCAGGGTCCTGGGATCGAGTCCCACATCGGGCTTCTTGCTCGGCAGGGAGCCTGCTTCTCGCTCTGTCTGCCTCTTTGTCTGCCTGTGCTCGCTCGCTCTCTCTCCCTCTGTCTCTGGCAAATAAATAAATAAAATCTTTTAAAAAAAAATACGTGGATTGGATTAGATGATCTCCAAGGTAATTTTCAGTTTAGGTATTATATATTCATTTTTTTTCTTTTTGAATATATATATGTATCTTAATTATAAGATAGTTAAAACATACCATAAATAATACAACAAATATACACCATCCAAACTGTAAATTCTGCCACTTTTGATTCTTTGGGAAGTAAATGCTGTTAACCCTCTGTAAGGCAATAACTATCCTGAGGTTCTTGAGTATACATCATATTCTTGTTTATAATTTTACTGTATGCTTGTAGAAGTATCCATAAGTGACAAGTGTTTTGTGTTTCAAATTTTTACAAAATGGTACTGTATTGTATATAATCTTTCATCAGAGTCCTTTTAAAAAAAAGCATTTTTTTGAAATAAGTGTATTTATTCAATTTGCTATATGGTACTCCATTTATAAAATGTATATATTTCACTATTGATGGGTATTTTTAGTTATTTCTTTTTTGTTGTCATAAATAATGCTGAAATGATTGCTTTTACACATTTTTTGGTATTGGTGTTTAAGAAGATTCATGAAAATGAATTGCCTGAGAATAGGTTGTGAATAACTTTGACCTTAGTAAATATTTCTGAATTCTTCTTTAAAGTCATTATGCCAGGATGCCTGGGTGGCTCAGTCGGTTAACCCAGTGCCATGGGCTCAGGTCATGATCCCAGGGTTTTGGGATTGAGTCCCACATCTGGCTCCTTGCTCAGTGGGGAGCCTGCTTCTTTCTCTCCCTTTGCCTACCACTCTGCCTGCCTGTGCTGTCTCTCTCTGACGAATAAATAAATTGGGGGAAATAAAAAAAACTTTAAAATCATCATGCCAATATATACTTCATATTTGCACTTTGCTTTCCAGTATCCTTGCCCTCATTTGGAATTGTCCTATTTTAAAATTTTTGCAAAGTGGAAATGGATGTGAAATGATACCTTTTTTTATATACCTCATTTTAATTTACATTAAATGGTGTAAATGGTGGGTAAATGGACATGAATTTTATTATTTCTGGCGTCTTTTAAATGTTTCATAAATTATTGTTTATAAAGAATGAGACATTAGTATATAGTATTTATGTTGTAAAGGACCTAGACCATCATCTCCTCTAACCTTTTTATTTTATAGCGCAGCCATGAAAGTTATCAGAATAAGAAAAAAATACTGCTGGTTGCCTATTATGGTATTCTCTTTTGGGATATAGAATCTCAAGTTTCAGTTGTTGAAATCATGAACCTTTTTCTTTATGATTTGTATTTTTTGTTCAAGAAATTCTCTTTTATATTGTCTGCTAATAGGTTTATGGTTTGTTTTTGTTTTTGTTTTTTGCATTTAGGTAGGTCCATGTGGGAGGGAGTTGGGAATCAGATTTTTTTTTTTTAATGATAAGCAAGTTGTCCCAACATTAAGTATTGAATTCTTCCCCCATTATTTTATTTTATTTTTTGCATGTCCTCTGTATCATCTGCTATGTGCTTGGGTTTGATTTTAATTTCTTTCTTATTTTTTTAATTTTTTTGTCTTTTTTTTTTTTTTTTTTTTTTTTACACCAGTACTACATTGTTTTATTTTAAATAGTTAAGTTTTTGGGGATACAGGCCTCCCCTTTATTAATGTTCAGAACTATCTTGTTCTTAGACTTTTATTCTTTCATAATAATTTAAAACCAGTTTATCACATTCCTTTGGGGATATTATTTGGAATTGCATTGAATATATAAATTGAGAATTACCTTGTTATTTATTTGAATCTTCAGTATTTTGTGGTTTTCTTCATAAATGTCTTTTACGCATATGTTATTGAATTTATTAGTTATTTGGTTAATTTTTGCATTGTAAATAGCATCTTTTTTATTCCATTTGATTATTGCTGGTATTGATTTTGTATCCATCAATTTGGGTGAACTCCATCATTTCTAATAGTTTATAATTCTTTTGGATTACTGTGAACAAATAACAATTCTGTCTTTTCAAGTGATCTTTTAAAATAGAATTCTGGGGCACCTGGGTGGCTCAGTGGGTTAAGCCTCGGCCTTCAGCTCAGGTCATGATCTCAGGGTCTTGGGATTGAGCCCCACATCAGGCTCTCTCTGCTCAGCAGGGAGCCTGCTTCCCCCTCTCTCTGTGCCTGCCTCTCTGCCTATTTGTGATCTCTCTTTCTCAAATAAATAAAATCTTTAAAAAAAAAATAGAATTATGACCTTGTAATTTTCTATTTAAAATTCTTCTCTGGCTTTCAGAGTAAAACTCAGAAGCCTTTATTAGTTTACAAAGTCTGACATGATCTAGATTCTGTACTTCCTCAGCCTTACCTTTCTCCATACTCCTCGCTAAACAGAACCATCTAACAGTACTGGCCTTTTCAGTTTTTTGAGATGTCTAACCTTTTGTGCCAGACCCTTTGCCAGTGTGTTTCAGTTTGTTTGGAGCACAGTTAGACAACAAATTTCACCCATTCACGGGCCTCAGGGAATATTGGTAAAAAAGCCGAAATATTACTTAGGGAAGCCTCCCTGAGAATCTCTTTGTACTCATTGATTTTAGTGCTTCTTTGTATTATGGTGTTAATGAATCTTGCTTTTCCTGAGTAAGTAAGGAATTTCAACTGCAATTAAATAATTTCACTTCCTGAGTGAAGTATATGTAAAAGGTATTTTACGAATCTTTTTTAATGAAAAGTAAATATTTGTCTCTGTCTCTTTTATTAAAGATTTTTTAAAAGTAATCTGTGCAACCAACAATTGAGGTTCACACAACCTCAAAATCAAGAGTCTCATGTTCCACCTTACTGAGCCACCTAGGCACCCTCTCTCTTTTTTAATGTGCAATTTCAAGCATTTGTGAGTGCTAGGTAAATGAATGAATGTTCATGTACTGATTGATTCAGAAATACTATTCCAGTTGGTAACTGGTCAAAAGAATATCATTAGGCTATATTAAATATTTTACTAGACATTCATAGAAAATTAAATGCCCTCAATTTTTATTATTTAAGTCCTTCAAATATGGCTAGTGTTCAGAGCAACAGTTTTCTTTTAACAAGAGGCAGTCTAGTTGACTTAAAATTATATGTGCTAAATTTTCTTAAAAGGATTTTGAAGTTAAATTAGAAGCCAGTCTTTTGTTATCCTTAAATCAAATTTTATGAGTTTATATACTACATTTGATACACAGATGAAATATAGTAAACCTGAAAATATGTGTTTATGATTATTTCAAGGAAAACCCACCTACCTTTAGTTATTTTAGTGTCTTCTACTGTACATCTTTTGTGTGTGTATAACACAGGCTGAAAGCTAGCATAATTCTAGGTTTAATTTTAGGTTAAGCACTGTATAAGATAGAACTCAGTTGAACTATAGTGCAAAAAGAACCCAGGGGAAAATTTCACAATAGTCAGTCCTTGGGACTGTGTGGCACATTTGCTTCTGTTTTCAGATCATAGAGTTGTTGACCAGAATGAGTGGTTTATCATTAAAGCCAGGAAATTGAAATAAATCTGGTAATTTAGAATTTCTAAAGGATCTCTGTAGATGATACTTGATCTGCACTTAGGTAAGATACTCTCAGTGCCACTAAGCCATGTAATAAAACACTTAAGTAAAGCTGCCTTATTGGGAGAAAATAGCATTTTAATATTGGCCAGTCATGAGTGTACTTTCCGTAGTTATTCAGGTAGGTAAATAAACATAATTTATTTAATTTCTGAACTGTTCACAGAACCCAGAGGGAGGGGCAGGCCAACTGTCATTTCAGAGAGTTCATTTCTTTTCATTTCTTTCCTATATGTAACTGATTGTGTATAACCCAGATTTGTAGCACAGTCTCAGTTTTAACTACTAGAGTATTCCCATAAATCATAAAACCAAGAATTCTAATATTTTCATATTTCCAGAGAATCTCTTATATTTCCTGGTTGGGTCCCCCTCTTAAATATTGATTGGTATGTAGAATTATTTTTGAGTGAGGAAATAAACATATAGTTGTGTATTTTTAAGTACACAAATAAATGAAAGTTTGCTTTTTCTTAATTCTAAAACATAACACTTGTTAAATGTAGGTGTAGAAAAACAGAAAATTGCCTGGCAAATACAAAGTAAGTATATCTGTAACTACAGATACATGCAGCTTTTTTCCTTTTTTGCGAAGTTAAAAAAAACAAAACAAAAAACAAGCATATAGTTTTTATAGTTCCCACTTTATTGAGATGTAATACACATACCATAAAATTCACCCTTTTTAAAGCATGCGATTCATTTTTAGTATATTTGTATTTGGTATATTTGGGTTTTTGTATTCACTGCCGCTAATTTTAGAACATTTTCATCCTTGTTTCCTGTACCTGTTAGTAGTCATTCTCTATTTTTTTGTCCTCCAGCCTTTGACAGCCACTAATCTGCTTGCTTTCTATATGGATTTGCTAGATATTTCATATACATGGAATCATAAAATATGTGCTCTTTTGTGTATGACTTCTTTTATATGGTATTGTATTTCAGGGTTTACTTGTAGCACGTAACAGCATTTTTTTATGGCTGAATAATATTACACTATTAATATGTGCACTGTTTATTCAGTCATCAGTTGATAACTATTTGGATTGTTCCATTTTTTAATTTTGAATTATGTTTCTGTGAACATTCACATACAAGCTTTTGTATGGACATATATAGTCATCTCTCAGGTATATCTGGGAGTAAAACTGCTGGATCGTAAATTATCTGTGTTTAACGTTTTGAGGAACTGCCAGGATCCTCCAAAGTGGCTGCACCCTTTTATAGTTTTCAGCAATGTATGTGTTTTTGAGAGCTCCACTTCTGTGCCAAAGTTGATTATCTCTTTATTTTAGTAATTTATATGGGTGTTAAGATATCTTTGTGGTTTTGATTTGCATTTGCTTAATGGTTAATGATGATTACATCTTATGTGCTGATTGGCCGTCTTGGAGAAGGTCTACTCAAATCCTTTGCTGTATTTTAATTGGGTCATCTTTTTCTTATTCGGTTTTATGTATTCTTTATACATTCTGGTTATAAGTCTTATCAGAGATGATTTCTACATAGTTCTCCCCATTCTATTGGGTTGTCTTTTCACTTTCATGATTGTTTCCTTGAAGCAGCCAGGTTTTAATTTTTGGTGAAGTCCAATTTATGTATTTTTCTTTTGTTGCCTTTGGTGGTGGTGTTTAAGAAACCATTGCATAATCTAAGGTCATGAAGGTTTATGCCCATTTTCTTCTAATAATTTTATAGTTTTAATTCTACTTTGAGGTCTGTCATCTGTTTTTGAGTTAATTTTTGCATATAGTGTGATTTAGGTTTAGATCCAGATTGCATTTGGCATGTTTTTAGATACAGCATACAAATAGCTACCTTTTATTTTTTCCCACCTGGATAGCCAATTCTCTAGACCACTTGAGGGATACTTTCCTGTTTTAAAATGCCACCTTTTAATTTTATTAAAATATTATTTATTATAGAGAGAGGAAGTACATGTGTGCATGAGCAGGGGAGGGTCAGAGAAAGAGAGAGAATCTCAAGCAGACTGATGAATGCACGGCCCAACTTGGGGCTCAGTCCCATGACCCTGAGATCATGACCTAAACTGAAACCAAGAGTTGGACGCTTAACCAACTGAGTCACACAGGTGCCCCAAAGTGCCACCTTTTTATATATTAAGTTTTCATAAACTAATAAAGTTTTTGAAGTATAACCTATATCCTCTAAAGTATATCCCTTTTTAAGTGTACAGTTTGATGTGTTTTGATGCATATACTGTAACAATTACCACAATTAAGATGTAGAACATTTGAATTATTCTGAAAAAATGTTCCTTTGTAGTCATTCCTCCCTTTTGGGCCTGGGCAACCAATGATCTGCTTATTAGTTTTGCCTCTTCTAGAATTGGTATCATAAGTTATATACTCTTATGATTGATATAAAAAGTTAAATACTCTTCTTTTAGCTTTGTTCCTTTAGCTTGAATTTGAGATTTCTTCCATTTTGTGTTTATTACTTTTTAAATTACAGTATGGCTGTACCATAGTTTGCTTTTCATTTTTTGGTGAACATTTAGATTTTTTTCTGGGATTAGGCTATTGTGAATAAAGGTAATCTTTGCACGTGTTTTTGAACATATTTTCATCTTTCCAGGGTAAACACCTTGAGATGTAATTACTGGATCACATGAAAGATTTATGTTCAAGTATATAAGGCATTCTTTTCCAAATAGTTAAACAATTTTGCATTCCCACCAGCAATGTGTGGAAGTTCCAGATCTTTCAAATCCTTGCCAGCATTTGATAGACATTGTAGACATTTTGATGGGTGTATGGTAGTATCCCATTGCAATTTCTTTTTCTTTAACTATAGTAAAATACATATAAAACCCATCATTTTAACGTTTTTTAAGTGTACAGTTCAGTGGCATAAAGTACATTCATGTTGTATGGCCATCATTCTTACTTATCTCTGGAACTTTTTCATAGTCCTAAACTCAAATTTTGTACCTTTTAAATAGTAACACTCTCCCGCCCCTGTTCTCTTCCTCCTCCCTCCAGCCTCTAGTGACTACTGTTCTACTTTCTGTCTCTAAAAATTTGACTCTGCCAGGTACTTATGTAAGTGTAATCATACAGTATTTGTCCTTTGCTTCTGGTTTGTTTCACTTAACCTGATAGCCTCAAGGTTCACTCATGTTACAGCATATATCTGAATTTTCTTTTTTCCTTCCTTCCTTCATTAATTTTTGTGAGGAGAGAGCACTCACACCCACAGATGAGCAGGGGGAGGTGTAGAGGAAGAGGAGAGAAGCAGACTCCAAAGCTAGGCTTGATCTCCATCTCACAACCCTGAGATCATGACCTGAGGGAAATGAAGAGTCTAATCCTCAAGTGACTGAGTTGTCCAGGTGCCCCTCCTTTTTAAGGCTGAGTAGTATTTCATTGTATGTAAAAATATCACATTTGTTTAACCATTCATTGACTGAACACTTGGGTTGCTGCTGCTTTTTAGCTATTATGAATAGGCTGCTGCGAACATGGGTGTACAGATAATCTCTTCAAGTCCTTGCTTTCAGTTCTTGCATGTTTAATTCTTGGAAATATACCTAGAAATAGTATTGCTGGGTCATTTGGTAATTTTGGAGGGGTGAATCAACATAACCATGTTGTACCCATGGTACAACTGTAGCATGGCTGTAGCCATTTTACATTCCTACCAGCAATCACAAGGTTCCAGTTGTTCCACATCTTTGCTAACACTTGTTATTTTGTTATTTTTAAAAAATAATTTTCATACAAAAGGTTGTGAAGAATCATGGTTACATTTCCCTGATGAAGAATGATACTGAGAAGTTTTCATGTGCTATTAGCTATGTATATATCTTTTTTGAGTATCCATATATTTTGCTCATTCTTTTCAGGATACAAACTTTTTATTAGATGTATGTATTTCTTCTGTGTCATTACTGTTTTTTTTGGTTAATTATTTTATTAATTACCAAGAGAGGAGTATTGAAATCTTCAACTGTAATTGTGAGCTTGCTATCTTTTCTTTCAGGTTTTGTCCATTTTCGCCTCATATATTTTAAAGCTGTAGATAATAGGTTCAGTCACGTTTAGATCTCTTAGATCTCTCTGATGGATTGATTCTGTATTGTTATTTCTCTGGTTCTCTGGTAATGTTCCTGGTCCTAAAGTCTACTTTGTCTGGTATTAGTATAACCACCACTCCTTTATTATGCTTCATGTTGGAATATTACATCTTTTCAAACCTATCTGTCATTATGTATATAATGTCTTTCTTTTAGACAATGTATAGTTGCATCTTTTGGGTTGATTTTTATAATTTCTTGCTTTCTGAGTGTTCAGTCAATTTGCATTTGTTATAATTGACTATATGGTTGGGTTTCAGATTACCAAGTTACTATACATTTTCTATTTGTTCCAGCTATCTTCTGTCTCCCCTTTCCTGTTTTCTTTTGGATTGAGCATTTTTATAGAAGTTTGTTTGATCTTTGCTATTAGCTTATACCTTATTCTTCCTCTGCCCCCAGTGGTTGTACTAGTACTTAGAATATCCCTTGGTTTATATCAGTCTACTTTCAGAAATAAACCTCTAAGAGTATATTGTGAGAATTCTCATACAGTATAAATTTGTAGTCTTATATTATACTTCTACATAAGGTATAAATTCCACAGTCTTATTTGTAATTATTTCTTTTAAATGGCTAATTATTTTGTAAAGACATTTAAAAACCAAGAAATTATCAAACCAAGTTATTAAACGAAGTTTTTAAGCCAAATCATCAACATTTTTTATATTTATGCTCGTATTTACCATTTTCGTTTTCCTTTGTGTAGATTTTGTATAGATTTCTTTATGTATTTTTTTATTGAAGATTTTACTCATTTATTCCACAGAGACACAGTGAGAGAGGGAACATAAGCAGGGGCAGTGAGAGAGGGAGAAACAGGCTTCCCTCAGAGCAGGGAGCCCAATGTGGGGAGGGGGGGATGCAGGGGATGTGGGGGATTAGGGGCTCAATCCCAGGACCCTGAGCTCATCCTCTGAGCAGAAGGCAAATGCTTAATGACTGAGCCACCCAGGCGCCCCTAGAAATTTTTGAAGTGCAGATCTTTTGGCCAAAAAACTTTAAGGTTTTATTTGCATGAAAATGCCTCTATTTCTCTTTTACTGTTTTATTAGGAAAAATACTCAAATTCACACAGGTGTGAAATAATTATAGAATGTAATTCCTCAGTTAACATTTTGCTTTGTGTCATATCTGTCCATCTATTTGTTTTATTTTTTGATGCTTTTCAAAGTAACTTGCAGTTATTAGTATTCCTCATCCTTAACTTCAGCATGTATATTGTCAACTGAAACTTAGTAACTTATTATTAACTAAGTTTAGTTTATTGAATTTAACTGACTTTAGTATATTGTTCTAGTTATTTATTTCTGTGTAACAAATCACCCTTAAATATCAGAATTTAGTTTGCTTATGAACCTGTGCTTTGTGCAGAGACTAGAAAGCGTAGTTTGTCTTGGCTTCAAGCACATCAGAGTGGCTTGATAATTGATGTAACTTGATAGTTGGAGGCTGGAATTATCTGAAGTATGGCTTACAAGTCTGGAGATTGATGCTGGCTATTAGGACTTCAGCTAGAGTTGAGGTCTAGAACACTTAAATACTGCCTTTATATGTATGTGGTTGCTTGGCTTACTTGCCAAGTGGCTGACTTACTCAATATGGCATTGAATGGCATTTTTATGACCTAGCATTAAGTCATAGAGCACCATACTCACTTGACTGAAAGAATCCTAGAGGCCCCTCATATAAAGGACAAAGGATATAGACCTCACCATCTGATGGAGAATGCCAGGGTTGATCTTGTAAGAAAGGCATGTGTGATTATATTGTGGTAGCAATCTTTGGAAAGTAAAATCTGCCACATGTACCATTCTATGAGCTTTGACAAATGTGTACACCTTTGTAGCACTTAAGTCCTATAGAACCTAAGTTATAGAACCTGTACCCATTCCTGGTCAGTTCCTGTCCCCACATCACTTCTCCAAATCAACCATCGTTTTCATCACTTTCATCCTAGATTAGTTTACCTTGGACTAATTTGTATGAGGTTTCTTTGATTCAGCGTAATATTTTTGAGATTCATCCATGTTATTGCATGTGTAAGTTGTTTGTAATGTCATTCTTTTACTGTTTTCAGCTGTTAACGGATAAAGCTAAAGTAAACAATTATTTGAAAGTCTTTGTGGATATATATGGTATCTTTTCTCTTGGATAAATGCCTAGGAATGTGATATTTGGGTTATAGGGTAGACCAGATCTTTTCTCCAGATTGGTTTGTTTTGTTTTTATACTCCTGCCAACAATATATGAGATTTCCAGTTGCCTAACGTCCTTATCTAACATTTAGGGCTCTTAGTTATTTTGATGTAGCCATTCTGGTAGATGTATAGGTGTTTCTCTTCATATTTTGGAGGGTATTTTCACTTGATATACAATTCTAGATTGATCTGTTTTTCTTTCAGCCATTTTTTTTTTTTTAAGATTCTATTTATATATTTTTAAAAGATCTTACTTATTTTAGAGAGTGTGTGCATGAGCGTAAGCAGGGGAAGGAACAGAAGACGAGGAAGAGGGAGGTTCTGGGAATGAATCTCAAGCAGACTTCTGCGCCAAGCACAGAACCCAGTGCAGGGCTTGATCGCTTGACCCCAAGATCGTGACTTGAGTCAACCAAGAGTCTGATGCTTAACTGAGGCATCCAGGTGCCCCATTTTAGCCTTTGTTTCTGATGAGAAGTCTGTGGTCATACTTCTCTTCCTTCTGCTGTACTTAAAGTCTTTTCTCTCTGCCCCCCTTTTGAGATTTTCTGTTTATCACTGGTTTCCTTTGTGATTATCCTACTTAGGTTTTATGGTTTCATCAAATTTGGAGTAAGTGTCAACCATTATTTCTTCTACGTATTTTTTAAATCATTTACCTTCCTCTTACACGGTCCAGTTACGGGTGTGTTAAATCGTTTGATCTTGTCCATAGGTCATTAACGTATTTTTTCTGGTCTTTTTGTCTCTCTGTGCTTGAGATTGCTTTGTTTTCTGTTTCATTGTTCCTTTTTTTTCTTCCTGTAGTGTCATTATACATTGTATTTCTGAAACTCCCATTTGATTTATATTTGTATTTTCTGTTTCTTACATAGTCTTTGAATTTTTGAGGATATTTTTAATAGTATTTGAAAGCCCTCATGTGCTGGTACCATCAGTTCATTGATTTCAGGGTCCATTGATTGGTTTTTCTCTTGGTTCTGCGTCATATTTCCTTGTTGCATATTTAGTAATTTCTTACTGGATGCTGCACATTATGGTCTGTTATTGTGTGACTAGATTTTGTTGTTTTTTTTTTAGAGTATTAAACTTTGTTTTGGCAACCAACTAAGTAACTTGCTGGTCACTTTGATCCCTCAAAGCTATATTAGGGTGTCTTTATTTAAGTAGCTACTATAAAGTCATGGCCCTTCTCCACAAAATATCCCCAGTGTCAGTCTTCATTCTGGTTAGGGGGATTTTAGGCATTCTCCTGTATGAGCACTGGGAATTGAACTCACTGTTCCTCTTTTTCTAGCTTCAAGGAATCTTTTACCTTACAGCTTAGGAGCAGAATCAAAGGACTGCCAAGTGGCAGATTTCTGGAGCCTTTTCTCTGCATAGCTGCCCTCCTCTCATCCTGTTCTAGAGATTCTACCATTCAGCCTCTGGAACTCTTGAGTTCTTGGTTTTCATTTTAGTGATACTGTTGTTCTCGGATTAGATTTTCCCTTCATTGGCTACAGATTAGAAAGTGCCTCCAGACAGAAATCTAAACTGGGGGGCCCACTTTATTTCTGTTCGTTCACTAATGGATCACAGTCCTGCATTTCCTGTTACCAGATCTGAAAACAGCTCTTTCATATGTTGTCTTTTTTTTTTTTTTTTTTTTTTTTGACAAAAAGCAACTGTTAACACACCTCTCAATCTTTCTCTGGGCTTACCTTCTGTTCCACTTAACCTGTTTATCTAATACTCATAACTTACCTTTAAAAATAAACCTTTGTTTGAAGTATACATGAGAATGCACATAAAACGTACACAGAACTTGTCAAACTTTCACACACTGAGCACATGTTTATCCAGCAGTCAGATCAAGAAATAACAGCAGCAGCAACTCTGAAGCCCCTTATACTCTTTGTTATTACCTCTGTTCTCCCAGAGGAACCTCTATCCTGACTTCGAATAGCATAGATTAGATTTTCCTGTTTTTATGCTTTATATAACTAGAATCCATCATTTTAAATTGTGTCTGGCTTCTCTCACTTGACATATTTATGACATTCGTCCACATTGTTGGTTGTAGTCATTGAGTTTATGATAGTTGCTGAATAGTATTCTGTTTTAGGATTACACCACAGTTTATTCGTTTTGCTGTTGATGGGCAGATACTTACTTACTTTTGATTTGGGACTACTTAGAATATTGCTGTTCTAACCATTCCACTAAATATGTACTCATTTCTGTTTGATGTATACTTAGAAGTGGAAGTTTTCAGTTTTAGAGTATGCATGCATTTAGTTTTAGTAAATACTCTCAGGTTTTTGAGAGTTGTACTGATTTTAATTATTTAATATTTCATGGTTTAATCCCTGGCAGAACAAGTTTCTTGGGGAAAAGAGACATTATTCCTCCATTAGAAAGTGAAACTTTCTTGGTTATTGTGGTATGCTTGGTCTTCAGACTTTTGATTAAATTGGCATTGGATTAAATTTGTGTTAATTGGGGGGAAAATCATACTCTTGTTTGTTTATACATGAATTCCATTTGGAACTAGCCCACAATCTTTTGTCAGGATCCTGATTCTTTTTTGTTATTGTTGATTTTGTAGAGGGAAGTTGTGGTGTCAAGAGAACAGTCTCTCCATTACTAGGAGAGTAAAAATATGGGTAAGATGAGCCATACCATGAACCAGGTTATAACTAGAAGCACTGATAAATGTATACAGATAGCTATAATACAAGGTAGAAAATAACAAATGATAGGATTGAAATTTATGTGTATTGTATTAGTAACATATAATAAGATCCAAAAGACTGTGATTATTTACAGAAGAGCTTTGAGAACTCTGTGAGATACAGCCTTTAGAATGAATGGAGTTTTTAATAGGGTATGGTAGATTGTTGGGGGATGGAATTTAGTTAGCAAGGGATAGGGAAGTATTTCTGAGTGAAGTGACCTAAGAAACAAAACAACTGAAGTCAGAAATTCCAGAGGCCAGCATGTAATAACCAGTAATTCAGGGATGGGACCAGATCATCAAGTACGTTGTAATAATGTTATGTATTGGGCAGTAAATATGAGTGGGTAGAGATCAGTGACAAGGACCTCATATGATATGTGGAGTTTGGAATTTATCCTGTAGGCATTGAGGAAGCATAGACTATTTTGAGCTTGACAGTGATATGAACAAAGTCAGGAAGATAATTCTAGTAGACGAAGTAAGGGATAAAAGCAAATGGGAAACCAGATGAAGTAATGAGGGTCTGTACTTTTTTGGTATGCATGGAGGAAAATAAAAAGAAGCAGGAGATATTTCAAAGGTAAAATTTACAGAATTTGATTATAAATTAAAAGCATGGTACAATGGAATGAGCATGGTCTTTAGAATCATACAACTTGTGTTTGAATCATAACCTTTATTTACTAGTTAAATGACCTAAATACAAATAAAGCAAGTCACCTAAGAGAAAACTCTCCTCTCTGTGAGCATCTTCAAGCATTAAAAGTATAAAAATGAATGATGCAGAGTCTGGACTGGCAAGTTTTGGCCAAATTGTGTATAGTTTGATCTGAAATGTTTGGGAAATCGGGTTTTATTCTGAGAGCAACCAAAAGGCAACAAAGGAAGAATTGGGGGTAGTGTTGGATTTCTGAGATAGAATTGGTAGCACTGGGAGAGCAATTTGTTTTACTGAGAAAGAGGGGCCTTCTGTTTAGGACATGACTCAAAATTTTCCAATTTGGGCAAATGGACTGATAGAGCCATTATTACCTCACAGGTTTTTCTTAATATGTGTGATAAATCTTGATCATGCCTCAGAGCTTAGTTTATATGTCACTTCATGAAGAATGCCTTTCCTGTTTTCCTGGATTAAGTCAGAACTCTATATACACTTACCATATCCTTACCGTTTCTCCCCCACAACACTAAATTATGCATTGCAATTGCGTAATTTACTGTGGCTTTTATTTGTGCCCATTTTGCTTATTATATGAGGACAAGAGACTATGTTTGATGTCTTAACTGTGTTTTTATCCACTTCACTGGCACTCAAAATCTATTATAATTTTTTTAATTGTGATATAATTGATGTAGGAAATTGTATTCGTTTCAGCTACTAGACATTTTTTGAATGAGTTAATAAGAATTTGAAGGTTAACAGATAGCAACCTGCATAGTGGTTAGGCTAAACAAAAATGAGAGGGAGAAAATAAAGAATGGTGGCAACCAATTTTTTTCAGCCTCTAACCAGAAGAACAGCAAGATGAGGCACATTTAAGGTGGTATGACTTTTGGAAGATAACTGAGTTTGATTTTAGATGGTAATGATGCATCAGGTGTATGTGGTAATTGAGAGTAGTAGGCTTATAACTTAAGAGATAAAGGCTTAAAGATATAGAGTTAGGGATCCTAAGTGTAGAGGTGCTACAGAAGTGGATGGAATTGCACAGATGAAAAGGGACTTAGTGCAAGAAACTTGAGTGACCAAGACTTAGAGCTAGGAAGATGAACCAACAGACCTAGTTGCTGTCACAGGTAAAAGAGTGTATTACGGAAGTGAGAGGAGGTGAGGAACTATTAGTGGTGTGAAAAGCTACAGAAATAAAGTAGGATTAGGGGCCACAGGGTTTAGAATACTGAGGAGTGATTAACTTCTATAAGAAAAATGTCAGTAGATGGAAGGTTTTGTATATCAGAGGTTGAGCTAATCCTTTTCAGGTCTTTTAGCAGTTAAGGGAAAGAAAATAAGGACCTGGTACTCAGAAGGGTTAATGGAGTTGAGGGGTTTATGTGGGGAATATTATATGAAAGCAGTATTAAACATTTAGCCTAACTCCAGAATAGATGAGAATAGCCTTTGGTCATTTGTGAAATTTATAAATGTGGAAAACTTAAGAGTTTCAACAGGTTAGCTTTACCTATAAATTTAAGACATAACCACAGTGCAAAGGAGAAGGGAACTACTGAGGGAACATAACAAAAAAGTGATAGAGAAGATAGACTGTGAAATTAAGTTTTGACCTAGGTTTAGAAGGAGGTGAAGGAAATAAGCTATTGGAGAGGAGATGAAGCACTTACCAGATATAGTAATAATAATACAGAGAAGTGTGTGTGTGTGTATATACATATATGGCGAGTGAGAGTTGGAAAATGGATCATTTTAAGAATAATGAAAATGTTAGAGGGCAGATGAATGTAGACCAATAAAGGCATTTCTAATTAGATTTTATTTCTTATTCTTTGATTATTGTTAGACTGAGCCCTCTATTGGAGAGAGACTCAGATACAAATAAAATAATGGCACTAGGTCTGGTATTAGGGTGCTCATGGTAAATTTTCAAAGATACTACCCAAGATTTCTGTTTCTTACAGCTTGTCTTACTTATCCGGTATCATTCTAAATTTGGTATATTTCCCTATGATTATGTGTTCCTATTCTTCTAAGGCAGGGTTTCTCAAATTGAGATCTGTGTATTGCCTGCAGTGTATGTTAAAAATGCAGATTCGTGTACCCCCAGTTTATGCATTGAATCACAGTCTTTGAAAGTAGAGATCAAGTATCCACTTTTTTACAGATTTTCCCAGCTGATTCTATTATTGAATAGATTGAAACTTGGTCCTCTAAGATCTTAAAACTTGGTTAATTAGGGGGGGGGAAAGTGTGTGTGTGTGTGTGTGTGTGTACACACACACACACACACACACACACTTCCCCCCCCCCCTAATTAACCAAGTTAAAGTAAGTATATATATATATACTGAGCATTTTCTGCCATCAACCTGTAGGGCACTGGGTGGGTTTCTTAATCTTTGAGAGTTGGTTTTTTTCACACACACACACACACACACACACACACACACACACACACACTTTTCCCCCCCTAATTAACCAAATTAAAGTAAGTATATATATATATATATACTGAGCATTTTCTGCCATCAACCTGTAGGGCACTGGGTGGGTTTCTTAATCTTTGAGAGTTGGTTTTTTCATATATGGTAAAAGGAAATGCATTAAAATATTGCAGTTCTTGTCCACTGAGAAATGCTGTGATCATAAACAAATGAGTTAAGAATTTACAGTGATTATTTGGGTGCATGCTTCAAGCTCAGAATTTGGTTTTTGGTGCATTAAGTTTTGATTTAAGAAATAGTCATTGCTGTCATGTATTGAGCTCCTGTAATGTGTGGGGAAGCATTGTCTTACATACTTTGAAAACATTTTGTCTAAAACTCACAAGGACCTGACACCTGAGACTCAGAAACTTAAGGACCTGCCCCAAGGCTGCTAATCCAGGAGGTAGTGGACAGGTGCCTGTAAAATGCACCTAACATAGCAGATGCTCAGCATAGAGAATTTAATTAAAAGCTAAATTGTTTTAGGTATCTGAAAGAATTAGAGGCATACAGTCAAACAGTTTTCATACATTTTTAGCCCTTTTGGAAGGAGGGAAGAGTAAAGAAATGGCAAGCTCTAAGCTCTGTGGATGAATATGGGAAACATGGCTCTGTCAGCTGAGAGCACTGAGGCAACAGGGCCTGTCTAACCACCCTTGCTTGTATCCCAGCAACAACATTAGGGACACTTGTCTGTTCCTGTGTTTTTGGATATTCGTAAATACTAACAAAATGAATTTCCTTTTAATGAATTTTGGGGAAATTTTTCTTTTGAGTTTACTCAGTTGTTTATGTGAAAAGAATTGAGTGAGGTGTTTTATATTTTAGGTTAAAAATCTGTAAGAACCTGATATTAGAATTCACCAGCTCTTCAGAAGTTTGGCGAAATATGGTATGTTTCTGTTTTTATTTTTTGGAATTCAAAATTGCATGTATATCTTAATGTCATAGTTAGAATAATGGCAAACATTTTCAGCATATTTGGGCACTTGCCATTTTTAAAGCATTATGCTAGGTACTAAATCACTGTGCTACCAGGTAGACCATAAGGGATATAAGTGGGATTCTGAAAGAAATCAGAAAAGGTTAGTGTGTCGTGAGAAGTGAAATCTTACACATGAGGAGATTGGATGGGGCAGGTTTGGCTATATGAATTAATAATAGTTTCCATTTGTTGAGCTCTATGTGCCAGGCACTGTTGTGAGTGGTTTATATGTTCGTTTGTTCATCCTCAGGACAACCCTCTGAAAAAGACACTATTACAGTCTTAGTTCTCTCTGTAAATGAAATGAGGCTCAGAATGGTTAAGAAACTTGCCCAAGAATTGCCATCTAGTAAGTGACCCAATAGGAACTTGAATCCAGATTGGCTCTGAAGCTTGTTTGTGCTCTGTTGAACACCAGACCTCATAAAAAAGGAGACTTGTAGAGATAACTTGACTCAGTAATTTTCAAAAAAACATGTCGCTTTTCAATGAATTAATTTACTTCAGTTGATTAGTTAAGAGATATTTTAAATTTATTATTTTTATATGACTGATAAGAAAGTTAGACTTCTTTGAGTCCTCTAAATCTACATACACGTTTAGTCGTACGAGAGAGAACCCAAGAGGGAATGTTGTTCATTTCAGGAATGCCATTACCTCTTCCTCATGTCGCCTCAGTAATGTCCTAGGCTCTTACTGGGAGACATGTAGCTATGATAGGGAAATTGTATTATTTCTTCCAAGGATTAGGAGTCCCATTTATTGAAGTCACCTAAAGTTAATTATATATACTAAGGCCAGCCTTCACCCTTATTTGAATTCGAAGCCCCAGTGTATAGGCTGCTGCAGAGGTCTGGGCCTGAGCACTGATGTTTCAGCTCTTCTCTTGGTATTCTCAGGTACCTTACTATTTTATATTGAGTTGGGTCCATGCTGGTAACTACCTTCTATAGTTGTCTCTTGTCACTTTGAAGGTGTTAACTGTCAAGGGTATTTGTTTCTCCCTCTTAATTTTCTCATTTTCCTTAGTTCACTTTTCAGATTTGGCCTGGATATACAGTTGGTAGGGAAATAATTAAGGGGGAAAACTAGCTGCACAAAACGAGTTCTCCATACTGGAATATTTCAGATGTGTATCTTTGCCAGAACTATATATAACATTAGGATGCCTGATGAACCATGACACTCAAAGTTCAGCTAAGGCCAGGTAAGGGAATCAAAAGATCCTAGATTGAGGGAGGAGGACATATTTTTATATTTTGCCAATCTCTTTCATGAAATTAAGTACTAGTGGATTTGTGGCTGAGAAAGAATAGAACAGATTTTCATGAAATACCGAAGAGGTTTGAGCTAATGTTAGATTACCTTACTTAAATATAGAATAAGTAGGACTAGACTCTGTGTGTGTGTGTGTGTGTGTGTGTGTGTGTGTGTGTGTGTAATTATCTGTTAAGCATTTGGCTACCTGGAAAACCCTGTCTCATTTAAACAATTGCCGTAATAGTGGGATCTCAATCCACATTATGATTCTTTGCTCAATTACATGTATATAACATATGGAAACTCTTGTATTGTAAGACCAAGAAATTCTAACCGTTGATAGGAAGTCAGTAGATCTGAGTTTTAATCTTAACTTCAGCACTAATTCTAAAGTCTTGGGCAAGTCAATTAATCACTCTAAGTCTTCTTAATTTGTTTTTTTGTTTGTTTTCTTAAATTCTTACTGTAGTATCTGCCCTAGTTAGGTAGAGCCAAAGTTGTCAGGAGACTCAAGCAAGATACTGTTGACCAAAGTGCTTTGTAAACTGTTAACACTCCATAAAAGTACAAGAGATTATCACCACATTTTCTCAAGAGAAGAAATCCTTTAAGGGGAAAAAAATAATGCTGGAAAATAGTCCTTAAAAACATTTCTATAATAATTACTCTTCTGATGAATGTTGCATTGACACTTAATTTGAAGCTTTGGAGATTATTTTTTGAACAGTGGATTGGATTTATATATTAAAGTGTTCTAACTAAAGATTTGTTTAATTTATTAGAGTTATTAAACCTACGCTCAGATCAAGTTAGCAGCTAGACTGGTGTGACAACCTGTTTTTAATCAGTGACTCAAAGCTGTGATCACCCTGATGTCACCGAATGGCCACAGCTTGTAAAAGGTAATTTTGAATGTTATTTTACAGCCTTTAAAAGGCTGTTACTGTAAAGTAAAATACATGCTATAAAAAATGAAGAGAATGTATAGTTGGCAGGAATGATGTGAATACCTAAGTTTTAATGTGCTTCTCCATTAAATATCTTTCCTAAAATAATTTATGCTCCCCCCTCTCCCCGGCCCCCAATCTATGTGCATAAGTAAACAGGAAAGTATTTCTTAAAGATTTCAAGTTTTTTAGTAAGTATGTTACTATGAACATTATAAACACTATGAAAAAATTCTCAATGTGCATTTTATGTGGTGTGAGTTTTAACTAAAATGCTTCTCTAGGAATTTTGAAACTTTAGTAAAACTGGTATAATTTACTTTCCTAAAGAGTTAACAGTGGAGGTTAAGGAGTGGCTTATAGGCTAGACAGGCTGCACCAGTTATTAGAAATGAGCCTCCATATGACTGTTCAGGCTCATCATGCAGTATTTAGATTTGGAGGCATTTTGTGATCACTTTTCTGTGATCTAAATCAAGACTTCCAAGATTTATTTTTTATTTTCTAATGTTACTTATTATTTGTTTTGAAATTTCTTTTCTCGTTTGTTAGTCTGACAAACTTTAGGCTAACCTAAGTCAGTAACTTTCTGGTCCCCCCCACCCCCCCGATTATGTTCTGAATTTGGTAAAGTTAGAGCATGTACTAGATCCTTACTTCCCAAAACTGGACAGTAATGAGACTTTTTAGTGGCCAAGGTAAAGCTTGGAAACAAATGCTAGATGTTAGGTGATTTCATAGTTTTGGAAATGAATGCTAACTTTAGGATATATTTTGGTAAGTTATTTATAGTATTATAGAAATATAAGCAGAATGACTAGAAATTTATTCAGACATGTACTGTTATTACTGCAAGAAATGTGTTTTTGTTAATTCTTTTTATATTCACTTTTCTTTTAATTAAAAACAGTTTGCGTTTTGAGTAGAAAACAACTTGGGCTAATAACCATGTTTTTGAGACCCAGGATAGACAGACCTGTTTTAGGGTAGTACTCTTTCATCCCATTCTTACTCTTCTGTTCTCCTGTTAGACTGAATTGGTTTAAATCACTTGGTTTGACAAATAAATGGTTTTTGTAGCTCTCTTGAGTATATGTTAATATTAAGTGATAATCCACTATTTTATAATTTGGTGACAGTTTGATGCTAATGTTTACATATTTTCTCGTTTAGGGAACAGAAATCGGAAAACAGTGTAGTTACCATTTGATGATGTATTTAACTTCTGTCCCATTTCTCAAAACTTTGTAGCAGTTACATATTGTGCTTCTAAGACTCCGATTTGTTTTCCTTCTGCTTGTGTCTTACCTTTTTGCAGTAGTATTTTAATTTTCCTGTCATTGTGTCCTCATTTTTTTCCCTCTCTCTTTCTCTTTCCCTGTTAATTTTTAAAGTTTTGCCGCCTGCGTGTTTGAAAGCTTCTAATCTGCCTCTCTTCCCTTAGTGCCAGCAGGTTTATTTTTTGTTTTGCAAGCCTGCTCTGCCTCCTTACAGTATGACATCTGATGCTGGAGGGTCGCACTTTCAAAAATGAGTCAGCTGGTACATGGGGTTATCATCAGTTTTTAGCTCTTCTGTCTGAGACATACAAACAAGTTTGGAAGCAATCTTGGGGTACTTACCCACAAGGCTGGTGGAGACCAGGTGTGTCACAAAGGTGATTTGCTTGCTCCCTGGGGGAGAGGGTGGAGTGAAATTTTTGCATTTGTGTCAGTGCCAAGTCACTGCCACCTCCAGCATGCCCCAATTTTTAGTTCTAATATAATTGTGCAAAATTGAAAATGTAAAGATACTTCAAAGAGGATCTAAAATACCAAAATATTTGAGCTGCTGGAGTCTTGCCTTTTTTTTTTTTCTTCCTTTCTTTTCTTTTTCTTTCTTTTTTTTTGCATTCTTGTCCTTGGACTCTGAGTGAACTGCAGTGAGGGGTAATTTTGAAAGTCTAATAAGTAAGATTTTTAAAAGCTAAGAAATGTGGAAAACAGTTTGTTTCCTTTTCTTTTTCTTTTCTCCCCCCCCCCCCTTTTTTTTTTTTGGCTGGTGGCTCTGATTCTAAGATTCTTTTGTTAAAGTTATTCACAATTTGAAATCTCAAGTCAGTGATAAATTTACAGATAGGTTGTAATGTCATTTGGAAAATTTAGTTTTTGATCTCTAAAAAAATTTTCTGAGAATTTGAGTTAGCAATCAATACTATGTTGATTTAACTTAGTATATATTGACTGATGCTGTTTATAAAACTGAATAGGGTAAGAGGAATTTATTTTTTTAACTGCATGGTAGGAATAGGCAAAATTCATTCATACCCCCAAATGAAAATAAGACTTTTTAATGTCTTAGAATTTTGAATATTTCTATGCAAGTTAGTAACAGTATATTGAAAAAGAATAGAAAACAACTGGCAACTTTTTATAATTGAAATCAGTTTACAGTTATCCATAGTAAAATTTTAATACCCCAGCTTGGTATACTTTTGATAGGTAGTGCATCTTGCCAGTATATTTTCAGGGAAGGTTAATTTTATTGTTGAACTAAAATAATCATGATTAGAATGGTAAATCTGATTTAAAGTGTCTCAGAATTCACTAGGCCTATTAGATTAAATTATTTAGAGCAGAAGTTAGCAAACTTTTTCTCAGTGGGCCAGATAATAAATAAATACTTTGGACTTTGTGGGACATATAGCTCTGTTGGAGTTTCTCAACTCTGCTCTTGTAGTATCAAAGCAGCCATAGATAATATATGTAAATGAATGAGTTGTGACTCTGTTCTAATAATACTACAAAAATAGATGCCTGACCCAGGCCTTAGTGTGTTGTCCCAGGAAATCGTTTGCTGACCCCTGACCTATGTATAGTTTGGGACTATGAATACCAGTGAATACTTTTAATATTTTGGATAACTAATAGTTGGCTGCAGAAAGTTTCATAGTTGTATGTTTTTATTATAAATATTTGACTTTGTGAATAATTATGATTCATTATACATTTTACTCCTTTGTATGTTGGTTTCTAAATGTAGTGTTTATAGTTTCCTTTCCTTAAAAAAATGCACTGACTTTTTTATTAGTCCAGCTTTTATAATAAACGTGTTGAATGGCAATCTTTTTGATCACTTTTTTCTTCTGTTGAAATCTTTAGTTACTTTTGAAACTGTTAACGATTAAATCTTGTTTTCAAAATTGTCTACTAATATAACATGTCTGCCCCTTTTTGGAATACGGAATATTTTGCTTAATTTTCCTCAATTGCATTTTACAGATCACCAGGAGAACCTCAGTCTGACGACATCGAAGCTAGCCGAATGTAAGTGTAACTTGGTTGTGGCTGTGGTGTCTTCTGAGTTACCCTAGATTGCTTTAAAGGTATTAAATTATTTGAAAATAATTTCTAGTTATAAAAGAGTAATACATTAAAAAATAAATTGGGAGAGAAGAGTGTACCTATTTTTCCTACCAAATAAATACCTCTAAACTTTGGTACCATGTCACTAAATTTCTGCATTTAGATAGATGTAGACTCCTGGATTATAATGTTTTTGGTTACCTAGCAGTTGTAGGGAAATAGAGAGGGGAAGGAGTTCAGGTTACTATTTTTCCTACCAAATAAATACCTCTCAACTTTGGTACTGTGTCACCAGATTTTCTACTTTTAGATAGATAGTTGTAGACTCCTGGATTGTAATGTGTTTTTGGTTACCTAGCAGTTGTGGGGAAATAGGAGAAGGAGTTCAGGTTAACGATCATTTATTAAACACTCCTTATTCAGCTGGTGATATGTTGTGGATACAAAGATGTGTAATAATTAGTTCCTAACCCGCAGAATTTTATAGTCTACTCAGTTTGAAAGAAGCAGATCTTTAGTCCTTGTGGTAGAAGGATACCATTATGCAACAGGAACATAAAGGAGTACTAGTTACCTAGGTACACAGTAGGAACCTAATCCATGTGGTAGTGGAGTAGGTACCAGGGTAGGCCAAATTAAATCTTGAAGTGTAACTGGGAATTAGGTAGCAGAAACCATTGGCAGGGTTATTCTAAGCAGAAGTGTGGGTGAAGTTATATAGCAGCATAATGAGCATAGGGAACAGTATGCAGTTGAAGATTTTTGCATCATAAACTGAAAGGCCCAAAAATGAGGAAGGTAAGACTTGATGGAAGGGCTAGAGCTTTGCCTGCTATGTAGAAGACCTAGGCCTATTTCATAGGTATTTGGGAGTCAATAAAGAATTTGCTAAGGAAAGGGTAGTAAACCTCGTTAGACATAAAATTTTAATAGTTTTAGCAGCAGAGAAACAGTATTGAAGAGAAGTGTGTGGTGGTAGGGTAACCAGGGCTTTAGCAGTTCAGTCAGTGAAAGCCTTAAAAAGACACTTGACCTAATAGAAATTTTTTTTTAAAAGATTTATTTATTTATTTATTTGACAGAGAGATCACAAGTAGACAGAGAGGCAGGTAGAGAGAGAGAGAGAGAGAGAGAGAGAGAGAGAGAGAGAAGCAGACTCCCTGCTGAGCAGAGAGCCTGACGCAGGACTCGATCCCAGGACCCCGAGATCATGACCTGAGCCGAAGGCAGCGGCTTAACCCACTGAGCCACCCAGGTGCCCGACCTAATAGAAATTAAAGATAACATTCTCTCTGGCTGTAAGACAAATATTTAGAAAGTGAAATAGATAAGACTTCAGAGTTGGTTATAAGAATTTAAGAAGTTTAAAGTAATGGGAAGGTGGTAATTATTGAAGTAAAGTTTTTGAGGTAGAAAGGGTTAGAATGAAGAATATAGGTATAGGGATTGCTCTTGAATAAGGGCAAAGACCCCATCTTGTTAAACTAGAAGGAGGTAAAGTTGGATATGTGATGTTAACTGTGTTTGTAGGTGTGAATGGGAAGACAGGGTCATTTTTACCTGAAGTATTTTCTCAGTAAATTTGTTTAGGTCTGCTACACCACTGTTTGTCTCCTCTGAGATGATACTAGATACTTCTTGTAAAGGAGGTTCAATTGTTGAGTAAGTTTAGAAACTAGTTAAACAGGTTTCTTTACTGAAAATAATGGAAATATACTTTAAAGTGCTGTTACACATTGTGAATCTTCAGGAAGCGATTATAAGAAGTATTTCTCAAATTTGTGTGTCTGTGTAACCCTTTTTTCCCCCAAACTTTTTTTTTCGGTAAAATACATGTAACAAAGTTTATTTTTAACTTTATTTTTTTAATTTTTAACTGTGTAATTCTCTTACGTTCATACTGTTGTGCAACCACTGCCACCATCATCTCTAACAACTCTTCATTGTGTTATACTGACACTATATCCTTTAAACAATAACTCCCAATATGCCCTTCTCCCCATCCTCTGGTAACCATCATTCTACTTCCTAGGCCTATGATTTTGACCGTTCTATCTCATGTACCTGGAATCATTTTTATCTGTCTTTTTGTGATGGCTTATTTCACTGAGCCTAATTTCCTCAAGTTCACCCACATTGTTGCATGTCAGAATTTTCTTCCTTTTTATTGCTAAATAATACTCTGTGTGTGTGTGTGTGTGTATGTGTGTGTATGGCATTGTGATTATCCTTTCACCCATTGATGGACACTTGGGTTACTTTCATGTTTTTGCAATCATGAATAATGCTCCCATGAACATGGGTGTACCCTTTGAGACCCTGCTTTGATTTCTTTGGGTATATACCCACAAGTGGGATTGCTGGATCATGTGGTAATTCTTTTTTTAATTTTTTGAGGAACTTCTATACTGTTTTCTATAGTGACTGCACCATTTTATGTTCCAACCAAGGGTTATTTTTCCACATTCTTGTCAGTACTTTTAATTATCTGTTTTTGATAGTTGCCATCCTAATGAAGTTATTTTTTAATTGTAACTTTGTGGCCATGTAACTTCTTAAGAAATATGTTTTAATAGTATTTGTGGAACACAGAGTTTGATTAGGGAACTTGAGGAACCTGTGAAAACTTGGAAGAATCTGGGGGAAATGAGTGAAGTAGAAGACCACGTAATATTGACTCTCATATGCTACTGAGTGGCCATTTGAAGTTAGGAGACTTATCATACTCGGAATTTCAAGACTTTTCTTTAATAGCCAGAAAAGAGGCATGGTATTTCAAGGTTGGGTCTAGCAAAACAGATAGGATAGAACAACTAATGGCATGTGCGTAGGTTGTTAACACTGAAGTAGTTGAATTTATGTCATTGGTGATGGCCATAATTGGTTAAGTTATAAAAAGCCAGATAAGTCAAATAAATAGTTCAGTGTAAATGAATTTTTTAGAACGACATAGATGATGATGATCAAGGGTTGGGTGTTCAATATTCCTTTGGTAGTGATTGGCTGACATAGAGAGGAGGTGAAACTTTTTGAAGAAAGTCAAGTATTTTGGGCGTGAGGGGAGCTCAAGTGTTGGGATAGATCATGAACATAGACATTGCAGCATGACCGTGATGTAACTGGGGGCAAAATGGAGCCTTTAGTGTAATGGGTATAATTTAGCAGAAGAGAGGGTAAAGGTATTAGGTAGATAACATGACTTTCGAAATGTAAGTTGTGTTTGTGTTATTTTTTATTTTGTTTAGATGGACATTGTTTCAAATGCAAGGAATTAGGAAGAGGAATGGTGGACTTAGTTTTAGTTGTCTATGAAAAAGTTCACAGAAAAGGGAAACAAGATAAGCAGTGTCTTTTGGAGTAATCCAGACTTTAGTGAAAGCTAAGAGGTTGGGGATTATATAAAACAGTTGAAGATTAGGGACAACCTGTATTATAAGTGTTTTTCTAAGGATCTTAGTAGAGTTAAATTGGTGGGACAAATCAGTAGTAAAGAATAGGAAAGTGTAGTGAAGCTTGGTACTTGTAGTAAAAATCAAGGATGACAAGAATCTGAGGCATGATAGGATATTGTCACAAGATTCCAGATGAAGCTCTGGTATTAAGTTCTGGTTGAGTTCAGCAAAAAACTTGACCATGTTAAGGTAGAATAGCAGGAAATTAGACTTACCACAGTGTCTTGATAATGGTGTGTAACGTTCCAGACATAATGTCTGTATTATAGCTCTAAGTCTTCATGTCTGCCCCCATTTCTCAAATTCCTATACCTGTGGAAACCATACCAGGCAGTAGTTTCTAGGTGAATAGGTCAGTGTTTATTCTACCATAATTTTGTGAGTCTTGATTTATAGAATAGATAATGAAGGATTCTTGGTTTTACCTATGAATTAGTTATGATCTTTGATTAATGGCAACATCTTATATTTATTAAGTATGATATTTTGGGCACTTGGAGACATGTTTGCATTTGGCATGTTTTAACTAGGGAGCATCTTGGGTGAATTTTAAAGGGTAATTATATAAAATTAAAGACTATATGTATTTGTTTTTAGAAATCCTTAGTGTTGTCTATTCTCTAGGGTGCAGAAAAACAGTAAAAATTTTCAACATTTGCGTGCCATTCTATAGTCTAACCTAGAAATAGAACTAACACAATAATCCAGATCTTTTTTTTTTTTAAGATTTTATGTGTTTGACAGAGATCACAAGAAGACAGAGAGGCAGGCAGAGAGAGAGGAAGGGAAGCTGACTCCCTGCTGGGCAGAGAGCCCGATGTGGGGCCCGATCCCAGGACTCTGGGATCATGACCTGAGCCAAAAGCAGAGGCTTTAACCCACTGAGCCACCCAGGCACCCCAATCCAGATCTTTTTATTGTGTGTATATTCTCTCTGTAGTTGGTTTAAACTTCTATATTAGTGACATCTTTTTGCACATATTAATTTAGATTCTTTAATTTTTTTTAATGATTTCAAAGGAGTTTCTAATAACTTCAGATTTCTTATCCTTTGGTATTTACTCTCCATGCCTGTATTTAATGCTTAGGTTGTTTTCCGGTGTATAACGAAGACAGTAAATTGAACAAGGGTAGAAGTATCAATTGACTTAGGGTTCAGTATATGTCAAGACTGTTTAAATAAATATTTAGTTTTCTATAAATGTTGGTATGACCTAAGACCCAGACTCTAGGTAAGACCATTATCAGCTCTCATATTTTTACCTCCAACTCCAACTTACCCTCTAAATTGTAGACTCATATATCCAATAATTGAATGTCTGATTTTCAAACTTATCAAGTCCAAAATAGTCTTCATTTTTATCCTCTCAAATCTACTTGTCTTGTTATTTTGCCATCCTAGTTGGTAGCAACTCTTTTTTTTTCTTCCAGTTTATCCAAAACTTAGAAGCGTCTTGATTTCTATTCGTCTCACTCAAATTATCAGCAGATCATGTTGACTCCACCTTGAAAATACCATAATTCAACCCCTTGTCTTTTTATACTATTTCCACCTCTGTCACTCTTATTAAAGCCATCAGCTCTTGTCAAAAGAATGCAGTTGTTTCGCAGTAGTCTTGCTGCTTCCATCCTTGCTCCTTTCACTGTATTTTCTATGTAGCTGCCAGAGTGATTTTTTTAAAAGATGTATTTATTTATTCTAGAGAAAGAGAGAGGACATGAGTAGGAGAGGCAGAGGGAGAGAGAATCTGAAGCAGACTCCATGCTGAGCATGGGAGCCTCACACAGGGCTTTATCCCACAACCCTGTGATCATGACCTGAGCAGAAACCAAGAGTTGGTTGCGTAAGTGACTGCACCACGTAGTCCTCCCCACAATGAACTTTTTTTTTTTTTTAAGATTTTATTTATTTATTTGTCAGAGAGAGAGAGAAAGAGTGAGCACAGGCAGACAGAGTGGCAGGCAGAGGCAGAGGGAGAAGCAGGCTCCCTGCTGAGCAAGAAGCCTGATGTGGGACTCAATCCCAGGACGCTGGGATCATGACCTGAGTTGAAGGCAGCCTCTTAACCATCTGAGCCACCCAGGTGTCCCCACAATGAACTTTTTAAAACTAAAGTTAGACCATGTTATATATGCTCAAAACCTTGCAAGGGCTTCCCATCTTAGAGTAAAATCTGAGGATCTGCAAGGCCCCGTATGAGCTTCCTTGCTTTTGTGTGGCCTTTCCATTTCTCTTGCTCATCTTTGTACTGGCTTTATGTCTTGTCCTTATGCTTTCATGTTCTTAAGACTTGTGCCGTTTGTTTGTGATATCCACATGGCTTCCTTTTCGTTGCCTTAGAGCGCTCTGCTTAAATGATGCCATATCAGAGAGGCCTTTGTTGACCAACTTTATCGAAGAATGGTCATGTTCTGTGGGATTTAATGTCACTTGACTTGTTGCATATTGATTTCTTTGTTGTCTGGTTCATTTAATTCTAGGGTAGAAGTCTAATGAGAGTGCCTGGTCTACAATAGGATAAATACTTAATATATGAAAGTGAAATTACTAAATTAATGCAAAATGTTTATTTCTGCCTTTTTAATTCCCTTATAGAAAATGTAGGAAGAATTTTCTGACCTCAGGTTATGTGTAAATAAGTAATAAATATGTAAACAACCCATAGAACTTGTGTAGTAGCACCTGATTTTCAGTTGTGGAAGTTTCTTTTGATATATCTTCAAGTTCAGAGTTTCTTTCTTTAGTTTCTAGTTTGTTATTAAGCTCATCAAAGATTTCTGTTACAGTGTTCTGTTACAGTTGTTACAGAACTCCGGCTTTTTTTGTTTGGGTCTTTGGTTTTTCTTTGCTTACATTGTTCAGCTGTTTTTTCATGCTGTTTACTTTATCTGTTAGATCCCTTTCATATCAATCACAGGTGTTTTAAGTTTTTGGTGTGATAATTCCAACATCTCTGCTATATTTAGTTCTCATGCTTGCTATCTTTACAGACAGTGTTTTTTTTTTTTTTTTTTGCCTGAAGGCAAAATTACGCCTCATAGTTTTTCTTGATAGCTGGTATGACTTCCCAGGTAAAAAGAATTGCTATAAGTAAGCCTTTAGTAATATGGTGGTAAGATATAGGGGAAAGGAAACATTCTATAGCCCTGTTTCAGTCTCAGTCTTCTGGTGAGCCTGCCTGTGTCTCAGGATTGTGAACTTCACAAATATTTCTCATTTTTTTTTTTTTTCCTCCTCTCTTAAGTGGGACAGGATGACTAGAGTGGGCTAGGATTGGATGTTTCTCTTACACAGGTCAGCTAGGGTCTGAGAATACCTGATAGATTAGGCTTGGGTTAACTAGTTTCTTCTGAGGCCAAGCCTTAAGCACTCTGGTGTATCTATCTCTTAACGGTTCCTTTTTCACTCCCCTGCTAGAAGCATGAGGGGATTTTTCTCCAACATTTGCTCTGAGAATGTGGTCGAACTTCTTGATGTAAATAGCACAAAATTTGGGGGGATTTGCTGGGACTAGGCCCCCTAGAGTTTTTAACAATTAAGACTTTTCTGTGCTGAACCTACAGAAATTTGTGCATGAAGTTTAGGTTTTCCTGTCCCATCACAGGTTCCTCTGGCAATTTCCTGCTCTCTGCTTTAGTAAGCCGTGACTCCCTGTATTTGCCTTTCTCTCTAGTCTTTGGAGCAACAGTCTGTTCTGTATTCTTGTCTCTCTCAATAGAAGAAGAGTTATTCATTTTTTAGTCTGTTCAGCTTTTTACCTGTTATTAGATTAGAGTAGCAGCTTCCTAGCTGTTCTGTGTATAACTGAGAAGTCAGAAATTGAGATATAGCTTGGATGCTTATATTTTCTGTATGAAGTGGGAGGAAAATATTTTTGTATGACTTGCATTTGAGGTATATTTAGTGTGTATAATAGTGTTTATGGATTAAATAACATCTTGAAGTACATTCTGAAGTAAGAGATACAAATTTCTTGAATCGAATAGAGATCTTTTTTCATGATCCTTTCATAGACTCTAATGTCATGTTCTTTGCATATTTTTTTTATACTTCTGATATACTTATGAAACTGGGAGTTTTTTTAAAAAAATACTTACTTTTGTTCCACTTTGTTTTAAATTCCAGTATAACTAACATACAGTATTAGGTCAGTTTCAGATGCAGTATAGTGATTCAGTAGTTCTTTGCATTATTTAGTGCTCAACACAGTAAATATATGCTTATAATCCCCTTTACCTGTTTCTTCTCTCCCCCGCTTCTTGGTTACCATCCCTTCTGGTAACCATCAGTTTGGATCTCTGTAGTTAAGAGTCTGTTTCTTGGTTTATGTCTTTCTTTGTTTCGTTTTCTTAAATTGTGCATATGAGTGAAATCGTACAATGTTTGTTTCTCTCTGACTGACTTACGGCACTTAGCATTATACCCTTTAGATCCATCCATGTTGTTGCAAATGGCAAGATTTCATTCTTTTTGATGTTTGATACTCCATTGTGTGTGTGTGTGTAGATACTAGATGTATAGATACACACACTCCACATCTTTATCCATTCATCTGTTGATAGACAGTTGATTGCTTCCATATGCTGGCTATTGTAAATAATGCTGTAGTAAACGTAGGGTGCAAATATATTTTTGAATTAATGTTTTCATAGATAAATACCCAGTAGTGGAATTACTGTATCATATGGTAATCCTATTTTAAATTTTCTGAGGAAACTCCATACTGTTTTCCATGAGTGGTTGCACAGTTTGCATTCCAACTAACAGTGCACAAGGGTTCCTTATTCTGAAACTGGGAGGCATTATGGTTAAATACTATAAAAAGGTAGGGTTAATTGACACTGTTATCGAGATAATATCAGAAGAGAAATTGAAGGATTTTTATTAAAGTTTCATGATTTGCTAGGTTCTGAAAATATAACTGTAAAGAAGTTATTTGGTCGTGTCTCAGAGAATTTACCATTTAAATAATAGGCAGTTATAATGAGGTGTGCTGAGAGTAGGTACAGGTTGCTGTGGGAGCAGAGAAGGGATATGTAATCATCTTGGAAATGATATCTAAGCTGAGTCTTTGAGAATAACTTGGTATAAACAGAGATCATAGTATTCTAGGCAAGAAGAAAACTTTTGAGACCTGGAGCCAATGAAGACAGCAGGAACACATCCTTTGAACTGTAGAAGTTCAGTATCGCTGGAATGTAGATTTAGGAGATGGGGGAAGGGTGCCAAAAAAAATGTAGCTGGAAGAGAAAGCCTTGATCAGATAGTGAAAGGCCTTGACACTACTGAAAAGTCCTGGGTTTTCTGATAGATTTAGGAGGTAGTGAAAAATGTCAAGCATAGAAGTCACCTGAGTCCTAGTCTGTTTACTTATCTACCAAATGAAGCATCATATAAGCTTATATACATTCTCTTTTATCTTTTTTATCTTTTTTTTTTTTGAGGATGGGCGATGGGGAGAGGGAGAGAATCTTAAGCAGGCTTCACACCCAGTGTGGAGCCTGCAGGCTGGATCTCACAACCCTGAGATCATGACCTGAGCTGAGATAAAGAGTCAGACGCTTAACCAACTGAGTTACCCGGGCAACCTTATACGTTCTTTTTTAAATAGAGGGTATCAAGCTTCTTGTTCCTGGTAGAGATGGATGAGTAGATGGACTGCATCTGGCTGAGTCTTCTCCGAAAGTAGAATGAGCAAAACCTGGCCATTTTTGTTGAAATACTCTAATAAAGGGTTTTTAGAATCAATGTGAAGTATGCATTTTATTTATTATATCTTCATGTGTCCCTAAAAAGGTTTTAGGAAACATTAATGGAAATGGTGTACTTTTATTATATAGAACTTACTAGCTATAAGTGGGATTCAAAGCTAAAAGAGGTCAATGAAAAGAAAAAGGATGCCATTACCCCTAATTTATTTAAAAGCAGGACTTTCTGATTTACTGGGTCCTTTTTTGGCTTCTCCAGTCTCTTAGGATAATTATAAGTATTAAAGGATAAACATAACCAAAACCATTCACCGTAGGCTAATGAATGTTCATGGTTTTTGTTATTTCAGTTATTTCAGTTGTAGTACTACCTTCTACCCAGTTACCGACAACAGAAACCTAGGCATTTAGCTCTTTTCACACTTTTTGGCCCTACAAACTACATCTTTTAAATATTATCTTGCAGTAGTTTTCTTCTGTCCATTCCTGCTGCTACTACTTCTTTCTCTGGTCTTTTACAGTAGTCATCACCTAACTAGATTGTATGCTTCCACTCTTGCCAGCTTTGGTCCCAGTTTACAAAATGTAGTTAATCATAAAAGCAGATTTGACTTAGTCATTTACTTGCTTAAATCCTTTTGTGACTTGTATTGCAGGTGTTCGTATTCAATGGTTTATGAATGGTATATGAATCTTCTAACTTTTTGCAAGATGGAGTACATGTGCATTTTATGGGAGAAAGTCGTCTTTATTGATTACTCCTGCTGACTAAAATCAGAATTCCTTATTTCTTATTTCATATTTTTGAGTCCTCTTTTTGAACTTTTATACTGTTGAACCTAAGTTATCATAAGCTGTTCTCAGGCCCTTGTGCCTTTACTCCCTCATTTCCTTCTTACCAGAAACATTCTGTTTTTTTGTGTGTCATCAGCTGCTAGTCATCCTTGGCTAAGTTGCCTTTCTTTAAATTGCCATACCTCTGTATTTCCTATGCTATTAAAGTCATCTGGCTTTTACCTCCTT